>NC_090935.1:477905707-478208737 GCF_040938575.1 Ambystoma mexicanum | reverse complement strand
TGGTGGAGGAGGAGGCCGTGCAAGCAACAGAGACGGGGTCTGGAGGTGGGGATTCCACTGGTGCTAGTGGTGCAGTGCAGGACCAGGGACAGGAGGCAGCACAGGCCGCCGCTGAGGTGCCTGTGTGCAATCCTGTCCCTGATCCTGTCCCTGCATCATCTTGCACCAGCAGGGATGCCTACGTCCAGACCTGTTTTCAGGCAGGGGATGAGCTCACGACAACTGGCCTTCCTCTGCCTGCGGACGTGGCTATCCGGGTCCGGGTTGAGCCTGTCCTGACTGGTGTGGCGTTGCGTCAACGGGCCATGCGAGGTGACCTGCAGTCTTTTCATGAGGAGACTGCACGTCATCTCGAATGGCTCGTTGACCGTGTCGGCCTACTGGGACAGGTCACCCAGGCCGGATTCCTCCGTTTGATGGGGCTTGCTACGACCCCCTCCTCAACTGAACCCCCTATGCGCCAGTGGTCCTCTGTGCCATCTTCCCACCCATCAGTCACCTGGGTGCCCTGTGGAGCTGCCTCTGACGGTGCGGCCAGGCTGGTGGAGGAGGCATCCCTGCCACAGTTGGGAGTCGGACGTCCAGCAGGGGTGGCCACATCAACGACTGCACCCCAGCCAGCGGAGGATGTGCAGGCAGCAGGAGGCAGTGCACGGGCAGAGGCACAGCAGCAGCAGCAACGTGGTGGGAGCCATGATGGCTCGGGGCCTTCGACATCGGAGGGGCAGGCATCGGCCGGAGGGCAGCAGGACCCAGGACAGAAAGTGTCTTCCGTGTGGCAGCGGTTGGGCCACGCCATAGATGCGGAGCGGCAGCGGGCGGAAGAGGCATGGCTCACGATGGTCAGGGCGGAGAACTCCATGCGGAGGGCCCTGAGGCGGGACGAGTGCCTCGAGGCAATCCGCAGGGGGTTGGAGGTGGACACGTCGACGGCCCTGCGGACCCTCGGGGCCATGGAGGAGGACCGCCTCCGGGACATTGAGCAGGAGTTCGATGATGCCCTGGCCCGGGACATGCAAAAGTGAGCCGTCGGACTAGCCCGCTGCCCTTGTAAATAGTTCTGTAGTTAGTGTTAGGTTTCCTTTGGTTTTGCATTTCTTTTGGACCTTTTGGACAATGGGCCACATTTTTGTATATAGTTTTTTTTATTAGGTAGTGTTATTAGATAGGTTTCATTTCTTCTGTTGGGATCATGGACCCTGGCTTGTTCATCTGTATATAGTTGACTGTTGGATTTTTTTTTTTTACAATTTACCCATGGAGCAATGGCTTTCAATTATAATTTTCCATTGGATTTTCTTTTGTGGACTGTGACTTTGGACGCCATTCCTTTGGATTATGATTTTTGGTTTTGCATTATTTCACGGACAGGCTGCTTTTTATTTTTTTAAATTCCCATTTCTGTTTGTTTATTTTTGATTTAATTTAAGTTTCCTTTAATACATATTTTTTGTTCAAACTTCAATGTGTAGTATCATCTCATTGGTTTCATGCATATCATGATATGGGTTTTGAGATTCACTGACACCCATTGGATGTATGTGAGGGACATGTGTTCATTTCCAAACTTGCAATTGGGGTTCTATCATGTTATTGCCATTTCTAAGTGGGTTGATGCAATACTCGGGTGGGTGTTTGGCATTTGGAGGATGACCATAGGGACCAGGGATCTAGATTGTGATGACATGTTGGCTGGGGAACATGAGTTGGGGCCTGGTGGAGGGTACCCCACAGTGCTGGGGGGTGGGGGTGCAGGGGAACATGAGTTGGGGGCCTGGTGGAGGGTGCCCCACAGTGCTGGGGGGTGGGGGTGCAGGGGAACATGAGGGGGGGCCTGGTGGAGGGTGCCCCACAGTGCTGGGGGGTGGGGGTGCAGGTGAACATGAGTTGGGGGCCTGGTGGAGGGTGCCCCACAGTGCTGGGGGTGGGGGTGCAGGGGAACATGAGTTGGACATAAGTGGGAGCCTGGTGGAGGGTGCCCCACAGTGTTGGGGGGTGGGGGTGCAGGGGGACATGAGTTGGGGGCCTGGTGGAGGGTGCCCCACAGTGCTGTGGGTGCAGGGGGACATGAGTTGGACATGAGTGGGGGCGTGGTGGAGGGTGCCCCACAGTGCTGGGGGGTGGGGGTGCAGGGGAACATGAGTTGGAGGCCTGCTGGCAGGTGCCCCACAGTGCTGGGGGGTGGGGGTGCAGGGGAACATGAGTTGGGGGCCTGGTGGAGGGTGCCCCACAGTGCTGGGGGGTGGGGGTGCAGGGGAACATGAGTTGGGGGCCTGGTGGAGGGTGCCCCACAGTGCTGGGGGGTGGGGGTGCAGGGGAACATGAGTTGGACATGAGTGGCGGCCTGCTGGCAGGTGCCCCACAGTGCTGGGGGTGGGGGTGCAGGGGAACATGAGTTGGGGGCCTGCTGGCAGGAGTCCCACAGTGCTGGGGGGTGGGGGTGCAGGGGAACATGAGTTGGGGGCCTGGTGGCAGGTGCCCCACAGTGCTGGGGGGTGGGGGTGCAGGGGAACATGAGTTGGGGGCCTGGTGGAGGGTGCCCCACAGTGCTGGGGGTGGGGGTGCAGGGGAACATGAGTTGGGGGCCTGGTGGAGGGTGCCCCACAGTGCTGGGGGGTGGGAGTGCAGGGGAACATGAGTTGGACATGAGTGGGGGCCTGCTGGCAGGTGCCCCACAGTGCTGGGGGGTGGGGGTGCAGTGGAACATGAGTTGGGGGCCTGCTGGCAGGTGCCCCACAGTGCTGGGGGGTGGGGGTGCAGGGGAACATGAGTTGGGGGCCTGGTGGAGGGTGCCCCACAGTGCTGGGGGGTGGGGGTGCAGGGGAACATGAGTTGGGGGCCTGGTGGAGGGTGCCCCACAGTGCTGGGGGGTGGGGGTGCAGGGGGACATGAGTTGGACATGAGTTGGGGGCCTGCTGGCAGGTGCCCCACAGTGCTGGGGGGTGGGGGTGCAGGGGAACATGAGTTGGTGGCCTGCTGGCAGGTGCCCCACAGTGCTGGGGGGTGGGGGTGCAGGGGAACATGAGTTGGGGCCTGGTGGAGGGTGCCCCACAGTGCTGGGGGGTGGGGGTGCAGGGGGACATGAGTTGGACATGAGTGGGGGCCTGGTGGAGGGTGCCCCACAGTGATGGGGGGTGGGGGTGCAGGGGAACATGAGTTGGGGGCCTGGTGGAGGGTGCCCCACTGTGCTGGGGGGTGGGGGTGCAGGGGGACATGAGTTGGACATGAGTGGGGGCCTGGTGGAGGGTGCCCCCACAGTGCTGGGGGGTGGGGGTACAGGGGGACATGAGTTGGGGGCCTGGTGGAGGGTGCCCCACAGTGCTGGGGGGTGGGGGTGCTGGGGGACATGAGTGGGGGTGCAGGCTAGTCCCCCGTGGTGTGGGCTGCCTGCAGGGGCCGTGGAGGTTGTGGAGCGAACACCTGGGAGGACCCACACGGCCAATTCACGTGTAGTACTCCACGGAACCCCTGAAATACACGTACCCTGCTGATATCGTGTGTGAAACTTCCCGCGCACCCCAAGATACATGTACCCAGGACATTCGTGTGTGAAACTTCTAGCGCACCCCAAGATACACGTACCCAGGACATTCGCGTGTGAAACTTCCCGCGCACCCCAAGATACACGTACCCAGGACATTCGCGTGTGGAACTTCCAGCGCACCCCTGAAATGCACGTACCCTGCTGATATCGCGTGTGAAACTTCCCGCGCACCCCAAGATACACGTACCCAGGACATTCGCGTATGAAACTTCCCGCGCACCCCAAGATACACGTACCCAGGACATTCGCGTGTGGAACTTCCAGCGCACCCCTGATATACACGTACCCTGATGGAATCGCGTGTGAAACTTCCCGCGCACCCCTGAAATACACGTACCACGCTCGCACAGGGCCAATCGCATGTGAAACTTCCTGCGCACCCCAGTAATACAGGTACCCTGCTGAATTCACGTGTGTAAGTTTTGGCGCACCCCGAAATACACGTACCCAGGACATTCGCGTGTGGATCTTCCAGCGCACCCCTGATATACACGTACCCTGCTGAATTCACGTGTGAAACTTCCCGCGCACCCCTGATGTACACGTACCCTGATGGAATCGCGTGTGGAACTTCCCGCGCACCCCTGAAATACACGTACCCAGCTGAAATAACGTGAGGTACTTCCCGCGCACCCCAGTGATACACATACCCCGCTTGCCGTGCTGGTACAGGGTTAGCGCAGCCCTTTGCGCTGGATTGGGGATTTTGATGCCTTTTCCCTGCGCAAGGGGCGTTCTTGGGGGCATAACTGGCGCTGCTGCAGGGTCACTGCGCCACTGTGCGCCACGGCTGGCTTTGGTGGCTGGAATCCATGAATACGCTGTGCGCGGAAATGTATTTTGGCGCACGCGGCTGGCGCAGGGATTCACACGCGCACACTGTGCGCCAGTCGCGTGCGCCACTTGTGCGCTAAATTCTATGAATTACCCCCTATATGTATTAAGTTGGAATGTGAAAGGGGTGAATAATCCAATTAAGAGAAAAAAGGTGCTTACTTTTTTATGCCAAATGAAACCTGCATTGTCCTACTCCAGGAAACCCATTTGCAACACGAAAAAATAGAGTATGTTCTAAAAAATGTATATATAAAAGAATATTCAAGTTATTTTGCTAGTAATTCTAGAGGAGTGGCTATTTTGTTTAAGAGGAACTTGTGATTCTCTGTAGAAAAAATGAATATTGACACTGAGGGGAGATTTGTAGCAATTAGGTTGCAAGTGTAAAATAGGCTTCTAATAATTTTGAATGTATATGCCCCTAATATAGCTCAGCATGAATTCTTTGAAAAACTGGATGATGTCCTAATAGAAATGGGTAGTGGACCAATATTAATAGGTGAGGATTTCAATACTATTTTAGATAAAGCAGAAGAGAGGGCCAGAAGAGGACTTTTAAAGTTAATGCTGTTGTGGGGCTTACATGATATGTGTCGTCGACCAAATCCAGGAAAAAAGCAATATAGTTTGTGTTCGGTACCGCATAGAACTTCTTCTAGAATTGATCTCTTTTTAGTCAGCTGGGACCTGTTTGATGAAGTGAATGAATCAGAAATGGGTGGTATTGTGATTTCCAATCATGCAGATGTGAACTTGAAGTTAGACCGTTTGCAGGGAGGTTGGACAACTGATCGCCAATGGAGATTTAATGCTCCATTACTGTGGAATCAGGACTTTGTTAAACAAATTGGAGTAGAGGTTTCTTTTTTACTTGAGGAGAATACTAAGTCAGTTGACAGATTGACCATTGTCTGGAAGCCTTCTTACGTGGCAGAATAATCAGGTATGTCTCATACAAAAATAAAGTTACAGAAGCAGAGTATAAACAAATGGAATCGGATTATAAACAATGCATAGCCGAACACACAGCCAATCCTTCAGTTAATTCCTTTTCGGCTATCATGAATGTAAAATATTCTTTATATGAAATGATACATTGTAAAGCAGAGAGGGGTTTATTTTATACAAAGGAGGCATTTTGGGAACGTTGGGAAAGGTCTGGGACATTATTAGCTGACAGGTTACAGGGAAGAGAGAGGGGGAAACAAGTGCTTTTTTATTTCAGAAGACAATGGCACCTTTTTGAGGAAAATAGAAGACATTTGTGGTGCATTTAGAAAGTTATATGCATCATTTTATTGTGTAAAAGGATTTGTAGATGAGCTTGAAGTGGTTGATTTTCTAAAACGTATTCGTATCCCTGATTTAAACGATAGTGATAGACTTCTTTTGGAAGAAGATATTGCAATACAGAAAGTTATTGATTCAATGGGATTGATGTCCCCTTGCAAATCCTCAGGGCCGGATGGATTCCCAATTGAATTCTTTGTTGCATTTAATGCTTCCTTTGCACTCTTTATGGTTGATCTATTTAGGGAGATTATTCATTCGGAACAGTTGGCTGATTCTATGAAAACTGCAGTGATCTCTTTGATCCCTAAGCATGGGAAAGATCATTCGAGCCGTTGAAATTATAGACTCATATCTCTGCTAAATGCCGATGTCAAATTTCTGGCAAAGACTTTTGCAGTGCGAATTAACCCACTGTTGCAGAAGGTGATCGGTTTAACCAAACAGCATTTATCTGGCAGAAATCATTTTGATAATTTAAGAGAACCTTTGGATGTGGACCATTTAAAGAGTGGCTCTCCGAACCCTTACGCAGCAGTAAGTATTGATGCGGAAAAAGCATTTGATAGTGTAAAATGGTCTATTAAAGTTAATTGTGGATCTCGAATATTAAGACTTTTTAATGCATTATGTAGGGATGCTGAGGCAAGGGTTTTGGAGAATGGATGCTTATCTGAGTGGTACTCAACAGGGTTGTCCCTTATTGCCTCTTTTCTTGGATCTTTTTATTGAGCCCCTGGCCATATCTATTAGAAGAAATTAAGGTATGAAAGGTGTCTCGTTGGGTGACTGCGTCTCCAAAGTCCTACTGTATGCTAATGACATACTAGCTTTGCTTTCTGACTAAAAGCCATCATTTAAGGAGTTAGTTTCAACTCTGTAGGCGTTCTGCCAAGTGTCCAATTACAAAATTCATGTTTCCAAGTCAGTGATTTTCCCTATATCGCCTGCATGTCATAGGATCTCCTGGGAGTTTAACGGGATCTATGGGCATATAATGTATTGAAATGCCTGGGAATACAAATCTCTAGGCAGGTAAATATTCTGTTGACTCGTAATGTCTGTGCTAAACTTGCGAACATAGCCATATTGTGTTTGAAATGGAGTAGGCTGAACCTGACGTTGTGGGGCAAAATCACTGTTATTAAGATGGCTGCTTCCAAAGCTACATTATGTTTTCAGTATGCTCCCACTTCCGTTCACAGGAAGCTCAATTTGTGACATTGATACTGTTTTTTGGGACTTTCTTTGAGGAGAAGGGGGCAGATTTAGGATCGCTAGAGATGTACTCATGAAGCCAGTACGCTTGGAAGGATTTGGCTTTCCCAACTTTGCTTTATATCCTAGAGCCTGTTCCATTCGCGCATTGCCCTTTTGGTTGTGGGATGATGTGGCTACTTGCCCGAATTGGGCTGGCATAGAGAAATCCTCTTCCCCTAGATTGCCTATAGACAAGACATTCAATATTGATAAAACCCCTCCTTTTGTTTGACATGTCCTGAAAGATTGGAGGAAAAGCTGTGAGACCTCAAGGGTAAAATACCTTCTGAGCTTGGAACCACCTATCTGGGGGAACTCACTGATTCTGTTCTGATCTTGATGGTCGTGCAGATTATCATACCTCCGTCCCCAAGTACCACACAGGCAGGAGAAATAAACTGCATGTGCAATCTTTGAGGCCACAGTTGTTGTGAGCCGTCAATCATGAACCAGGAACACCGGAAGAACCCCATACCACTGTAAGGCAATGGGTAATTATTTAAACAGGTGCAGTACTAAGGAAATACAATGTAAACACCAATTGGAATAGGGCTTACCCCAGTGTATGACAGCAGTGCCTTGAATGTAGTGGGTAGCAGGAGGTCGAGGGCTGGAAGACCAGGCTTGTACGGAGGATAACACCTGGGTCAGATGGCAAAGACCCGAAAACACAAGTTCCAAGATACAGAATTCAAAGATCCAAAATTCCAGAGATATTGATCAGAAGCAATCCAGGGGATAGGCAAAAATCAGGTCCGTTGAGCAGTCCGAGGTCGTAAGGGACAGGAGGTTCCGAATTCCGAGGAGTAGACAAAGATCGAGTCCGTAAGGCAATCCGAGGTCGTACAAGAAACAGTTCCAAAATCCAAGGAGAAGGCAAAAATCAGGTCCCTTGAACAGTCCGGGGTCTTAGTAAACGTGATTTGAAGGGAAAAACAAGAAACGCCAAATATCCTCACGAGATCAGCTGTGAAGCACTGCTTCCGTGTTTTCGGATGCTTTTGAACTCGTTTGAGGCAGTCACGTGATGTGAATCACGGAAGCGTGCAGCGTGAGGATTGATCACGTGATGCAGGATGATCGAGTTTCCTGTGGGAGTCTCTCTATGTGTCGCAAAGGATGATCGTGAAGACCCGGGACGTTGCCAGTTGTGTAAAAGTCTCCATCGCAACTGCCAACGAAATGAAGGACGGAAAACACCCGGATTGCATGCTGGTGTTTTCACTCGTTGGGTAGGATTCTGCCGCCTTGATGTGTGTGCCGTGACTGCCTTTGCAGGTAAGTGTGAGGAGGGAGGAGCAGCTGTAATGGGGGACGTGACAGGGCCCCCCCCTGAAGGGCCACGACCCCGTGGGCTGGAAGATTATCCCGATGGAACCTGGCAACCAACCGCGGGGCATGGACGTCCCGGGAAGGAACCCAAGAACGCTCCTCAGGACCGTAACCCAGCCAATCCACCAGATATTGGAGACGACCCCTGCAGAGGTGGGAACCCAAAATGGCACTGACCTCAAAAACATCCAGAGAGGTGTGAAAAACTGGGTGTATGCGCCATGTGGATGGAATTGAGAGACGTAAAGCCACCGGATTGAGGATCCTGGTCACCCTGTAGGGTCCGACAAAACGAGGAAGCAATTTGCGGCAACCAGGTAGCCGCAAGTGGCGGGTCGATAACCATACCCGGTCACCCACCTGATAATCGGGGGCTGCGACCCGTTTTCTGTCGGCTTTTGCTTTCATAGAGGTTTGGGCTTCACGTAAATGGACCATAGTCTGGGCGTGAACCGAGACCAGGTCGCGCGCACAGACATTGGCAGCATGAGTTGAAGAAGAGGCAAAATCAGGGAGAGGAAGAGAACGAGGATGTTGTCTGTAGAGAGAATAAAAAGGAGAGAAACCTGTGGATGAATGCCAGGAGTTGTTATACGCGAACTCAGCCAAGTGGAGTAGGTTTAACCAGGTGTCCTGATATTGAAGAGTCAGGCACCGCAGATATTGCTCAAGGGCCTGGTTAACCCTCTCCGTTTGACCATCGCTTTCCGGGTGGTATGCTGAGGAAAAGTGGGCATTAATACCAAGGATCTTAGTAAGGGCTTGCCAAAAACGAGATGTGAACTGTGGGCCTCGGTCGGATACAATGACCTGTGGTAAACCAAAAAGACAGAAGACAGACTTGAAAAATAACCGAGCCCGAGTGGGAGCTGAAGGAATGCCTGAACAAAATAAAATGGGCCATCTTGGTGTAGGAATCAACGACCACCCAAACGGTGTCATAACCCTGCCTGCGGGGTAGGTCTGTAATTAGGTCCATGGAAACCGTATGCCAAGGCCGGGGAGGAATGGGTAAAGGCTGTAGCAGACCCAACGGGCGACCCCAGCGTGTTTTCCACTGCGCACATATGGAACAAGTGTTTACATAGTTCTCCACATCGCGCCTCATAAATGGCCACCAACACCAACGCTTCAGTAATTCCAAGGTGCGGTTTTGTCCGGGGTGTCCATTAATGGCTGCATCATGGGACCAAGCGAGTGCCTGACTGCGAGTGTCACTAGTGGGAAGAAACAGTTTTCCCTGTATGAATGGCAACCCTTCCTAGAGAACCAAATCCCATTCTGTTAGTGTGTGTGGATGAAGTGAAACCCATTGTCGGATGGCATTTAACATGGAGGGTGAGGGGGTACACAAACATATGACATGACCTTTGCCTAAGAGCGTGTCCGGGTATAAAGACAAGGAATCTCCCCCAGGAGAATGAGAAAGAGCGTCGGCTTTACTGTGAGAAGCTCCTGGACTGTGTTTCACCACAAATCGTATGCGGCAAAAAACAGGTGCCAGCGTACTTGTCTGCTGTTTGAACATTTAAGGGAGGCCTGGTCTTGCAAGTTCTTATGGTCAGTGTACACCACGGTCTGGTGTTTGGCCCCGATAAGGTGATGTCTCCATGTCTGTAATGCGTCCTAAATGCCCAACAGCTCTTTTTCGGTTACAGTATAATGACATTCGGATGGAGTGAACTTCCTTGAATGAAATGCCACAGGGTGTAATTGGCCCATGGTCGAGCAAGCTTGCGAGAGCACTGCGCCTAATGCGAATGATGAGGCATCCGCTTCCAACACAAACAGGAGTTTGGGGTCAGGATGTTGTATTACCAGGGCAGTGATAAACCTGGACTTAAGTGTATCGAAGGATTGTTGATGTTCCATGGTCCAGTAGAATGGGACCCGGGGACTAGTCAGAGCAGTGAGAGGAGAAACAATGGAAGAAAATCCGGCGATGAATCGCCGATAGAAATTTGCAAAACCAAGAAACAACTGCAACTGTTTGAGGTTGGTCGGGGCGGGCCATTCTGTGATAGCACAGACTTTTGACTGGTTCATGGATAGGCCTCCGGGTGTGATATGAAAACCTAGAAATTCCACTTCTTTAGTATGGAACACACATTTTTCGGGTTTAGCGAACAAGGAATTTTCCTTGAGTCGCTTCAAGACCTCTTTAACATGGACTATATGTTCCTCAAGAGAGGACGAGAAGATCAATATGTCGTCTAGGTAAACTACGACGAAGACATCAAGAATGTCGTAGAAAACATTGTTGACAAAGCGCTGAAATGTGGCAGGGGCGTTGCAGAGACCGAAAGGCATTACGGTATACTCGAACAGACCTTGGCGAGTACAGAACGCCGTTTTCCATTCATCTGCACTACGCATAAGGACCAAGTTGTAGGCTTCCCGAAGGTCCAGTTTGGTAAATATGGATGCACGTGTCAATCTGTCCAGTAGTGTGGAGATGAGGGGTATGGGGTACCAGTTCTTTATAGTAATAGCGTTCAATCGTCTATAATCGATACAAGGACGTAAGTCCCCCTCCTTCTTGGGCACGAAGAAGATTGGGCTGGCAGCCGGAGAGCAGGAGGATCGTATGTGGCTCAAACGTAAAGCCTGCTGGATGTACTCTTTGAGTACCTGCTCCTCAGATGGGGATAGTGAATATATTCTACCCTTTGGTATAGGTGCATCAGGAACTAGATCAATGGGGCAATCATAAGATCTATGTGGCGGTAAACCTTCTGCTGTGACTTTGTCGAAGACTTCAAGGAATTCATGATAAACGGTGGGAACCCCTGCTATGAAGGCCCCCACGGTGTGTGGGATCGTAGCTGATGAGTCTGTACCTTCTATAGGGAGGAGGCCATGGCCCCAAGAATAGAGGCTGGAGAGGACCGTGTCTCGGGTTCCGTCAAACAGAAATGTTGACAAATATCGGATTCGAATGTGACTTGTCAGGTTCCCCAATTAATCAACGGATTGTGTTGTCTCAGCCAGGGATACCCAGAATAATGCCAAACTGTGGAGTGGTGATAAAATCGAATGATAATGTCTCCTTGTGAGTGTCCTCGACCACCACTATCATAGGGGCAGTTTGAAATCTTATGGGGCCAGAAGCGAGGCTTGAACTATCGACCGCTTGTACCGGTTCTGGATAATCTTTCTTGATTAGGGGTAAATTGAGATTGTGCGCCAGTGCGATGTCAATAAAACAGCCAGTGGCCCCAGAATCGATCATGATTTGTACGGGGTGTGCCAGATCTGTGGTTGGTTTTAGCAAGGCCTGGACCACAATCGGTCTGATAGGACCAAACATTGTTTCGGTGAGGGTCAAAGAAGGGCCCGCCCGTGCCTCCGACCTTATGGGCGAGCCTTCTGAAAAACTGATGGCTTTTTAGGGCGATTGGGACATTCTTTCACGTAGTGCCCATGTATACCACAGTAAAAACAAGCGTTGTCGGTTCTCCGACGTTCCCGCTCTGCCTGAGTGATGGGTCTCCTGATTCCACCAACCTGCATGGGTTCTGGATTGGGGGTGGACGTGGCTAAAGGTACCTGATTGGAAAAACCCGACTCTGCCCTACGCTCGGATTTACGTGCGTCTACTTGTAGGGTCAGGTCCACTAGATCGGAGAAAACAGAGGGAAGAGCAGGAATCACAGAGAGAGCATCTTTCAGATTGTTACAAAGACCGTGATAGAACACAATGGCCTTCTTTTCTTCAGGCCATGAAGTCTCTGCAGCCAGTTGATTGAAGCAAGTGATATACTCAATAAGTGATTGCTTGCCCTGTGTAAGGTCCAATAACTCCAGATCTCGAGATTGCGCCTTATACCTGGTGTCAAACACTTTAGACATCTCAGTAACTAACAAGTCAAAGTCGTACAGGGCGGGATGATTGTTTTCTAATAGTGGGTTTGCCCAAATGGCCGCTACACCAGATAGGTGAGAAAGAAGAAAAGCTGCCTTAGTCACAGAATCGGGAAAAGCCTCGGGTCTGCATAGAAAATGTAGCTTGCACTGGTTCAAAAACGTGCAGTATTTTCTGGGGTCACCCTGATAGCGTTCGGGGGCAGCAAGAGGAAATGAAGTAGGAAGGACCACTGGGGTGGGGACTGTGGGTGGCATGGACGGGGGTTGGGCTTGAGGGCTAGGGTCACCGAATTCGGCATCCGCCGGTAAAGGATAACGGGCACTTTGTAAAGCATCAAGTCTGTGGTGAATGGCTGTTGTAGCTGCGGCCTCCTAAGGGCCGCAACCCCCTGCATTAAATCGGTCACAGGGTCCCCGGGGGAGGCACTCATGATCTGGATGACCAGAAAGGCTTCACAGTCTTTTCTGATCTTGATGGTCGTGCAGATTATCGTACCTCCGTCCCCAAGTACTGTACAGGCAGGAGAAATAAACTGCCTGTGCAATCTTTGAGGCCACAGGTGTTGTGAGCCGTCAATCAGGAACCAGGAACACCGGAAGAACCCCAGACCACTGTGTAAGCGACTTCAATTCAACACTACAGCTAAGCCGATGCCTAGTCTGGGATGCTGATGGAAGCCCTTATTGATGTATTTTTATGTCCAGTTTGTTTACTCTGGATGACAACCCTTATATAGCACCCCTCTCTTAGAATCCCCCTGACCCCACTGAGCCAAGAAGTAGGTTTGTTTTGCAAATTAAAAGGTTTATTTGAAAATTAAACAATATATATATATATATATATATATCACACTTTTATAATAAACTAATATTTGATAGCACACTTGTGAAGATGATAGTGATCAACAATGGATAATGTTACAGTGGTACACTCTTTTTGATGGCTCAGAAGTGATATAGAGAGGATAAAATAGCTGAGAATGCTTTTATGGCTTCAAGGACAATGCAATGATGAATGAAAATGCAGTACAGAAAATACGCTTGATATGATTTCAACCAAAACAATGTAATCACTTTTCCCCCTGGTAGCAATTCACCCCCCCTCCTCCTTTATGCAATGTAAAGAGATGGAGGAAAGCACAGAGTTCTCAGGAGTGCAATCAAATATAACTCAGTTCCCCCCTAGCAAGCTTAGAGGAAAACACTTAGGAGTTTTAAACACAGGCAAAATCCTTTGATGTGGTTTCAATTAAGTGAAAAATATGCATAAATGATTTTCATTCCCTCTACAGGTTCAGGGTGGGTGACAGCTACTTTGTCTTAGTTCAGGATCACTTTAGCAATGCTCTATGAATGATTGTCAGGTTGCAAACGAATTTCAGCAAAGGAAAGCAAGGACAAATATTTTTATACTTGGCTGAAATTAAGCAAAATGTCAACTCGCGGCAAATTTAGTCGCGTGCGTCGAGCGCAATTACGGAGGAAGTATGAGGAGTAGCAAGTTGGAACTTGTTGGAAAGCTTAGAATCTCAGCTTCAAATTAAAAGTTACATCTCGCTTCTATCACAAACGGTTCCGGAGATACGGCCGATTTAGTAAAGGTAGTTTTTCGGATTTGAAATTTTAAAGCTCAGAATGACAGATGACAGTTTTCAGGTGTAAAGATGACAGAATGACACGATTCTAGGAGGCAGTTCTAAATAGGTTAAAATAGTTTGGATTAGATTATTTTAAACTAAGAGATTGGGTTTTGCACAGTTCTGGCGGTACTCACACTATATTTTGGACAGGAATGCGACTTCGCCACGGATCGGGTCAGGATTGGACTGCGGTTCCCTCGCCACGGACGGTCTCGGCCTGGTTCTGCTCACTGGATATTCTACTTTCTGGGTCAGCTCTGCTAGCGGCACTGCACAGCGGTCTGGGTCTCTGGTTCTGACAAAAGTTCTCGGTACTGCATGGCAGAAAGTGAAAAAGAAAAATCTATCTGTCTTCCAGTGGCTCTTTTTATGTGTTTAGAAAGTGGGTGGGTCGGCTAATTCTGGACAGGGGAAGGAAATGGAGTGTCAGAGTGATGTCAGCCATTTATGATCTATTGAAGAATGCCCCTTTACCTTTGCTTGGAAAATCATTTTTCATAACTACACATACTTCCCAGATATACAGTTGTTTGACATTACATGTACATATTACATATTACTTTTGGTCCATGTTTGTTCAACTCTGATCTTCCTGGGGGCTTGCATTAAAAAATGACACTTATTTTCGTTTTTAGTTGGTTTACCAATGTTAAAACTGTATCAAAAATTACACAAATGTACACCCTCCTTCTACACACATTCCAGTAATTTACTAGGTCTCTAGCATAAACCCAGTGTCTGTAATATCAATAAATAGCGGGGTTTTTCCTCAGAACATGGTATAAAGTTGAATCAAGTCTTGAATTGTGGGTACATTTCTTAGTTTAAGGTTCTCCAAATTGCACATTTTTGTGAGCTTAATACAATATTTTAGAAGCATTTAACTTAAACATATATTTGCTGCAATATGATTCCACAAAAGTGTCTGAGTCTACCCCCAGAAACTTGGGAGTCAGGAAACACATGTCTCTCCTTCCAGGCAGGGCTCTGTTTACAGTCCACACTGAAATCAACATACCCCATTCAATTGCAGAGTCTATTGTGTCGGCTGAGGTCAGCAGGCCAGGGGGCCACTCTGCATTTGGTTAGCATGAACCTGTGATTTCCGGGGCTGTTGTGTGGGTCTCTGAGGTGAGAAAGTTTCCCAGCCTCTTGGCCTGCTAATGCAATCAGATTGTCTCTGGGAACAGCAGGTGGTTAAGAGTTTTAATTAACCAGCGGGCCTTTGAAGTTTCCAACTGTCTCAGGAGGCTGATTAGCTTCTGAAGCAGCAGTTCCCCTGTCAGAGTTTAGACCGCTAGCACCGGTTTGTGGACAAAGCTGGTACTGCACCCATTTTTGGGATCTGTCTTGAATTAATGCATTTCAGTAGAGTGGTCTTGTGCCCATGATTTTAGCAACTTTTTGACATCAATAAAAACGGATTTCGAACAGAACCATCTTTCTTTGCACTGGTGGGTGGCAGATTAGGTGACCATTTTGGTGTGCGCAAACTGCGCGGTTCTCCTGGATTCTGGCGTGAATGTCGGCGGCGACAGCTTATCCCCACATCTACCCAGTCTATTGATTCAACATGGGTCAAAACCCTTGACAAACCCCCCGCCCGACTGCACTTTGATTTTGAGTCGAGGGGAAGTCGGTCGAAAAGGATGTTTTTGATCCACGTGCTGGTATGTCCGCATCATCTTCTTCCAATTCCGTAGATGGCACGGTTCAGCATCTTTTCCTCCATCCGGTTGGATCGATCGGTTCTCCTCGCCGGTCCTGATGGGAATATTGGGCGGTACCCCGGGCCCCTCGGATCTTTGCTCCCGGTCCCTGGTCGTCCTCCTTAGTCAGTCTCCATGGTTTCATCTCTCCTAGGATGATAAAGCAAAAGCGGCAATACCTATTTGTGAACATTTTTCCACCACTATTAATGGTGTGGCGAACATATACATTTTATACCTCAAGAGACAAAGCATTCTTATTTTGAAAAACAAGATATAATTCAAAGACAGCTGCATACAAGAATCATAATATTTTAGAGACTACATGTGGGATATTTAGGGTTGGAACTGAATTAATCTGGAGCGGTCCCCTCTGGTATTGCAGAGGACTCCTCCAGTTGCTGCAGAGCGTGCCTGGGATGGCAACACTTTAGCTGATTCATATGGACCCACTTGTCTTCCCCTTTCGCCAGACTACCTTTGGGGGATGCAGATCTTATAGGCTACAGGGGAGATTTTGTCTATAATTTCAAATGGTCCCTTCCATGTAGGCAAACATTTTCGCTGTTTGGCCTGGTTCCTTTGGAAATTGTATAGATAGACCCCGTCCCCCACAGTATATTCCTTCCTGGTGGTCTTCAGGTCGTAGTGGGTTTTCATGCCATCAGCTGATCTTTCTAGATTCCGCTGAGCATAGGCAAAAGCATGCTGAAGGTGTTTCCTTAAATTCTCCACATACCCGTGAGTTGTGGAGGCATTTATCAGTGTCTGCTCTTGGGTCCTGTAGAGCAAATGCTGGGGAAGCACCATCTTGCGTCCGGTCATCAACTCAAATGGTGACATTTTAGTTGCAGATGAAGGGGTAGATCTGATGGCCATTAGGACCAGAGGTAGTCGGATATCCCAACTTGGCCCAGAATCTGCCACAAACTTTTTTAAGAAGCTCACAATGGTTCGGTTGTATCTCTCCACTGCTCCAGAAGAAGCTGGCCTGTAAGCAATGTGTAGCTTCCTTTTAACCCCCAGTATCTCCCACATCTTTGTCTTTATTTCACTGGTGAAGTGGCTACCTCTGTCTGACTCAATCCTTTGAGGTAGACCAAAACGGGAAAAGATGTGGTTAATCATCAGGGCAGCTGCTATTTCTGCCTTGCAGTTTGGGGCCGGGAGACATTCCAACCACTTGGTAAACAAGCATGTGACGGTCAACATGTACTTGTTTCCTCTAGATGAGCGAATTACATTGCCTACGAAGTCGATTTGCAAATCTGACCATGGCAGTGTCATCCCCCTCTTTTGGAGAGGCGCCCGGTGTGTGAGGGATGTTGGCTGAAATTGTGCACACACAAGACACCCCTTCAAGTATTGGTCGAGGTCCTGCCCCATATGTGGCCAGTATGCAACCTCTCTTAGGATTTCCAGTGTTGTGTGAAATCCCCTATGACCGGCTGTGGCCGTATCATGGGCGTGACTTAACATCCGGCTTCGGAATGAGGTAGGGACCACCCACTGATCATGGCCAGCTTGGGATTTCCTTACCAACAAACCGTCTTGGATTCGGAACCTTTTTGGACATTTCATCAACACTCTTAGGTCCTCTTTCCCAATGTAATCGGTATCCGTCAGGGGAAAGTTCTCAGGGTCCTCAATGTGTTGGTAAAACTTACCAATTACTGGGTCCCCCTTCTGAGCTGTAATCAAATCAGCATCAGGGTTCTCCTTACTCCATTGTGCAGTTGAAAGATCCTTGTGAGCATTTGTCTGGGACCTAGTGATAGCAGTGACCTGGATTTCCCCCAACAGGGACTCAATCTCTATTAGATCCCCTTGGATGGCCCCGGTTTTGGCCAGCTGATCAGCTAAGTCATTTCCAGTTTTGTCTGGTCCCTCTACTTTGGAATGACCCTTGATCTTCTTCCAGTAGATGGTCATCCCATTCGAGGTGACCAGATCATCAATGTTTTGAATTAACTTCCCATGTTTCAAAGGTTTGTTATTAGCACATAGCATGCCTCTGGTTTTCCAGTTAACCAGGTGCTCCACAAACCCGTTCCGTACATAATCCGAATCTGTGATTATGACCAATTTGTGGAGTTGATGTTGGACGGCAGTGAGGATGGCCTGATGCACAGCCATCAATTCTGCCACCTGACTACTTCGGGGACCAATTTTGTACCCAGCAGAGGGTTCTGGAAACTCCTTCACCCATGCATTCCCTACGCCGGCCACCAGTTCTTTCTCCCCGTTGTTGTCAACATGGTACGAGCATCCATCCACATAGACAGTGGGCATTCCCTCACACTTGTCTTCTTCAAAGACTTTGTGTGGGGAATTAAGGTATGCCTCCATGTTGTCCTTGATTTTTAGACTTTCGTCCTCGAGACAGTTTTCTCTGGCACAATCATGCAAGTCAGCCAGGCCTTGCGCGAGGGGACTCTTCTTGTTTTGGCCATATCTGACCTCCACAGGAAAGCCTTGCATTGACAGAATCCAGGAAGTAATTCGGCAATTACTCACATTTCCGGCCCGGATTGTGTCACTTTGGAGATATTGCAGAGGCTGGTGTGGAGTCTCCACTATGATGTGTTCCCCCTGGATAAACGGGCGGTAATTCTTCAATGCCCACACCGTTGCCAGGAATGCCTTCTCACAATTGTTGAATTTTTCCTCCACAGAGGATAAAGTTTTGCTCGCATAGGAGATTACTTTATTGACCTTGTCATGCTTTTGGTATAATACTGCCGTCAAGCACGTATTAGAGAACCCTGTCTCCAGGAAGAACTCCTTGTTTCTGACAGGGTAAGCTAGGCAAGGCGCTTGTGAGAGGCTTCTCTTGAGTTGTCTTACTGCCTCGGATTGTTCTGGACCCCATTCCCACTTCACCCCCCCCTTCAAGAGATGAATCAGGGGTCTAGTGATCTCTGCGTAGCCTTCAATGAACTTTCTGCTGTAATTAGTCAGTCGAAGGAGGCTCCTTAGTTCCCGCAGAGTTGTGGGATCCTTCAGTTTCTGGAGTGCTTCCACTTTCTTTTCCTGGGGACAGAGACCCTGAGGAGTAATCTCATGCCCCAAGAAATTAACACGGGTTCTACACCACTGTGCTTTCTGAAAGGAAAGTTTTGCTCTGGCGGCCCTCAACTGCGTCAGAACATAACGGATCCCCGCTATGTGTTCCTCCACAGATGAACTTTTGATGAGGACATCATCTACATAAGCCAGGTTACCCCTCGCACCCAGGTCGGGCATGGCCTTATGTAGGAAAATGTTGAATTCATTGCCGAAGTTGAGCTTTCCAAAAGGAGTTCGGGTCCATGTGTACTGCTGGCCCCCAAAGGTAAAAGCCAGTTTGTATTGGTCCTCCCTACTGACAGGCACGGTCCAGTATCCATTGGTCATGTCTATTGCTGTGAATACCTGTGACCCCTGAATCTGGGCCAGCCCCTGGTCAATGTAGGACAGAGGCCACCGGGAAGTATGGACCCGTTTGTTGAGCTCCCTAAGGTCGGCGCAGAGTCTCCACTGGCCGTTTGGCTTCAATATTCCCAGCACCGGATTATTGAAAGTGCTGTGGACTGGACGGATTATTCCCCGGGTCTCAAGGTTCTTAATTATTTCAGTAAGGGACTACATGGATGCGAGAGGCAAGCAATATTGCTTCACAAACACTGGAGTCATGCCAGGGTCCGTGGGAATTGTTGTTGTGTGGATGCCGGTGCGACCACAGTCATATGAGTCTACCGCAAAGAGATCTTGGAAATCCAAGAAAACTTGTTTCAACTTTTGCTTCTGTTCCAGTGTCACGCAGGCATCAGCTAGGTTGACTCTCTCTTCCACCATCTGCCTGAAGCCTGGAAAGACTTCTGGTTTAGCTATCTCAGCGGCCTCCTCCAGCTGGGTGGAGAAGTCCCTGGTCAGAGTGCTGATTTGGACTGGAGGCTTCAGGTGGGAAAGGCAGCCCTCATGGACCTGGAAAATCACCTCATCCCTCCTGAAGTCACAAGTCACATCTTCCTTACCATAAGGGCAAGAAGTGTACACCAGGAAGTTCCCCCCATGCCGGATGAAAATCCTGTCTGGTGTTGTATTGTCATCACTGTCACTGTCAAAACAGTCCTTGGGGATTTGTCCTAACAGTTAATTTCCTAAATCAATGGAGAAATGTCGGTCATCAACCGCCATTCCAATGATGGTGCCTGCGGCTAGAGTAATACTCTGTAATTCGCTGTTATCCACCTCTATTGGAATGGTGTCATGTTCTATGTTGACTAATGGTGTTGGGTTTACCCCTAACCCTTGTTGTTGGAGAGAAGCATTTAGATGAATATAAGCATCAGGGTTTTTCAATTTTTGTCCTCTTTTAACTTTCACTTCCAGGGAGAATTGTCGGGTCCTTTCTGGGATGGTGACTTCCTCTTTAATCTGAATTTCAACTGCATAAGGTAGCAATTGAGCTGACCTAAATGCTTTTTCTGAATTATCAAAGCCCATGGGATTATCCGCTAATCGGGAACAAACTTTGAAGTTTATTAGGTCCAAATTAATGGCAAAACGATTGAGAATGTCACTGCCTAAGTAAAAGGCGGCAGTGATGTCTCATACGACCCAACAATTATGGACTATGCTCTTGTTGCCAATGGAGATTTTGAGCATACACCTGCTTGGCAGGAGATGTTTGGAATTGGGTGCTTCCAGGTCCACCTCCCATTTGTCTATCAGTTTGAATGTGGGAATGGCTGGATCTTTTGGGAGTTGGCGGAACATGGCTTCGCTGATGAAGCTCTTACCGTTGTTCACACACACTCAGGCGAGAACAGAGTCCTTCCCATCATTTAACTAAACAGGGATGAACAACTGCTCTCCAATTTGCTGAATATCAGCCAGGCTCTGAGCTGATTTCACATCTTTCTGGACTATAGGAGTGGGAGTGTCTGATTGTGGATTGGTAAAGAATTTCAGAGTGTTTCCTTCCAGTGTGGAATACCACCTTAAACTGGAAGGAAGCTTGATTTTCAGAAATAGAGAGGACCCCCCCATCACCAGTCTGTTGTCCTACTGCTATTACTGTCACGTCTGGAATTTGGTTGTTCTGGAAGTGAAATTCTACTTGGTCAGATTTTTGTTCAACCATGTGGCAGGTGCCATTTAAACTAACATGGTTGACACTCTGTTTTAATTTTATTGGTCGGCTAGTCTGGGTCCAGAGGACCTTGTTTACACAATCTATTAGGGGTGACAACCTTCTCAGGAGGTCATTCCCTAGTAAACAAGGGGTGCCCTCTGGAGTCACTACTATGACCAGGTGTTTCACCTTGTGTCGCCCAATTTTGATGTCCAAATCTGCAGTCCCCTCGACGGGAATTTCCTTCCCGTCAAAGTTCTGCAGTTGTCCAGGAAGAGAGGTGAGAGGAATGCGGTAATTCTCCCCCCTTCCTGCATTTAGTTCATCAAAGGCCCTTCTGGACAGAAGGGTGGCTTGAGATCCAGTGTCCACCAGCGCCAATATTGTACCCTGCCCCTGTTCTTGTACCGGGGCATAATATTGTCCCTCCTTCTCCTCAAGGGGGCACAGATAATGCACATTTTTTGGACAACTGGTGGGCTAACTTTCTGGTTTTGGACATGGCGAGAGAAGAGATTTGGGCAGAATTCTGTGAAGAGCCTGGGGAATCTGAAAGAAAAAGTTGGCAACTGGAAATGGTTTCGGGTTCTGGGCCGCCCCCCCTTTTTGGAGGCCATGGGATTTTGGTATTGTTGGTTCTGGGATAGAATGATGGGCGGCGACAGCTCAATCCCCACATCTACCCAGTCTATTGATTCGGTTTTAGGTTCCCCTGGTTCCGGTTCTGGGCCGCCCACCGCTCTTTGGAGGCAGTCACCCGGATGGGTTTGAACCAGGGAAGTTTGGTTTTGTTGGTTCTGGGATAGGATGATTGGCGGCGACAGCTCAATCCCCACATCTACCCAGTCTGGATTGGAATCTCTTGGGACCCATTTTTCCTTGGGAGGAGTTCCCCCATCTCTGAAGGAGAAGATCCTTTTCCCAGCATCCTCTGAGGATCCCTCTCCCTCAAATCGGAAGACCTGTACCTCCTCCACAAAGTGGGACTGTTTAGGTCCTTTGTTTCTCCTACCTCCTCTCTGCTCCTTGGGTGGCAGACTTTCAGGGGTAGGAGATTTTGTTTCCGGTTCCTGGTTTTCCAGGGGCTGTTGGGAAAGAAGGAAGCTTCCTCCAAGGCTTTACACCCCCTTCCCCTTGTGCCTCCTTCCTGGGAACCGGTGGGTTATCGGGGTGCTGCCCCCGTCATTGTTCTGGAGCACTAGGTCCTATCTGTGCCGGCATGCCCATCTGAGGGTTCTGTTGGACACTCAGCATGCTGCCCAAATCCTGTGCCATGTTCTGAACCTGGCGCTCTAACTGGGAAACCCGCTCAGGCTGATACGGGGTCCGGTTTTCTCCCCTGGGCTGCTCCCAGGAAGGGTAGCTATCCCTTCTCTGGTAATACCCTGGGTTGGGAAGATTTGGGTACCCCTCCACCCTTGGCCTCCCCTCTCCCGGATTAGGTTGTCTGGGCTCAGGGAATTGGGGAAAGAAGGATGGATGGTTTTGGGGTTGGAAATTGGGTGGATACCTGGGGAAAAAGTTCTGCCCCGGATTTGGTGAATTTCTGCCCTCCTGAGGGAAGTTAGGAGGGAAGTTCCCCGGGTTAGGCGCTTGGCTGGATCCCCCCCCTTGGGCTGGAGGAGTCCACACATAACCCAGGATGGGTCGGTTTCCCTTGTAGCGGGGACTTACATAATGAGTGGAGCGAGGGACCCCATTTGTGGGACTACCTCCTTGACTCCCTGTCTGTGACTGGCCCGAGGGCCTTCTGGTGTTAGAGTTATTCTGCGCAGGCAGGTTTTTAGGCCCCCCATCTCCAAATCTAAAACGGGGGAAACCTTTACCTCCGCCACCTTGGCAGCAGCAGGGGTGCTGTTGGTTTTGGGGTTTTTCTGCGCGTTACTTTTATTTTCTATGGGCTTCTGCACCTCATAGATCCGGGTGGCTTGCTCAATGACCCAGTCTAAAGATCTTTTCTCGTGAAAATCTCTCACGAGCTGGGTCATTATGTACTTGGGAAGAGCATGGAAAAATGTGTTGATGAATTCTCTGCTGTCCGTGCGCACCCTTCTGGTGGTCTGCGCAAAGGCACGCTTCAATTTTTGCACGAATTCTTGTGGGGCCTGATCCTCCCCACATTGCAAATTGTAGGCTGCCTTGCGAGCGTCTTGGGGATTTCTATGTACAGAAAAATGTTTCAAGATGGCCGCCCTATAAGTGGACCATCTTGAATGGTTTTGATCCTCCTGCCCCACTAAGAAACTGGAGTATTCAGGGGAGAATGTCCATTTGACGTACTGGATGCAGCTACTGCTGTCCTTCAAATGGAAAGTCTCCATCATTTGCTCATAGAGCTCCAAGTGTTGCCAAACAGAATACTTGGCGTTCTTATGATAAGGCGTGATGACACTCCTGATTGCCTTAATCTGTTTTAAGGGGTCCTTAAGCAAGGCCCTTTTCACCTTATTGGCCTTTTTGGTTCAGGTAACCCTGGTCCATTCATCCTCTGATTCAGAAGCACTGCTCCCAGAGGTGCCCGTCTGATCTTCCAGGTTTTCCCGGATTCTGCGAGCCTGGGAATAGCTGGCAGGATGTGGGGACCTGGTCTCCTGTGTCCTGTGATGCTCAGAGGAGTCTTCAGATCCCTCCTTGCTACCAGGATTTGATGGGTACCCCCCCCACTGACCTAACTGGGCAGAGGTTTTCAGGATGCCCTTAGTGGGCCTACTCTCCTGGGGTTCCCCACTAAATTGCACTGAACTTAGGTGCCCATACCCGGATGCCCGCCCATCCATTCCTGGGTGGTACTGGCCTATGAGCCCCATCCTTTTGGCTGGATAGTAATCTGCCATCCCTGTGGCCCTGTGCTCATGTGCGCCGGGGGACATGGGGGTGGCAGAGTCCAGGGACTGGGAGAGATGAAGGCCTCTGGTACTAGGGCTCCTGAGGTTATGCTCAGGCGTTTCCCTTTCCCAGCGAACCTCATCTCTATCAGCCTCTGCTCCCTGTTGCAATGCAAGAGCCTACACTTTCAGTTCCTCAGTTAAGGCCTTACTAGACTCTATCAGTCTCTCCTGCATGGCTACCTGTTGCTGGAGCCTATCATTGTGCTGACAGAGAGCCTCATTCTCTCTCTGTGCCTCCTGATTGGTTCTGGAGTACTGGGCCAGTCTTTGCTGCAGGAGGGTTACCTCCTGAGTCCCATCCCTACTGGCCTGCTCCTTTCTTGCCAGAGCCTCTTCCACCCTTCTGGTGTGCTCTAATAAGTTCTGATGCTCTTTTTGGAGGTCACCCAGCCCATGGAGGGCCAAGTGATTTTCTTCAGTTTTTCTTTTTAAATGGCAGACTTCCTGGCCTAAGGTGTCCCTTTCCTGACTAAGAGTCTGCATCTGTGCCGCCAGGTCGTCCCTTTGCCTTTGAAAGACACCAGCTTTCTGGCGCTCCTGATCAAACTCTGTCTGAGTATCCAGGTCTTTCAGGATCAGTTTATTGCTCTCTGCCTTTGCAGGGTGACTACCTGCTCAGCACATGCCCTATTGAAATGTAATTGTTGCTCCAGCTTTTTCTGGCTCTGCAGTAGGGAGTCCCAACCTTCTTGGTACTCCTTCTGCAAGGCCAGAAATCTGGTATCCTGGTCAGACTTTTCCTGTTGCAGGATACACAGGTCCTCTTTGATTTTAATGAGATACTGTCTGCTTTCATTTTCTAACTCCTGGCTTCTGTGCATCCTCTGCTCCGAAGAGACCAGGTCAGATTGGGCCTTCTCTAATGCGATCTGTTGCCTATTTGCCAGAGATTGGCCTTCAGCACATTTGTCCTGCATGGCTCCCATATATAGATACAAATATGCCGCTATCCTAACCATCTTGTCGTGTTCATCTTTAGCTTTAGGAGCCATGTATAGTTCACTCAGGGCCACATGTAAGGGACCCTGATCTCTCCAGATATCTAACCCAGTTGCAGTGACCTGTTGTGTGATTGCCTGCAACCACACATCCTGGCCCTGCTCAGTCCATTCACCTCTCACAAATAGCTTATGTAAGAAGTGCTCTCTGGCTATTTTGATGTCTACCAGTGTCGTCATTCTGGAATTTGAGTTCCTTCCTGACTTACAGAAGTTTGTATTTTATTTTGCAAAACAGACCGTTTCCTAGAGCGTTCCTTTGAGGGGTGCTTTCACAGTGTAAAACAGCGTGGTGATCTAACCGGATATGTATCCGGTCAGTTGGCACACTGTATTAAGCTGCACAAGTGGTAAATCTAATCCAGAATGTCCCGGCTCCGAGCCCCCACTTTGTAAGCGACTTCAATTCAAAGCTACAGCTAAGTCAATGCCTAGTCTGGGATGCTGATGGAAGCCCTTATTGATGTATTTTTATGTCCAGTTCGTTTACTCTGGATGACAACCCTTATATAGCACCCCTCTCTTAGAATCCCCCTGCCCCACTGAGCCAAGAAGTAGGTTTGTTTTGCAAATTAAAAGGTTTATTTGAAAATTAAACAATATATATATATATATCTGACAATTTTATTATAAACTAATATTTGATAGCACACTTGTGAAGATGATAGTGATCAACAATAGATAATATTGCAGTGGTACACTCTTTTTGATGGCTTAGAAGTGATATAGAGAGGATAAAATAGCTGAGAATGCTTTTATGGCTTCAAGGACAATCCAATGATGAATGAAAATGCAGTACAGAAAATAAACTTGATATGATTTCAACCAAAACAATGTAATCACTTTTCCCCCTGGTAGCAATTCACCCCCCCCCCTTTATGCAATGTAAAGAGATGGAAGGAAAGCACACAGTTCTCAGGAATGCAATCAAATATAACTCAGTTCCCCCCTAGCAAGCTTAGAGGAAAACAGGTAGGAGTTTTAAACACAGGCAAAATCCTTTGATGTGGTTTCAATTAAGTGAAAAATATGCAAAAATGATTTTAATTCCCTCTAGAGGTTCAGGGTGGGTGACAGCTACTTTGTATTAGTTCAGGATCACTTTAGCAATGCTCTATGAATGATTGTCAGGTTGCAAACGAATTTCAGCAAAGGAAAGCAAGGACAAATATTTTTACACTTGGATGAAATTAAGCAAAATGTCACCTCGCTGCAAATTTAGTCGCGTGCGTCAAGCGCAATTACGGACAGAGTATGAGGAATAGCAAGTTGGTTTAGAGCTTGTCGGAAAGCTTCAAGATAAAAGTTAAATCTCGCTTCTATCACAAACGGTTCCGGAGATACGGCCGATTTAGTAAAGGTAGTTTTTCGGATTTTAAATTTTAAAGCTCAGAATGACAGATGACAGTTTTCAGGTTTAAAGATGACAGAATGACACGATTCTAGGAGGCAGTTCTAAATAGGTTAAAATAGTTTGGATTAGATTATTTTAAACTAAGAGATTGGGTTTTGCACAGTTCTGTCGGGACTCAGACTATATTCTGGACAGGAATGCGACTTCGCCACGGATCGGGTCAGGATTGGACTGCGGTTCCCTCGCCACGGACGGTCTCGGCCTGGTTCTGCTCACTGGATAATTCTACCTTCTGGGTCAGCTCTGCTAGCAGCACTGCACAGCGGTCTGGATCTCTGGTTCTGACAAAAGTTCTCGGCACTGCACGGCGGTCTGGTCTCTGGTTCTGACAAAAGTTCTTGGCAAAAATTCAAACAGCTCGCCCGGCTGTTGAATAGTTTGCAAATGATTTGGAGGCCTGCTGAAAAAGGATTCAGCTTGTGGATTCTGGAGTTAATTTCTGGTCTCTGGAGATTGATGGATTTGAAGTCTGGATGTGAAGTCTGAAGTCAAAATGCTCCGCAGAAAGTGAAAAAGAAAAATCTATCTGGCTTCCAGCGGCTCTTTTTATGTGTTTAGAAAGTGGGTGGGTCGGCTAATTCTGCATGCCCAACCCTCTCAACTTATCATTGGCCAGTTCCTCCTCTCTTCCTTGATTGGGGGAAGGGAATGGATTGTCAGAGTGATGTCAGCCATTTATGATCTATTGAAGAACGCCCCTTTACTTCTGCTTGGAAAATCATTTTTCATAACTACACATACTTCGCAGATATACAGTTGTTTGACATTACATGTACATATTACATATTACTTATGGTCCATGCTTGTTCAACTCTGATCTTCCTGGGGGCTTGCATTCAAAAATGACACTTATTTTCGTTTTAAGTTGGTTTACCAATGTTAAATCTGTATCAAAAATTACACAAATGTACACCCTCCTTCTACACACATTCCAGTAATTTACTAGGTCTCTAGCATAAACCCAGTGTCTGTAATTGTGGATACATTTCTTAGATTACGGTTCTCCAAATTGCACATTTTTGTGAGCTTAATACAATATTTTAGAAGCATTTAACTTAAACATATATTTGCTGCAATATGATTCCACAAAAGTGTCTGAGTCCGCCCCTAGAAACACATGTCTCTCCTTCCAGGCAGGGCTCTGTTTACAGTCCACACTGAAATCAACATACCCCATTCAATTGCAAGAGTCTATTGTGTCGGCTGAGGTCAGCAGGCCAGGGGGCCACTTGGCATTTGGTTAGCATGACCCTGTGATTTCCTGGGCTGTTGTGTGGGTCTCTGAGGTGAGAAGGTTTCCCAGCCTCTTGGCCTGTTAATGCAATCAGATTGTCTCTGGGAACAGCAGGTGGTTAAGAGTTTTAATTAACAAGCGGGCCTTTGAAGTTTCCAGCTGTCTCAGGAGGCTGATTAGCTTCTGAAGTAGCAGTTCTCCTGTCAGAGTTTAGACCGCTAGCGCACGTTTGTAGACAAAGCTGGTACTGCACCCATTTTTGGGATCTGTCTTGAATTAATGCATTTCAGTAGAGTGGTCTTGTGCCCATGATTTTAGCAACTTTTTGACATCAATAAAAACGGATTTCGAACAGAACCATCTTTCTTTGCACTGGTGGGTGGCAGATTAGGTGACCATTTTGGTGTGCGCAAACTGCACGGTTCTCCTGGATTCTGGCGTGAATGTGGGCGGCGACAGCTAATCCCCACATCTACCCAGTCTATTGATTCAACATGGGTCAAAACCCTTGACAACTGTAAGGCAATGGGTGATTATTTAAACAGGTGCAGTACTAAGGAAATACAATGGAAACACCAATTGGAATAGGGCTTACCACAGTGTATGACAGCAGTGCCTTGAATGTAGTGGGTAGCAGGAGGTCGAGGGCTGGAAGACTAGGCGTTCCGCACGTCTTGTAGGAGGACAACACCTGGGTCAGATGGTAAAGACCCGAAAACACAAGTTCCAAGATACAGAATTCAAAGATCCAAAATTCCAGAGATATTGATCAGAAGCAATCCAGGGGATAGGCAAAAATCAGGTCCGTTGAGCAGTCCGAAGTCGTAAGGGACAGGAGTTCCGAATTCCGAGGAGTAGACAAAGATCGAGTCCGTAAGGCAATCCGAGGTCGTACAAGAAACAGTTCCAAAATCCAAGGAGAAGGCAAAAATCAGGTCCTTTGAACAGTCCGAGGTCGTAGTAAACGTGATTTCAAGGGAAAAACAAGAAACGCCAAATATCCTCACGAGATCAGCTGTGAAGCACTGCTTCCGTGTTTTCAGATGCTTTTGAACTCGTTTGTGGCAGTCACGTGATGTGAATCACAGAAACGTGCAGCGTGAGGATCGTCACATGATCTTGATCACGTGATGCAGGATGATTGAGGTTGCTGTGGGAGTCTCTCTATGTGTCGCAAGGATGATCGTGAAGACCGGGGACGTTGTCAGTTGTGTAAAAGTCTCCATGGCAACTGCCAACGAAATGACGGAAAACACCCGGATTGCATGCTGGTGTTTTCACTCGTTGGGTAGGATGCTGCCGCCTTGATGTGTGTGCCGTGACTGCCTTTGCAGGTAAGTGTGAGGAGGGAGGAGCAGCTGTAATGGGGACGTGACAGATTCAATTTAATAATCGCTCCTTATCGTGGCTCTCCTGGCAGTCTTTGGGTATCTGGAAAATTGGGCACATTTTTCAAGGAACATCTATGCTCAGTTTTGAGTCCCTGAGATTCATTGCATTTGTCTTAGAATGGATTGCTTTCGGCCTCTACCTTGTATAAACTCCTTGCACCAAAGGATGTTAATGTGATAGGGGATATGGAGTTCAGATCTAGGTTTTGATCTCTCGGATGGTGAATGGAACCACATTTGTGCAGGCCCCTGTAGATATGAAATAGATTTAGATTTCAGATTTGCTCAACAGCGGGTCATACATTGTATTTATTGATCCCCTTTGAAGATGAAATGCTATAAACTTATCCAAGATGATACTTGCTGGAATTGCAGATCAGATGTTGGAACGTGTTTGCACATGTTTTAGTCATGACCAAAGATCGCTGGTTTTTGGGAGGTTGTCATTCAGCGGATAGACCTTGTGCTGGATTTCCCGCTCCCTCGTACTCCATTAATGTGTGCTCGGTTTGTTTCCTATGGATCTTCGGGTGTCTGCTGATTTACTCTTTTGGTCATACACATTGTTGATGGCTGCTAAGAACGTGAAAAACTGAAAAGAGCAGGAAAACTCTATGCTCTGGACCAGAGTATTACAATGACATCAATAAACAGAAAAAATGTGTCCAGAGAAAAATATATTTCTAATGATGTATCAAAATTTATTTAAAGTGATACAAAAAATTTGAAAATTGGTCAATAAATCACAAATTACTAAACACTAATCATTTAAACATAGCAAAACAGCAGCACTAATATGCCTAAAAGCGGCTAAAAAATCATCACACATACTTGCCATTCATGGTGCAACATTCAAACACAACTCATCATACCGTGACATACATCCAAAATGCTAAAAGACAAGAAAACCATACTAGAAACACATGGGGAAAAGGAATTCATAACTGTTCCCCAAAATAATAAACATTATTATTGTGTTCACAAACAATAGAATCAATTAACAACCATCTATTGTCAGGGTGGATCAAATAAAGAAGAAGTACAAAGATCGCATCCCTGTAAAATGTACCTCGACCAGTTTCGACGTGTAGTGGTGGTTAACACAACATCTTCCTCAGGAGGTGGATGTTACCATTCTGTAAAAAAGCACACAAAAACATGGCTGTAAACTAATACATAAAAGACCTAAGTCGTTGCCGACTGTGTACCAAGTAGAATTAAAAAGAAGGAAAGGCTGCTGAAAGCGTCCTTAATTGTTTAAAACACACCAGTTTGGTGCCATTTATGCCATAATGAGAATAAGCACATAGGGTTCCCAATCTAACAGCTGTGTATCCCAGAGCCAAAGGGTGAGTGACTCCTATAAAAGAACCGTGCAAAGTGGCAAAGAACCTCAGAACCATATTGAATCTGAAACAAATAAATATATATAAACAAATATATATTACATGGACGCGTTAGCGTCCATGTAGTTATGGTTAAGTTGGTGTTTCCATAGGAAGAGCATTTTTTGGGTGGCTTATAACTTCGCTCCCACTGGACGAATCCTCACCAAACTTTGCAAAAACAGTATATGGCCCACCCTGAATTTTTTTGCAAAGTTTGGAGAGGTTTGATCCAGGGGGGACAAAGTTATAGGGGGAGTCCCAAAACTTTTGTTTTTTCCTATAGACATAATGGGAAAAAACTTTGCGCACGCCTACAGCCCAAACTGCTGGACGGATTTACACCAAATTTGCAGCAGGAGCGGGGCTTGGTCCCGAAAGCGTGCTTTTGCAAATTTGGTGTAAATCCGTCCAGTAGTTTTTTTTAAATGACCAAAAGGTAAGGCAAAAAATTAGTGATATCTCTGTTCGCTCCGCGGACGGACTTCCCTGTTCGCTCCACGGACAGCGCCCCGATTGGCCAAGCAGATTGCGTGATGCCCGCGGACATGCATCGTGTTCGCTGATTGGACGGTGTGGTGCGTGAAGCGCGTCAGATTTTTTGTGGCACCCTCCATCTTGCATTCGCCGACGACCGCGGACAGCGCGGGAAACTTGTATTATAAATTGTATTTAGTGGAGTGTGTTGGTGTGTAAGAGTGTTTGGGGAGGGTGGGGGAGTATGAGATAGGTTCAATATTCTGTTTTTTTTATGTGCTTGACGCTTTTGTTGTGTTTGATTTGTCTGCGGACAACACGGCTGTTCTGAAATTTTCTATATAAACTAAATGGTGGGGGGTTCTGAGGACGGAGTATGTGTACGTTTTGTTCACAAGCAAGCTAAAATTGAGCTAAGAACACTTGCGGTGTCCTTAAATGTTCGTACATAAACAAAATGGTTGTGTCCTGAGGACGCTGTCAGTATTGTACTCTGGCAAGTTGAATGTGCTCTAAGAACACTCGCGGTGTCCTGAAATGTTTGCAAGTAAAAAAAAGGATAACACGGCAAAACACTTATGTTGCTGCCCGAAATGAACCTGAAGAATAATGAATGCAGCTTGCTTAGAAATTTACTGAAAAGCAGAAAATTAGCCTATAAAGTAATAAATGCAGCTTGCTGGGAGGCTTGCTGAGAGGTACCCACAACAGCAGAAAATGAGCCTGACTTAATTGGAGGCAGCCGGATGAAAAAGAATGAATTCTGGGAATCGTAGTGCGACCTAGGCACAACGTTTGAAATGAAAACTTCCGAATGAATTACAGTAAAATCCAAGAACTCCCAATAGATGGAGAAGTCACAGACTTCATATGAAGCAGTCACATAGAAACAAAGTTAATTATGGGAGATGTAGTGCAACCTAGGCACAGCATTCGAAATTACAACTTCCAAATCAATTACAAAGTGAGCCAAAAGGCCCAAATAGATGGAAAGGTCACAATGTTTGTTAAGAATAGAAAGGCCACCAAGGAATGACTCAAAAGGGCAGAAATATTCTAATGTCTGTAAGATGTCTATATGAAGAACAGACCCAGACAGTGGAACTGGCCATAATTAACTATAACACTCCAATATAAGCAAACATTGAAAAATTGAAAAAGAAACAATAATCATAATCGGGCTGGTTGACTGGACCGTGAAAATGAATGAACAAACAGGGTAAGCAGAAAATACGCACTGGTAACTATTAAAGTCCCACGACTCCAATGTGTTGAGACCTTTGTGGAGTGTTTTTAAATAAAAAATCCACATTTGTTCCTTATAGGACAGTTTGTTCGCCAGTTGAGCTGTGTTGTTGGCAGAGATTTTTTCTAAACAAAACCAAATTAAAGAATCTGGATGGTGTCCCATTTCTACACAATGGATTACTAGTGGAGCTGCTAGGTTACGTGTTCTAAATTTAGAACGGTGTTCGTTGATGCGTAAGTGGACTTCACTAGAAGTTTTTCCTACATACAAAAGCTAGCAAGGGCACTGAATAGCATAAATTACATTCTCACTTCTACAAGTGGTAAATGTACGTAGTGCCCAAGTCCTGCCATTGCAGGCAAAGTCTGTCATTTTTTTTTAGAGAATTTGCAAGCTGCGCACAAAGTGCACGGGTAATGGCCTTTCACTTATTTAAGGTTAATGCCTCTGACCTGATTAATACGAAAAGGGAGTCTGGTGGCCCGAGTGAGTTTCTGCCCTAAATTTTTCCTTTTTTTGAAAGCAAATAAGGGTTTCTCTAAATTGAGGTCAGTGGAGTTAAGAATCCTCCAGTTTTTCAGAACAATAGCTTTAATTGTCTCACTATGTTGGCAGAAAGTGGACACACAAACTAGCTGTTCTTTCTCAACAGTTCTCTTTTTGGGGCTGAGAAGGGCGTCCCGTTTGGTATACCGTGCTCTTTTTCTTGAATGTTTGATAAGTTTGCGTGGGTATCCCCGATCTAACAATCTAGCCTGAACATGTCCGCATGACTGTTAAATTGCATAAGATTGGAACAATTGCAACGTAGCCGTAAAAACATCCCATAAGGTAGGTTGCGCAAAAGGCTTTTGGGATGTTGGCTTTTAAACTGTAGAGTCATGTTACTTTCTGTGGGCTTTCTTTAGAGCTCAGTCTGCAGCAACCCATTCTCGTAGTAAATGGATAAATCGAGCAACGCAATGCGGGAGGTAGAATGTTCCAAGGTGAATTTGATATTAATGTCTACCTGGTTGAGCCACCGGACAAAAAGTTCCAATGTGGCAATATCGCCCTCCCACAGCAGTAAGATGTCATCAACATACCGACGGTATAACTTGATGTTAGTGATGTAGGGATTCACATCATTCTGTACAAAATTCTCTTCAAACAAGGCCATGTAAATGATGGCCAAATTAGGGGCAAAGACACAGCCCTTTGCCGTACCTTTGGTTTGTACAAAAACTCATCTTTAAACTTAAAGAAGCTTTTGGTGAGAACCAATTCCACACATGTGTTCAGGAAATTGGTAGGAACCGCATGTACAGGTGGTCGATGATCCAACATAACTCGCAGACACTGGATGGCCTTATGTTGGGGAATATTGGTATAAAGAGCCTCCATATCTAGGGCCACCAAGATCTGTTTAGAGGCATCAAACGGGAGGCCTTCAACCAAATTAATAACATCCCCAAAGTCTAACAAAAATGTAGGGGTCACCATCGCCAACGGTTTAATAAACACGTCTATATATTTGTATAATGGCTCTAAATTAGAGCCACACCCCAAAACTATAGGCCGACCAGGTGGATTAGATGTATTTTTATGAATCTTAGGGATGATATAAAAAAGGGGAGTTCTTTCCTCTGAAGAGTTAATAAACTCAAATTCTTTTTTAGACAATATTCCCTCTTCAAGTGCTTTCTCAGAAAGGCTAAAGATCTTCTATTTAATCGAAGTAGTTGGAACGCTAATGATTTCACGATAGTGACCTGGAATGCTGAGAAGTCTAACTACTTCCTGATCCTACGACATAGCATCCCAGACCACTATGCCTCCGCCTTTGTCGGCAGTCTTGATCACAATAGAGGAATCTTGTGAGAGAGAGTCAATGGCCTGAAATTCATCTAGTTGGAGATTCGGCCTCTTAGTGTTTCTGGGGAGTTCAAAACATTTAGCTAGTTCTTTAAGAACAATTTTTTCGAAAAGAAGGCCTTCAACAGGAAGTTCCGCTATATTAGGAGTGAAAGTGGAAGGTCTGGCCAACCCTGACTTGTTAAGCTCAGAAGTATCTTCTTTGTCAGAGAAAAAGACTCTAAGCCTGATCTTACTGAGGAATTGTTGGATCTCATTAGTAAGGTGCATAGCACTCGGGGTCTTTGTAGAGACAAAAGAAAGACCATGTTTCAAAATGGCCAGCTCAGGTTCGGAAATAATCGGAGATGACAGATTGAACACAGGTAGTGCCTCATTCACCACCCGCAAGACCGATTGCGTGTTTGGAAATCGCGGTGTCCCTGACCTTGTCGAGGGGCATTTATAGCCTGCAGATGGGAGGGCCTGTGGGGGCCTCTTCCCTGTTGGAAATTCCTGCGGCCTCTGTGGCTGCCCCTTCCTCGAAAAGGATGATTCCCCGAGTTAGTATTGGTAGAATCTTCATTACTTGAGCAATTGGAAGATGTATACGAGAAAGTGACCCCTCGTCTTCTATTAAAACCCACATTCTGGTTCCCAGATTGTTTCCAGAACATTTGAAAGTTAAAGTCCTCTGCCAAATAGGGATATACAATCTCTTTTTTGAACATTGAGATATCTTTTTTTAGTTTATTGGTCTTTTTTTCTATAGTAATATTTTTAAATTCTTGAAAAGATTTCTCAACTTGTTCAAGTTTTTGTTTGGCTTCGGAGATGAGAGGGTTTAGCAAGAAGGCTTTCTCCTGCTCCAACACAGTCTCCATGATTTTCTGGCTGACTCTCTGAGCAGTAATGATCGTGAGAACTAAAAGATCACGACTGCATTTAGTGGCAACCTGGCTAAATGCTACCTTCTATTCTGTATCGTTGAAGAATAAGCATGGGATAATTTTCACTTGTAAACCCTGTGGGATGATACTAGATGTAAGATATTGCTTTACAACATGCCTGTGCATTTCGGTGCGGAATTGCTTTTTTTTTAGTCTAAGAACCGCATCCCCCGAGATGTTGTTCTCTTGATTAGGTAGTTGTAAGTTTTCAAAAAATGAGGGTCCATCTAAGAGCTCAGCTATTTGGGCTTCTGTAAACGAAATAGTATCAGATTCAGCCATAGTCCGTCGGATTCTCTCCGCTCGAATAGTCACAAGTCAGGCTCTGGAAGTACACAACTGTAGAAAATTATTAAAAGGAAAGAAACTAAAACCCAAACAACAGGGATAATAGTTACTTAATGAACAGGGAAACCTGCAAAGCCGTGGGCTGAAATAATACGAAAAACTGAAACGAGCAGGAAAACTGTAGCCTCTGGACCAGAGTATTACAATGACATCAATAAACAGAAAATCACCCCAAATTACCTTTCCAGGGCAGAGCTGCTGTTAGTATTCTAGTACTCACTTTACAGACTGATTTTGTGCAGTGGCTCGTTAATGGGGGGATGAGGTCAGTAATCCTTTGTCACTTGGAAACAGCACTCTAATGGAGTCCCTTTGGTGCTTTATTTATTTCCAGTATGAACAGATGGCTTTGATCCCTCCGGCAAAGTTTTGCTGCTCTTTTTACTTTCAACATATGCAGCTCTGGATTTCTCTATGCCCTAGAGGGCGGTTTTCAGGTGAGCCTCCATTTTTGCCTCCTATTGCTGTAGGCATTCCATTCAGAATCCAGGCTTCGTGTCACTTCATATAGGGGGTAATTCATAGAATTCAGCGCACAAGTGGCACACGCGGCTGGTGCACAGTGTGCGCGTGTGACAGTCTGCATCAGCCGCGTGCGCCAAAATCCATTCCCGCGCACAGCGTATTCATGGATTTTGACATCCATAACCAGCCATGGCGCAGAGTGGTGCAGCTACCCTGCAGCAGTGCCAGTTACGCCCCCAAACCCTCCCCATGCGACATGAACAGCGCACAAATCCTGTACATGGCGCACAGGCCAGTGGACCAGCATACAGCCCCCCACCCATGAATGCGAGCGGGGTACGTGTATTACGGGGGTGCGCGGGGAGAATCACACGTGATTGGCCCTGTGCGAGCGGGCTACGTGTATTTCGGGGGTGCGTGGGAAGTAATACATGTGATTGGCCCTGCGCGAGTGAGGTACTTTTATTACGGGGGTGCGCGGGGAGAATCACACGCGATTGGCCCTGTGCGAGCGGGGTACGTGTATTTCGGGGGTGCGCGGGATGTTTCACACGCGATTGGCCCTGTGCGAGCAGGGTACGGGTATTTTGGGGTTGCGCAGGAAGTTTCACACGTGATTGGCCTTGTGCGAGCGGGGTATATGTATTTCGGGGGTGCGCGGGAATTTTCACACGCAATTGGCCCTGTGCGAGCTGGGTACATGTATTTCGGGGTGCGCGGGAAGTTTCACACGTGATTGGCCCTGTGCAAGCGGGGTACGTGTATTTTGGGGCTGTGCGGGAAGTTTCACACACTATTGGCCCTGTGCGAGCGTGGTATGTGTATTCCGGGGGTGCGCGGGAAGTTTCACACGTGATTGGCCCTGTGCGAGCGGGGTACGTGTATTTCGGGGGTGCCCGGGAAGTTTCATACGCAATTGGCCCTGTGCGAGCGGGGTATGTGTATTCCTGGGGTGCGCGGGAACTTTCACACGCGATTTCACTGTCTGAGCGGGATACATGTATCCAGTGGGGTGTTACACACGTGAATTGCCAGTATGGGTCCTCCCAGGTGTGCCCTCGACCCACACAGGCAGCCCACACCACAGGGGACTACCCTGCACCCCTGGTCATGTCTCGCAGGCAGCCCATCCACCATGGGCATGCCCCCCAGCCAGCCCACATGTCACCTTGCACTAGTGATCACCGACTCATGTCCCTCAGCACCCCCACCCACCCAGCATTGAGGGGCACCTGCCAGCAGGCCCCGTCTCATGTCCCTCAGCACCCCCACCCACCCAGCATTGACGGGCACCTGCCAGCAGGCCCAGACTCATGTCCCTCAGCACACCCACCCACCCAGCATTGTGGGGCACCTGCCAGCAGGCCCCGTCTCATGTCTCTCAGCACCCCCACCCACCCAGCATTGACAGGCACCTGCCAGCAGGCCCTGACTCATGTCCCTCAGCACCCCCACCCACCTAGCATTGAGGGGCACCTGCCAGCAGGCCCCGACTCATGTCCCTCAGCACCCCCACCCACCCAGCATTAAGGGGCACCTGCCAGCAGGCCTAGACTCATGTCCCTCAGCACCCCCACCCACCCAGCATTGACGGGCACCTGCCAGCGGGCCCCGACTCATGTCCCTCAGCACCCCCACCCACCCAGCTTTGACGGGCACCTGCCAGCAGGCCCCGACTCATGACCCTCAGCACACCCACCCACCCAGCATTGACGGCACCTGCCAGCAGGCCCCGACTCATGTCCCCCCAACACGTCATTAAGATGCACAATCATGGGCCTCATGCGCACCAAAATCCCACAGCACGCCACCCAGGTCTTGAGAGGCAATCAAGTCCCCAATCCACCCCAAACTGAAATGGCTATTCCATGACACAAAACGAAAGTGAACTATGTACATCAAAACATGTCCCTCACACACACACACTGGGTGCAAGTGATTGTCTAAATCCACTTTTTCACATGCAGTAACCCAATGAGCGAATACCACACATGGAAGTAAGAAACAAAAATGTATTATTAACAAAATGAATGAAATGAAATGAAAGCATAAAACATATTTCAAACGATGAAATGAAATGTATGTCCGAAACAGAATAAAAAAACATATGAGAACCAATCCAAAGTGATGAAAAATAAACATGTGTCCAATCTCACGGTCCACCAAATGAAATACAAAGGAAACGTAAATTGAAAAATCCATTGATCCATGGTGAACAATAAAATAAAATCCTCACATGATCCACTGTTCAACTATGTACACCGAGTTCATCCAGGGTCCATGAGCCCAACGAAAGAAATGAAACCTATCAAAAAAACTACCTAAGAAAAGAACTATATACAAAAGTGTGGGGCATAGTCCAATCACCCCAAAATAAAGCAAAATGAAAATGAAATCTAACACTAAAAACTATTTACAATGGCGGCGGGCTAGTCCGACGGCTCACTTTCTGATGTCCCGGGCCAGGGCATCATCGAACTCCTGCTCAATGTCTCAATGTCCTGGAGGCGGTCCTCTTCCATGGCCCCGAGGGTTCGCAGGGACGATGCCATGTTGGACTCCAACTCCCTGCGAATAGCCTCGAGGCACTTGGCCCGCCTCAGTGCCCTCTGCTTGGAGTTCTCCGCCCTGACCATTGTGAGCCGTGCCTCTTCTGCCCACCGCCGCTCCGCACCTATGGCCTGGCCCAACCTCTGCCACATGGAAGACACTTCCAATCCTGGGTCCTCCTGCCCTATGGCCGATGCCTGCCCCTCCGATGTTGATGGCCCCAAGCCATCATCTCTCCCATATTGTTGCCGCTGCTGCTGCTGTGCCTGTGCCCTGACTCTTGCTGCCTGCACATCCTCCTCCGGCTGGGGTGCAGTTGTCATAGTGGCCACCCCTGCTGGACGTCCGACTCCCGACTGTGGCAGGGATGTGTCCTCCACCAGCCTGGCCGCTGGGTCAGAGGCAGCTCCACAGGGTACCCAGGTGATACATGGGTGGGAAGACGGCATGGAGGACGACTGGTGCATAGGGGGTTCAGGTGAGGAGGGGGTCAAATAAGGTCCAGCATACGGAGGAATCCAGCCCTGGTGACCCGTCCCAGTAGGTCAACGGGGTCAACAAGGCATCTGAGATGATGTGCAGTGTCTTCACGAAAACACTGCACGTCACCTCGCATGCCCCGTTGACGCAACACCATCCCAGCCAGGACAGGCTCAACCCGGTCCCGGATTGCCACGTCTGCAGGGAGAGGAAGGCCAGTTGTTGTGCGCTCATCCCCTCCCTGAAAACGGGTCTGTACGTAGGCATCCCTGCTGGTGCAGGATGATGCAGTCACAGGATCGGGGACAGGATTACACACAGGCACCTCCGCGGTGGCCTGTGCTACTTTCTGTCCCTGCCCCTGCACTGCACCACTAGCACCAGTGGAATCCCCACCTCCAGACCCCATGTGTGTCCCTTCCATGGCCTCCTCCTCCACCAAACCCCCCACCAACCTGGATGACTCCATGCCATCTTCCTCCGTCGGACCCTGTGGGGTCTCAGCTGCCCCTTCTGCTGCCGAGGAGTCCACCTCTGACCTACGCCTCTTGGACATACCCTCGGCAGCTGCAGCCTGGGACGCGGCACCAGACTCCTCACTCCCCGACGAGATGACAACGTGGGAGGGGAGCCGGGCCTTGCGTCTCCAGCTGGTGGTGCGATCCCTGCCGCTTTGCTCCACAGCACCCTCTCCGCCCTCTTCATCAGTTGACACTGCAGACAGGGAGAGATAGAACACAGGCATCAGGGCACTGTACAATGGACTGATACACACATGATAGTTGTACATGAGTGGCAGTGTAAAACTACAGACATGGCATCACACTCTCTAACACACAGGTCATTTCAACTCACACACATGAGCAAATCAACAGGAATATTGCACCAGGCAGCACCGTCCATACACAAAAAACAGCACGAGCAGCCGAAGGTGAGCCTGACGTTACATGAAACACGGGGAGTGCACAACACATGCACACATGCCACCTGACTTAAATACATGTGTACATCTCCACCAACTGTTGCAGTGATGAGATCGCCATCCATGTCACATCTCGCATTCAGCCTTCTACATGTCAGTGTCACATGCATCCATGTTGCATCACAGTTGCACACTTGTCAAATACACACACATGCACATGTGCATAGCGCAGATACATGCAGCATGAACCAGCATCCATGTGTGACACCACAACCATGCCACAGTACATACTCATAATTCATTACACGTGTGTACCCACACATACATTTGCACAGCATGCTTACCAACACATACAGCATCGATGTGTCTCACACTTGATAGGAATCACATATGGCAGATTCACGTCCCTGTACATACGCAGCCATACATGTCCCTACAAAGACACATGTGCAACCTGCACACTCCTGGCACACCACAACACGCAGAGCGTCTGATCAGTATGCATGTACACTTACCGCTTGACTCCAGACGGGTCTGCACCTCAAGGACCTGGACGTGCAGTGCTGGGCGGATGCATTCCAGGACCCTCATCTGGTTGTCGGTCAGGTGGACCCGGCACCCCTTGGCATCCGCTGCCTTCAAGAGGCGCCGGGCCTTGTTGAGTGTCCTGGACCTGAAGTCCTCCTAGCGCTTCCGGACATGTTTGATCTCGCGGACTGCCACCCCCTCCTCGTTGATGGCAGTCACGATGTCCATCCAGATCCTCTTCCGTCCTTCCTTGTCAGCGCGCAAACTTCCAAAGAGGGCATCATACTACCCCAGGACTTGCTCCACCAGGACACGAACTTCACTGGCACTGAAGCTGGTGGCCCTCTGCCTCTTTGCCTGGGGGTTGCCGTGGTGCCAGATGGTGTAGTGTCTGACATGGCAATCCCAGAGGCATGTGTGTGTGGGCAACTGGGTCCTGGGGCTGGAGCGATGGTATCCCAGTCGGGAGTCTTCAGTTCCAGCAGGGGTGGTCACAGCAACTGCACCCCTGGTTGACGAGCAGGCACCAAATAGCAGGGCATGTGGGCAGCAGGCAGGCAGGCAGTAGCAGATGGAAGGTGGGAGCGTGCTCAGGGGACTGGGGGGCAGGAATATGGCCTTCTGGGCAGGAGCGTGGTCTTCTGTGTGTTTTCGCGTGGCCAGCTTGATACAGAGTGATTTGGAAAGTGAAAAAAGTGCACGTCAGCTTGAAATCCGAGGAAAGGTCCTTAGCGCGTCTATGACGTTACGCGTGCAGGCATTTCCCTCGTGACGTGTGCATAGTGGTTAAGCGTGTGAAAAAACTGCACGTCCGCGTGTGAATGCGCGTAATCTGAGGAAAGGGCCTACACGCGTAAGTGACGAGACGCACGCAGGTGTTTCCCTCAGCATGGGTTAAAGGTGAGCGAGGCCAGCAGTTCGCTGTACGTGCCTTTCGTGGAGACCGACGTGTGTGTTGCTACTTCATGTTGTTTCGCGTACCATCACAACTTCACAGCGGATCAAGGACGTATCTCTTCTTTTGGCCGGGGTATTGGCTACGAGTGTTTATCATCATCGCGCTAGTCTGACGGTGAGTCGCGCACACTATTTTTCCCACTGCGGGTGCCCCTGTGTATCGCGTACACGTTTTTGAGGTCATAGTAGCCTGCGTGTCCCACGCGTATGCGTTTTTCGTGTCCCTGGTTGCCACCGCGTACTGCTGGAGGTTAATTCCACGCACGTAGGCTGCAGGGGTTGCGTACACGGATTTACTGCAGTTTTGGGGTGCCTGAGCGTTGCGTGACCCATCACTACATCACCGGGGTCACATACAGCCTTGCAGGTGCAGGGGTGTGTTAACAACTTGCATCCCACCCCCTTCACCCCAATTGCCCAGGACAATTGTGGTGTACACCTCCCATTGGCACTCCTCAATCTGTGCCGGCACTACTCCATCTGTGCCATGGTTGGGAGGCCACCAAAGGTGAGGGGTGCCTCAGCTGGGCATGCTCCTCATGGCGGGCCTAGTCAGGGATGTGGCCGGGTGACCAGGGAGTAGGGGGACTCCAGGGTGTCCAGGGTGGCCGCAGAGGGGGAAGAGGCAGGGGTGCGCCACTTGTGCACGATGTTGTGCCATGTGTCAGTGCAGTCATGCCACCACCCCCTGTGGTTCCGGGAGATGCAGCTTCTGCATGTGGCACTGGTGCCCGTGTGACCCGGCAGTCCATTTCATCGACTGCCACGGGCCCAAGGGTAGTGGTAGCTGCAGGTGCAGCTGTGGACACCACCACCCAGGCTCAGGGTCTGCCAGCGTAGGCTGCGTTGGCACTTGAAGAGTCATTGGAAGATTTCCAACAGGGTAGGAGGGAAACCGTAGGGGCACGCAGGGCTGCCCTGACTGAGACACGTGTCCCTGGGGCAGTAATGTCATCTGCTGCCCCGATTAGCCAGGTGTTGGCAAGTGCAGGGGCAGATGCAGCCAACAACACCCCGGTTGTGAGTCTGCCAACCAGGACAGTCGCGGTCAATGATCCTGCCACAGCGGATGTTGCTGCGCAGGGTCCATTAGAGGGCATCCAGCTGCCACTGAAGCAAGTCAGGCCTTTGGTCGTCCCTCCACCTGCCACTCCCTTCGCTCAATCCACCGGTGCCACTGGCCATACTGATCAGGGCGGCATTTGCCAGCCAGGGTCTGAGCCACAATCCAAGAGGAGGAAGGTTGCACCTGCAGCACAGGCTGGGACCCCACACACAGCCACAACCTCCTGTATGTCGAGGAAGAAGCCTTTCTGCAACCAGGAACTGGACCTCCTCGTGGACTACGTGCGGGACCACAGCCGTGACATGCTAGTGGGGCCTAAATGTCAGACTACGGCTGCCCACCATGATACCCACTGGAAGCAAGTTGCGGAACATGTGAGTGCATTCGGCCATGAGGTGCGCACGGCGCAAGAGTGCAAAAAGCATTGGAATGACCTCAAACGCAGCGCTAAGGCTAAGCGTGCCTCAAATTACAACTTGACTCCGGTGACTGGCAGTGGGCCTGAACCTGAGGAGGAAGACCTCACTCCTCACGAGTCACTCGTTGCGGAGTTCATACCACCTGAATCGGTCGAAGCAGTGGGAGAGATGCCGGACTTTGATGCCCAGTCCAGTGAGTGGTTGCTGCGTGTTTGTTGAGGACATGTGTGTTTTACTTGTGTGATGTGTTGTGCATGACTGCCACTATATGTCATGTGTACATGGTTCTGATGTGCAAGTAATGCAATGCTTCACTGATGCATGGCTGCTCTGCAGGATGGCGGACATGTGGAGTGGACGGAGACTGTCCGCATCACCACTATTGCACCCTACTCACATGCTGGTCACCAGGATGCCCCTCCGGTCCATGTTCCAGCTCACTGGCCCTTCTGCATGTAGCGTGGGGTGACCTTCCTCTCAGCCCTGGCACTATGTCATAGCATGACTGACGTGCATGTGTCCTCTGGCTGCATGTGGGTACTCCATGTAGGCATGCTCCCTTGTCCCTCCACCCCCCCTCTGCACCCCAAATCCACCTTTGCACTGGTCTGCTTCAATTTTGCCATTGAGTACTTGCCTGTTCATGCGTCCTGTGTACATGCTAACTTCCACCAGCCAATCTGCCAGACATATGCTGTGGGGTACATCCTTTGTACTTGATGCAGGGTGTCTCACTTGGACTGTGTAGAGGTCAGATGCCCTGCAGGGACATGAGAGCCCATTCATGATCCATGTGGATTCCATGCATGCCCCTATGTGTCCCTGACTGGATTATCATTGTAGTACGTGTCCAGAGTGACTTACATTGCATGGCATTTCATCAGCTTTCCCATGGCCACTGTGGCTCAGTACTGCGTCACACACATGTTTAGGGTGTGACGGTCTGTGTGGGTCACAGTCCTCAGCCTGTTTCATGGCCAATGACTCTGCCCAACTGGTGTAGTGTCTTCTTCACACGTGGTTGTACTCCGGAGGTTTTATCATGTGTCCTGCTTACTGTCCCATCATCATCTGCTGTGTTGTCACTTGACTCACATGATGCAATTGATGCTATTCAACACTGTCTGTCAATACAGAGGTCTGTGGTCATCCTTTTGATACTATGCAAGGCATCCATGCATTTGCACTTGGGGAGGGGTGGTTTGCTTGTAGCCATGCTACCCATTGCATGCACATTGCACGTGATGGCTGAAGTTGACCTTGCACTGCCTTCACATTTTCTGATACACATCATGAAGTATTTGTACATGTGGATAGTAACGTACAAATGTGCTGCACTGCATCGACCCACTTCAGAGCGATATAACACCCTTCTACATGCCTAATCACAGAAGCAATGTCAAGTTGACCCAGCATGCATGGTAGGTACTCTTTTGTGTGTGACATGTCTGCTTCATGTGTTTGGTGTCTGTGTGATGTCTATGTGTGTGTGTGTTGTGTGCTTCTAACATGTGTAGTGACCATTTTTCTCTCTACTTTTCAGATGATGACGCAATGGAGCCAGAGGATGGTGTTGTCATGCCAGGCACAGGGTTTTTATCACTACAGCAACCCGGCACAAGTGGGGGTTGTGGGGTGGTAGGCCACAAAAACCCACATGCGCTACAGTCCATCTTGTCTCTTGCTGGCAATGAGTCCAGCCCTGATGACCACTCTGACGTCCATATCGAGTTGGATGTGCATCATGTCCATATGTCAGGGGTGAGTGATTCTGATGTGGGCACTCCTCTGTCCGTGACACCTGCACTGAGGGGTCAGAAAGTCTTGGAACCTCCGCCTGTGGTGGATCGGGACGCAGGGTCACCCTCCACACCAGTCACTGATGTGCCTGGGCCATCACGTTGACGGGGGCATGTAGTCGGGCAGCCGCGGGCAGTGCCAACACAATGAGGACTCCCGGTCCTTGGGTCCCGCAGGTGTCAAGCCCAGCAACGCGGTCGCCACGCGCAACCGCTGTATACTGAGTGGGAGCAAGACATGACTGCCAATATTGAACGACAGGGGGCAGCAATGGAGAACATCGCTGTGAGCATGGAGCGTGTGGCCCATTCCGTGCTCCCTCCTGCTAGGCAGGCGCTTTTCCAGCAGCAGGCGGCACGGTCCACGGCCCACTCGCTCAGGCTGGGCATGGCGGCCTCAGACAGGGCACATCAGGCTGAAATGTTGTCTCTGTGTGAAGCAATGGCTGCTCACGCAGGGGCACACATTGAGGCCCTGAGATCAGATCCACTCTGGGTGTCCTTCTGATGCTCCAGAGGGAGCGGTCAGAGGAGAGGTTTGCGCAGCTTGAGCGTACCATCTCGGCTGAGCTACATGCTTGCCGGGAGGTTCATCAGCTGTCCAGCCAGGCCTTGCAGCAGGAACTCTGTGTTACACGTGTTACCTTGCAATAGGAAGCATACATATCACGTGAGGTTCTGCATGCAGACCTACGCGTCATTGCCACACAGAACCAGGCTCACGCGCCCGGCAGACTTGCTGCCGACGAGGGGCAAGCTACGGCTAGGCGTGGTCAGGCTCCTGTGACATGTCCTCCTTTCCAGAAAGAGCCAGACTCGGACGACGAGGTATCTGCCACATAGGTCGGGCTGTGCAGGCGTTGAGCCCATGGAGCTTTATTTTATCAACATCATCGCATGTGGGTGTTGAGCAGCACCCTGTACCTCTCCCCTCCAGGGTGCCTCCCCCCTCCCCTGGGTCGTATGTGGCCATTTTTGATTTTTCTTTTAGTTTAGTTAGTTAAGTTTCTATTTGATAGTTAGTTTAAATAGGTGATGTAGGTTTTTGATAGTTAGTGTAATTAGTTAATATAGTTTACAATTGCTTGTCTGTTGTGCTTTCATGTGACGGTGTGGTGCTTTGTGGCTTTTGAAAGCATCCAATGTGTGTTCCAGCTGGTCCCTTCAAGCTTGTCTCGTGTATGTGTTTGCAGCTTGGGGTCCTGACTCACATATGCCACTCCTGCTTCCCTTATCCATGGGCTCGCAAGGATGGTTCGGTGTAACAGCCTATTACACAAGGGCTTTGGACTGTCATATCTGTGGCATGTCTGCTGCTGTACTACTTGTGTTGACACCCCTAGTGGGCATGATAGGAGTGATTTTGACCACAGTTCTTCCTATGCTAGATGGGTGGTTTCATGATTCATGTGTGCATTAATTGCTATACATTGTGTAGTGTGTTTCTTATCTTTGCTGTACATGTGCTTCATGCAATTCATGCTGTAGACAGTGGCTGACACACTTTGGCTGGGAAAGTTGCACTGATGGAGTGATTTCAGATGTACGTCTCTGACATGGTCCACTCATGACATGCCTGAGGAAACACACACAGAACACTTCATGCATTAATCATGTGTTTTCTGCCCTTTCTGCAGGGGGATGAGCCTCCAGACCACCTTTCCCAGCAGACATGGCCCATTGGATGTCTGGAAGCTGGCCACGTTCAGTGGTGCAGACTTGCACATGTGCGCGCAGGCAGAGCCACAGGGATTGCGCTCATACATCATACACAAGCTGACGTGTTTCAAGGAACTCCTGGCAAGGTGAGCAGTACAAGGGGGCCACACCGCAGCCAACCATCCACCAGGACAGTTGCACATGCATGCTAAGTAGCACCACTGATGGTGAGTTTGGACAGATATTGGTGTTGAAGTGCACAGTACAGCTAAGATGCGTTGGTTGAGTAATGGGTAGTTGACGGGAAAGTTGTCAGGGGCACATGCACGGGCAGTGGCACATATCGTCCGGTCCAACATGGTCCATTGAGGCAGTTGTATTAGCCATGTAGCGTTCCAAGACAGGGAAAGAAGTAGCTCACAGGGACAGACAGCGAGGGACAGACTTGTGTGCAGTACATTTCATTTACAGGTTTGAATTGCTACATGCACTACCTACTTTATTTGGGTTATGCTGGAACACGACTTGTACTGAAGTCGTACCTTGCTAAATGCATCTGGATGCTTACCCAGGGAACATTGGATGTTGTGTGAATCTTGACACATTGGTCTTACATTTGCCACGCACCCACCGGTGCATGACTTACTGCATTGACTGTGTATGAACCATCACGGGGGAATCTTACGTATGGATACGAAGTACCACACCAGATAGTTTGTAGAGTATCTTGTTACTTTGGGGCATGCATGGTGGTGTGTGTGTTATGGGCACGCACAGATTAGTGACTTTGGCTCTCTTTGCAGCATTGAACTGCTCATGTTACCAGACCTGAGAGTGCGCAGGCAGGGGGCCAGCACTCACCCCAGAGATAAGTTTCTCTTTGACTTCAATTTGAGTAATTTGGTACTATGTTCATGATGTACACGTTTGGTCTGATTGTGTATGTGTTAATGTGATTATTATGTTTTTGTACATTCCCTACTTTCCCTTGTCAATCCTTCTCCCCTCTCCTGCCCCTCATTTCGGTTATCCAGTATATCAATGCCTGTTGCGACTGCATATCCCTGATCCTCCTTCCTCACCATGGGTCTCAGAGGCCTTTGTGAGTTTGACCTTGCAGGCACCCAGACCACGGTGGGGGTGGTTGGTTCGTGCCACTCCTGCGCCTGTACACTTGAGCTGTGACAGTACACATCAGTTTGTGGTGCTTCATTCGATATTATGTACCACACATGGTACACATCCTGTTGTGACATTGTTTTACTGTGCTACCTTGGTTGTTCCATCGTTGTGCTAGTACTTGGGCTTTGTGACGTACTGCTACTTCAAGTCATCTACTGGAGGCTCTTCTGGTTTGTTTTGCTGCCTGCAGGCTTTTTGCTTGGCTTCTGTGTTGGCCTGCTTTGAGTTCTCTTTGATTTGGTGTTTTTGCAAGTCAAGGTGGCCTCTGAGGGTGCTGGACACTTTTTACACGCAAGGTGGAAGATGGAGACAAAGTGGAAGGGTGATCCTGTGGCCAGGTGAACTTCAAGGATGAAGGCTACATACCCCATGCACAGTTGTTCAGTAGGTCATGGTGATATGTGAGGGAGGGGGGTATTTTGTTGTTGGACAGTTGCCTTGCCCCACAGTGTGATGGGCACCCTGACATTGTTATTGGGGTATCCTATGTACATGATGTATTCTGTTGATCAATGGCTGTTCATGTGTTGTGTTTACCTTTCAGGTGTGAGGGTATAGTTGTGGTTTGACATGCTGGGGTGTACACATGGGCAATGTTCACATGTGATGAGGACACTGATGGTCACTTGATTGCACATGCATGTATTGAGTGCATGTCCCTACTGACACACACACTCGCACTATGATCCATAACATGTACAACCACCCTTCCAGGTCCACATGTGCACACAGTTAGCCTTCTGGGGACCACTTTGTCCCTGCAGCACATGATCTATGACCATTTGTGGATCCTGTACATGCGTGATTTGTTTTTTTATTTAGTTTGTCATTTTCATGTGATGCCGAGGGTGTGCATCACACACAATGACTGGTCACTATGCTGTGTGCTGAGCAGTGTGTTGCAGGAGATGGACACAGCAAACATATTATGCAGTGTTTATTTTGCCATGCACAATGTGCATGTGAACAGGCATTCATTGTTATGTTCAAGCTACAACTGTAGTTATGCATTTGGATATGACTTGCTTTGTGTGGGAGGTTGTTGGTCAGTCACTTCATCTGATTCCATGTCAGGCATCATTGTCTGACGCCACTTTGCATTTTTCACATGTCAATGTGTACATTATTGTTATTGTGTTGGTGTTTTGCTATTGCTTGCCATGTCATGTTGTGGTTTTGGTGGCTTTGTGTGACATACCAGTGACTGTCATGGCCTGTTTTGCAAGTCTGTGTGATACACACTTTGCATGTGTACCTTTTGGTCACACAGGATTAGTTAGGTTTGAGTGACTAGGGTTGCACACAATGTGGCACTTCCATGGCAACATTCTCAGGGTGGTAAGGTTGTGACAGCTGACTGTCTCTTTGTCATCATCGATTGTCACCTGGTATGTGCCAAGCCTGTGTGCACTCCGCAGGGGTGGGAGTTTAGGTGAAAAATGTGGCCACAAGCTGGGTTCGGGCTGCCTCACCACTTGCCCTATCCCCTCCCTTGGGCTGTGCCTGTGCCTGTGGTTGGGGATGTGGGGGCACCCCCATGTCCACCGGTACGCCCTGCCGTGTTGCAACATTGTGCAGGACACATGCTGCCACAATGATCCTGCACACTACTGGGGCTGCATAGAGTAGCTGACCGCCAGAGCGGTCAAGGGAGCGGAAGCGTGACTTGAGCACTCCGAAAGTGCGCTCCACTATGGCCCTGGTTGCAATATGGGCAGCGTTGTATCTTACCTGGGGTGATGTGGTGAGGTTCCGGATTGGCGTCATCATGTGGTTGCTCAGAGGGTAGGCACTGTCCCCTGGAGAGGTGATAATGGTTGTGATTATTGGGGTTTGTGTATTTGTCTGTGTGTGACATGCACGCATGTGCATGGTCATTTGTACTCACCTAGGAGCCATGTGTCGCCATGCTGCCCAGCTTCCAGGGCCCGGCTCAGGGCGGACATTCTGTATATGAAACTGTCATGGGTGGAGGCAGGGTAGTTTGCATAGACAGAAGTGATGATTCCCTTTGCATCGCATACCACCTGCACGTTGATGGAATGCCAGTGCTTGCGGTTTCGGTAGATGTGCTCAGTGGCCCTAGGTGGACGTAGGGCCACATGGGTGCAATCTATGGCACCGAGCACTTTGGGGAAGTGTGCCACCCTGTAAAAGTCCTGGACGATGGCCTGCCTTTCTGCGGGTGTTCTGGGCATGTATATGTGCCTGCGGACTGAGGGGCGCGCAGTCATGATTGCCAACACCTGGTGTAGGCAGCGTGACTGCGTGGCCTGTGAGACCCACCCCACTATGGCAGTAGTCCGCTGAAATGACCCAGTGGCCAAAAAATGCAGGACATTGAGCACCTTCTCCAAGAGGCTTAATGCTTCGGAGCAGAGGGTGGGTGATGTATGGCCATCTTCCCACTCCCTGATCAGGTCGAGGATGATACGAGGTGGAAACCTATACCTGCCGTAGACCAGGTCCTCAGGCATCCCAAAAAGGCTTGTCCGGGGGAAAAAATGCAGGCCCTGGCTATTCTCCTCCTCTTGCGGTGTCCCACGATCAGTGCTGCGACAAATGGGGCATTCATCGTAGCGGTATGTACGTGTTTGTTGTTTGTGCGCGCTTTCATATTGTGCGCGGGGACGCTTACGCCTGCCTTCCGGTGGCGGACGTGTTGACGCCTGTGCGTGTCTTTTAGCGTGCGCTTGTTTCCCGTATTCAAATCCATGAATGCGAGTTGTTCGCGTGTGTGTGGGCGTTCCGTGTATTTCCCTGCAGTACTTCCCCAGTTACGCCTTCTTTTTCATGCGTTGTTCCCCATTCCGTGCATTATGCCCCGTGTCCCACCCCCTTTTTGGTATGTGCGCAGACGTTGCGCGCTTTCCTTGTGAGCGTCGCGCACGGCGTTCGGGATGTTGCAATGACGTGTGCGTAACGCACGGGTTTGGCGCACATCCCGAGAAAAACACGCGCAGGGACTTCCATGAATCGCACGCGTGTGTGTGTTCTTCCTTTTTCACGCTTGCGCCTGCTTGCGCCAGCTTGCGCCACTTTTTTCGGCGCACATTTGTTCCATGAATCGGCCCCATAGTGTTTTGTTTTTGCTCAGGATTTAGTCTTTAAACCTCCAGAGAGGCTGGCTTCACTACTTGGTATTGGTCTTTACACCAGCTTGGTATTTACCAGGTTAGTAAAAATGGCCCTTAGGCACAGTAGCTTACACTGGCCGAGGTTACACTCACATATATATATTTGTTTATATTGGCAATTCTACCTTCAGATAGAGAGTTCGAGCTGCACTCTCTACAGTACCATGCTGGCCCAAAATGGAAAGAAGTTAGAGTCCACACCAACGTTTTTCTTTTTTCGTTTCTTCCTTTATTTACTTCACAGGGAAAAAATGCATCGCATTTAAAAACAATGGAAATCCATTCCAAAAATAGAAAATGACCCAAGTGTAGGTCCTCCCAGGTGCAACACTCCTCCTATTTGTTTATATATATTTATTTGTTTCAGATTCAATATGGTTCTGAGGTTCTTTGCCACTTTGCACAGTTCTTTTATGGGAGTCACTCACCCTTTGGCTCTGGGATACACAGCTGTTAGATTGGGATCCCTATGTGCTTATTCTTATTATGGCATATATGGCACCCAACTGGTGTGTTTTAAACAATTGAGGCTGCTTTCAGCAGCCTTTCCTTCTTTTTAATTTGACTTGGTATACAGTCGGCAACGACTTAGGTCCTTTATGTATTAGTTTACAGCCATGTTTTTGTGTGCTTTTTTACAGAATGATAACATCCACCTCCTGAGGAAGACGTTGTGTTAACGAGCACTACACGTCGAAACCGGTCGAGATACATTTTACAGGGATGCAATCTTTGTACTTCTTCTTTATTTGATCCACCCTGACAATAGATGGTTGTTAATTGATTCTATTGTTTGCAAACACAATAAAATGTTTGTTATTTTGAGGAACAGTTATGAATTCCTTTTCCCCATGTGTTTCTAGTATGGTTTTCTTGTCTTTTAGCATTTTGGATGCATGTCACGGTATGATGAGTTGTGTTTGAATGTTGCACCATGAATGGCAAGTATGTGTGATGATTTTTTAGCCGCTTTTAGGCATATTAGTGCTGCTGTTTTGCTATGTTTAAATGATTAGTGTTTAGTAATTAGTGATTTATTTACCAATTTCAAATTGTTTGTACCACTTTAAATAAATTTTGACACATCATTAAAAATATATTTTTCTCTGGACATATTTTTTCTGTTTACTGATGGTTGCTAAGAAGACACATTTTAAAATGTTGGAAAAGCTATACTAGACCATCTATTGATGACCCGTTTACTTGTCCTCTCCATCCTTTTAAGCAGAGAGAAAGTAACGTATCAGAGGCTGAGAAAAATTGATAAATATGGTGCCATATGGGATGTTTTCAATGATCTGTATTCGTGAATCTGTTTTTTAATAATTCTTTTAAATGTCCCTCTTTCTTTCTCTTTCTTCCCATCTCTTTCCTTTCTCTTATTGTTTCTTTTTTTCTCTCTCTTTCCCTCCTCCCATTTCACCCTCTCTATTGATTGTTTTATTGCCTTCCTCAACCGTTCTATTGTAAAAATCCACCCACATATTTTTTAAATAACAAGAGGGAGAGGAGGGAGGAGGAAAATTATAAAAAATGAAACATTTAAAAATAAAAATGTGTATACATTCGGGGGAGCAGGGGTGGAGGGATGGAGGATGGAATAATATATACGAATGTATTTATTGATATTGTTCTAAAGTCATTATTGTATTAAGTCCGTATTGTACATACTTGTTCTCTTGAACATTTTTATAAAAAGATTTACACAAAAAAAGCAGCTGACATTATGAAACATAAATAATCAAATCAAATGTGGTGCCACAACTACCACCCATAACTGCACCTATACCTTAGCGCTGCGCACCCACACTGCCATGCTTAACCTGGCTTGCTGAGGCACACAAACCTGAGTGCCACACCAACGCTAGCACTGTAAGTGCAAAACTAATTCCGACAACCCAGGCGCTATGCTGGTTCACACCAAATATTCAGGTAGAGCGATGCCCATGCATGAAAGTACACCTGTCCTGGAAAATAGTCATTCTAATACTGAATCAATCAATGGAAGCTTCATGTTGGCATAAACGCCATAAAAGCAATACAAAATAAAAGAAACAAAGTTAAAATAGTACATGCTCCAAAATCATAAAATCACATAATGTTCAAAATCATCTACTCACGTGACAAATTTCATCACATCACAAAATAAGTATCATACCACTAGAGTCGACAATTTATTTTCTCCAAATAAATATTTTACTAGCTGCCCCCTCAAAAAGCTTGATATTGTAAATCAATACTTGCTCTACTCATAAATAGTTTGTTAAACTTGCGGAGGCTAAACAACTCCTTTTAACCTAATGCTGCAGCGATTAGTTATCATTATAAGCATACAAGTTACACGGTTACCGTTATGTACCATCCGTATTCAAATTATTTCCAGTGACAGATGCTTGTAGATGCTTAATTCGTTCATACCATGCCCTGCCTGGATAGTGGGTGACAGAAAAAGTAACATCAGCTGATTCCAACTTAAAATAAAAAAAACAATTCTGCTGCCATTATATCACTAAATTTATGATTCTTTAAACAGGATTTTAAAATAGTCTATCTGAAATTGCTATGTGCTGGACAAATACATTGGAAGTGGCACAGTGTTTCCCTCCATTTGGGGAAGAAGGGCAATATTTGTGAACCACCATCCTTTCAAGTGCACACGAATGTCCCCAAAGGCAATATGCCAGCTCTTCACTTAAAGTTTCATTAAGATCTAAATGTTTTTCTATGCCTACATCATCGTTAATGCATAAATAATTTGTTAGTAAAATATTATTATGAGGCCTGTTTAATAGCAAAGAAAGATTCCATTCAATTAACGGTTTTTAAAAGGGCCTTGAAATTTGCTACTATCGTATTAGGTGAGGTCCACCAAGTCATCATAACAAGCTTCTCACACAATGGGGGTCATTTGGACTCTGCCAGTATTTCTGTATACTGATACTTTTCCATACCGGCAGAGAACCATTTTGCCAGGGGGGATACATGATTTACCTCCAGCCAATAGTTGGAGGTAAATCAAGCCCCCACCAGCAAAAATCATCCAATATTACTGGCACAGTATTACCCAGGGCCGGTAATACTATTAATCCTCTCCATGGAGTCCATGGAATGGGGATTTACTGCCCTTCCCACCGCCTGTAATATCACAGCAATTCCGGGATATCAGGCGGCGGGAACTGTAATACCGTTTGCCGGGATACTGGCAAACGACTAATTACTCTCAATGGCCCTCATTTCAACGTTGTCGGTAGGCCACCAGTGCTATGGCAGCCTTACAGCAACATTGGTTTACCTTCTTGTGGTAAATAATCTGCCTATGAGAAACGTTAAAAAGATAAGACCTCACTTGCAGGGCCTGTACAGCCCTGGCTGTTTGTATTTGAGAGGAAAGAGGTAGAGCAGTGGGGAATGGGCATTTGTCCCTTGTCCAAACGTTAAAGCCACCTCTGATTGCACTCTGTAGGAAATATTTAAATACTGCTTTTTAGTTTTAAAAGAGGTACATCTTGGGGGTGGAGGGTACTGTTGAGCGGCGATCCAAGATGGTGGACCACTTTTGAGCTCCATCTAGAGTAGGTGTAAGCTTGTTACTTTCTCTGGCCCGCAGCTGCCCAGAAACATTTTTGGACAATATTTGCAGAGATATAAGGATTGAGCGTCACCCGTTCCAACAGCGTGCTGCTGCCATGCCTCGCGTTCGTGATAGCGAGCCCCGCATCAGAGTCCTCCCGATCCCTACTTGCTTGGCGCTGCCTCTGGAGTTGCAGAGAGGGGAGCGTCATCGGGACTGCCTACTGAGCTCCACGCCCCCCTCCTGAGCTGACTGTATATGGGCCCAGCTGGGCAGTTGCTCCACTCCCTCCCTCACCCCCCGGGGTTTGAAGAGAGAGTGTCAAGACAGGAGTGATTCATACCTGTGGCCTGACTGGATTGCCTGCACCTGGGAGAGCTGCAGAGGTGAGGCACACAACTGTGGTGAGAGGCCTAGCTATTTGGCACTGGGACCCCCACTAAGTAAACGGGCTGAACTGGGGTATCCACATTGGAGGATCACAGGCACTTAGAAGGGTCAGGGAAGAGGCATGGCCTGCTCTACGGATTGTGTTGGTAGACTGACTGTTTCCTGTGTTACTTAGGATTGGACTTGTGCTTTTGCCATCCGTGTCACTGCCCTTACCTATTGGGACCCGCCTTGTTGGGCGGGACCTTGGCACTGGGGTGACACTCCACCGGTATCCTTACGGTGCGGCCTTGGTCATTAATTTGTTCATACTAACTGTTTGTTGTGGCTGTGATGACCAAGGGCTCTGGCACAAAGAAGGGGTAGGGGGACATGGATCGGTTTACAAAACCTGCCTCAAGACCGCCTATGAGTGTCGGTGATGCCCGCAACCCCCAGAGTCCATTGAGACCACATTAGGGGGGCCCTATTGACCTTCACTGCATGCTGGAGACGATGCAGCAGTGTTTCACTTCAGTAAATGTCAAGTTGGACAGCATTACTGCCAATGTCTCATCCATACGGGCCCAGCTCGAAAAGGAGAAGCAGCGTATAACAGACGCCGAAGTCCAAATAAGCACCACAGAGGACAATGTTACAGAACTACAGGCTGCAGTCTCCTCTCTCACCAGGGACATGAGGCAAGTTAAGGCGAAATGTGAGGACCTGGACTCCAGGTCCCTCAGAAATAATGTTTGCATTATTGGTGTACCAGAGGATGCGCTTCGGGTCAATATGGAAACAGCTGTAGGATAATCCATGATGGTCACCACATTTCACGGTAGAGCACGCTCATAGAGCTCTGGCTGCGAAAGCCAAACCTGGGGATTATCCCCGCCTGATCATAGCATGCCTCATGAATTACCGTGATAGAGACTTAATATCGCTTACAGTGAGGAAATATACAGAGCTTTAGCTAGGTTCCAATGCGGTGCGCATATATACGGATTATACGGTAGCCGTGCAGCAGGAGCGGTGCACTTTTTTGGGTGTGAAGAAGCTGCTCAGGGATGGGAATACACCCTACACCATGCTTTTCCTGACTTGTCTCAGGATTCAGCATAACAATACATCCTACTTCTTCACAGTGCCAGAAGAGGCAGTGGGCCTCATCACGAGTTTGGCGATAACCCTTAAATCAGGGCTTCAGCGGATTTCTCCCCAGCTCAGAGCCGTGGGGAATTACATGGACCAGGATCTTGCAGCAAAGATGGGGTGCCCACTCTGCCCTAAGTCAACCACTGAGACTGTAACCACCGTAGACGGTACCGAAATCTCCTCCGACGTAGTATCTGAATGTACCACTGTTCTAACCCTCTTGTGTTAGGACGGCCACCAGGAATCAATCGCTTTTGATCTCGTCAAGGCTCCTCAGTTCCGGTTAATCCTAGGGATGCTGTGGCTGGTCGCACACAATCCACGAATCGACTGGCGTACAAGAGAATTGGCTTTTTCCGAAGGCTGTACACGCACTTGCTATTATTATGGAAGGAAGTCATCGAACACAGGCCTGTCTGTCCAGGAAGGGGCGGCAAGTGCCTTAGGTGTGGTTCGTACCCTACCAAGCCAATATCAGGACTTTCAAGACATGCTCCAAAAGAAACAAGCTAACACCTTGCCACCCCACAGACCCTACGATTGCCAAATCAACCTGGTATCTGGTGCACAAATCCCTTGTGGTCGAATCTATGCACTTACAGAACCAGAGAATCAACATTTGTAGTCCTACTTAGAACAATACCTGGCCAACTGCTTCAATCGCTCCTGGAAGTTACCTGCAGCGTCTCCCCCATTCTTCGTGCCGAAGAAGGAAGGAAATTTGAGGACTTGCATTGACTATCTAGCACTGAACCAAGTCACCGTTAAAAATCGTTACCTCTTGCCCCTTATCCCGGAATTGTTAGACCAAGTCAAAGAAGCCCAAATCTACACGAAATTGGACCTTAGAGGGGCATACCATTTTGTTGAAATTAAAAAGGGGGACGAATGGAAAACCGCGTTTCGTACCAAATATGGCTTATATGAATACCAGGTGATGCCATTTGGCCTTTGCAATGCCCCCGCCGCATTTCAGTATTTCATGAACAATGTCTTAAGAGAGCTGATTGACGTCTGTGCCCTAGTTTGTATAGACGATATTCTAGTATATTCGGCCTCAAAACAGGACCATGTCAAGCATGTTCGTTCCGTCCTTACCTAGCTTCGCCAACATCACCTTTATGCCAAACTTGAAAAATGTTCATTTCACGTTACTGAGGTAGAGTTCCTTGGGTTCATCCTCACTCCGAAGGGAATCTGAATGGATGTGCACAAGGTTGATGCCATTCTAAATTGGCCATCCTCAAGTTCATTCAAAGGGTCCAGAGCATGTTGGGCTTTGCAAACGTTTACCGTTGATTCATCCCGGTATTCTCTCAAATAGTACATCCAATCACGTCTGTATTGAGGAAGTGCAATAAGAAGTTCCAGTGGACAGAAGAGGCTGAAAAGGCTTTTCAGGAACTCAAGGTGAGATTCACTTCTGCTCCAATCTTATGACACCCTCACCCAGATCTTCTGTATGTGGTAAAAACGGATGCCTCCAGTATGGCCATGGGTGCTGTTCTATCGCAAAGGGACCCACACACTGGCCAGTTACATCCAGTAGCCTTCTGGTCGTGTAAGTTTTCACCACCCGAACTCAATTATGCCATCACGGACAAGGAGCTTCTGGCCATAAAATCAGTCTTCAAGGCCTGGCTACATTATCTGCTAGGGGCCAGGCACACTATCACTGTGATAACTGACCATTGTACTTAAAGAGTGCGAAGGCTCAATCCTCACGGCAACTACACAGGGCCCTTTTCTTTGCGGAGTATGACTACGTAATCACGTTTCGACCCGGGGTCAGAAATGGCAACAGATGCGCATGGGTACAGATGAATTGGTATACACAACCCCTGATCCTGTGGCCATTATCCTGAGTGACAAACTTCTAGGCATTACAACCACCATGACTCAAGACAAATTGCTGAATCAGACATGCGATGACTCCTGAATTTTTACAAGAATGGGATTCACGGGTAGAACACTATGCAGTCAAGGACCAACAACCATACTTCAGGAACCGTCTATTTTTGCGCAAGAAAGATCTTCAGGAACAGGTCATTTCGGGATATCATGACTCCCTTATGGAAGGCCACCATGGAATTGCCAAAACTCTGGCCAAGGAGAAACTGAGCTACTGGTGGCCGACACGGTGCAAGGACGTTATTCAATTCATCGTCTCTTGCAGTATTTGTGCACAGAATAAGTCATCAAAAAAGAAACCAGCTGGGCTTCTCAGACCATTGGACATTCCGCCAGCTCCATGGCACACTCTATCTCTTGACTTTATCACCGACCTACCCTCTAGTCAAGGATACAATACCATCCGAGTGGTCGTAGACTTCTTCTCTAAAATGGCCCACTTCTTGCCATTCAAAGGTCTCCCAAATGCATCCAGCCTGGCAAAGACATTCCTAGAACACATAGTACGGCTCCATGGGTTCCCGTCAGTACTGATCTCGGATCGAGGTACCCAACTTCTGTAGAAAATGTTGTTCAATGGCCCAAATTGACATTAGGCTATCCACTAGCCGCCATCCCCAAATGGATGGCCAAACGGAAAGAACAAACCAAACACTCGAACAGTACTTGCGCTGTATGCACCATCAAGTGGAAGGGGATTGGAAAGACTTGTTGTGGATTGCCGAGTATGCCTATAATAATTCCCAACACAGCAGTACTGGACAGACTCAATTTTATACTATATACGGCAGACACCCACGCACGTCCGAACTGGACGTCCCTACAACTCTGGAAATGCCGGCCATCAAAACCTTACATGCCATCATTTCTCAGGCCTTCACAAGAGCCATTGAGCATTTATGTCAAGCCAAGTTTTGCCAAAAGAAATACGCAGACCTGCATCGTGAAAGTGCCCCCAACTACCAAATAGGATACAGAGTGTGGCTAGCATCTAAGCATATACCTCTAAAAGGGACCCAGACATTCCGCCCACGATACCTAGGACCTTTTGTCATTGAATCCATCATAAACCCAGCTGCAGTTAAACTGGCCCTGCCGACCAACATGCATATTCACCCTGTGTTCCATTTATCTCTCTTAAAACCAGTTCAGCCTGGAACGCGGGTAACCACACCACCTGAACCTGTAATGGTCAATGGAGAACCGGAATTTGAAGTCAAAGACATCCTGGATTCAAAGTACGTCAGAACAAAATTATACTAGCTAGTAGACTGGAAGGGATATGGTCCACAGGACAGAACATGGGAACCTAGCGATTACATCCATGCACCACATTTGATACAATGTTTCCATTGTGATTATCCCTCCTAGCCAGTACCAGACAGAAAAACCACCCTGAGAGGGGCTTTAGGGGGGAGTGCTGTCATGACCATTGCCCCTGGCCCTGGCACTGAGGGCCTCTGGGCCGCATCACAGTGTCCCTACATGGGCCCAAGGGCCCAATCACGCCCCCCAAGACTATCTTGGAATCAGTCCTGGCGCCTTTGGCGCCAGGCTCATATGGCAGATGGGGAGCATGGAGCTTTCAATGGCAATAGCACAACATGGATGCCCCCACATGGTTCAGTTCCAGCATTCAAGGTGACGTCAGGCCTGAATGCACCTGGGATACCTACAGACTATTTAAGCCACGCCGAGCTGCAGAACACGCTTCGCGTTGCTCTGCACCCGCAGCGTGACATTCACTGCGGTCTGTCCTCTGCATTCCAGGCCTGCACCTGCAAGAAGAAGAAGAAGAAGGAGAACATCATTAGCCATCCTTACCTGCTAGTTATTCCAGCTCCGGTCGTTCGCTCCAGTGTGACCTCCAGCCTTTCGGCGGACGCTCACTCTCTCCTTGAAGCCGCAACCTGGGGAAATAAATAGAAAGACAGCATTAGTAAGCGTTTGCTTCTCTCATTTAAACAACACGCCTACCTGAGCGGAACTCGCTTCCCTCAACCTGCAAGAAAGGCAAGGCTGATTAATATGTATACTTACTCGACGGCGATTCGACAACATCTACTCATCGCTCCGCATCCCCCGGCAGCTTACCTCATCACGGCGGCCTGCAAGAGAAGGATAACCACAGGTTAGCACACTGCAAAAATCCACATAGCGCCGCGCTATGCGTATTCACTTACCATCTCGAGCACAGCCCCAGCCAGCTTGGCGTCTCATCATTCCTCCCGCACCTAAGAGAGAAGGAAAGCCATTAACAGGGGCAATTACAAGTACGAACAAACTATCAAAACCTTTAACGCTTCTTTAATGGCTCACTATGTACAGAAAAGGTTGTCTCCTATGCAAGTGCAATTGGTTGGTTTAATGTTGGGTTTCGGGTGGGGACGACATTACACAGCCAATGTTTGGGTGGATATGTGGGTGGCAAGGGGGGATGTTTACAAGTTGGGGAGGAAATGGGAAAAGGCAGTTGGTGGCGGCTTGCAGTGGATGGGACCCACGGGATGGCGCGGTAATGGGCTGCATTGACACAGTAAAGTATCTATGGCACAGGCGGGTGGTGTAAGCCTGCTCAGCTGGAACGTTCAGGGTCTGGGGAGCCCCATAAAAGCTTGCACAATAGTTGCCTATGTGAACAGGAAATGGGCAAACATTTTGTTTTCGCCGGAGACACACATGCTGGGCAGACAGGCACAGCGCTTTGCCTTAGGTTGGGGAAAAAACGTTACGTGCTACTCAACAAGAGCCAGGGTTGTTATGATACTAGTGCAACACTCTCTGCAATTTGTACTCTTAGAATCCAGGGTGGGCGGGGCTGGGCGATATGTGATTGTATACAGTGTTTTGTGTGGGCCAGAGGTCCTTCTGGTGAACATTTATGGGCCTAACGTGGACTATCCCTAAGAAGAGGTTTTTCGTATATATTCACAGTACACAATGGCTTCAATGATTTGGGGGGCCATCTGAACACAATATTGTGTGCAGTGCTCGACCGAACCTCAGACACCCTTAGGGTGCTCACCGGTGCCTGCACCATTAGCACCAACATGGCTGATTTGGATTTGCTAGATGTCTGGCGCTCATTGAACACTGCGGGGAGGGGATACTCGCAGTAGTCACCTTTTCACGACATGCATTCCCAAATAGATGTGTGATTGGTATCTAGCTCGTTGCTCACTGGGGTAGCAGTGTGCTCAATCCTTCCTCGTACTGTCAGATCATTCCCCCATCTTGCTGTCTCTGAAGTTGGCTAAGGGGGCTAGAGGAGGAGCCCCCTGGCATTTTTACGCCTGCAGCGCTGCGAGATCCAGTATTTTCCATGAACCTGCATGAACACGTCACAACTTACTTCAAGATACTGGCTCTGTCACCTCTGCTGCCTCTTTGTGGTAGGCTTTTTTTTCAACTGAATCTTTTTTAGCTTATAAACATTCACAAGTGTCGTCACACATCATGTAGAGATTTTCCTACCAATGGTCTTTTCAACAATCCAATTTCCCAACAATAACTGCTTCAGAAGCCCCCCCACCTTCCAACCTTCCTCCCCGGCTCAGTCCTCTTCTTGCATTAACATTCCAAGCACTCTGAGTTTCTTCAGGATGTATAGGCTTTAAGTGCGTAGTTAAAGAAGGGTGACCAAACTCTGCCAAACCTCCCCAATGTGCCCCTCACTGTTATCGTCGGTTTTTCCACAACATCCCAAATTGCATAGTGCCATTGAATAATGGACGGCGGTTCTTTTCTCTTAAATTGCTTCACTATGCTGTTAACCCGTCTTCCCCCAGACTTTTGTGTGGTTTTAGCCTTGTTTTTTACTTTACTTTACTTTAAAAGCATTTATAAAGTGCGAAACCTTGGACCCATAGGCATTAGGGCGCTGACAAACACAAAAACCAAAGTCGCTCGCTGAAAGGCACCTAAGGGGAAAGCTCTGACGCAAGTGGAACAATTAAGCGAACAGCCACGTTTTCAGTTTTCTTATAAAAGATTCCAAGTTAGGCTGGTTTCTAAGCTCAAGTGGCAAACTATTCCAGGCCGTAGATAGATAAAAAGCTCCCCTTTCGGCCTTCCTGGTTCTACTTCTAGGGACCATAAGAAGTTTCTGTTTACTAGATCTTAATGATCGGCTTTGGGCTTTTTCACCAATAAATTGCTTCAGGTAACTGGGCATAGTGCCTTGGATGCATTTAAAAGTGATCACTAAAAGTCGGTAGCACACTCGTGCCTCGACCGGGAGCCAGTGCAGTCTTCTTGTTGCGTCCGACACATGGTCATGACAAGAGAGTCCCATCACAACTCTGATTGCGCCATTTTGTATGACTTGAAGTCTGTTTCCTTCTGTTTACTTATGCCAACCAATAGACTACAGTAGTAATATATTTTAGCTCCGATGATAGCCTGTAGTTTAGTGGGACCTCAGAAGGGAGGCCCGGCTTTTTAAGAATAGACGTAACCCATGCTTGTTTAAGATCCGTGGGTACAAATCCTTCTATAAGTGAAGCATTGACAAACTTACAAATAGCGGTCAATAGAGCAGGCGGGGAGGTTTTAATTATTAAGGCTGAGCATGGATCGCCTTTACAAGAGGTGACTTTGAGTTTATTCACAACAACAGACAGCTCCTCCTCGGATATGGTGGAAAAATTCAATTGAGGAATAGAGGGGCTTCTCATGAAAGAGTCCATCCCCGCAGAGTTGGGTGTTGTCGGAAGCTCTTTTCCCCTATGAACTATGTCTGCTCTCATGGCCTTCAACTTGGCTGACATGGCATCCTGAATGTCCTGACACCAGGGAACATCTTTGACAACTTGGCCTGTATCAGGGAAGCTCGTGGTTTCATGCTTTTTGAGTATTTTAAAGAGTTCTTTAACCTCCGATTGGGCATTAGAAATCCTGATATTAAGGACGTTTTTCTTTGCTTACACAATAGCCATTTTATAGGCTTTAGCTGCACTTTTGTATTTAGCCAAAGCACTGGGCGATGGACTTGATTTCCTTAGTTGCCTCGCTAGCACCGTCTTAAACCCTGTTCCCATGCTCATAGAAGGTCTGTCTGCTCCTCAGGAGGGTGCTTTCAACTGACCTACTAATCAGCTGTTTCAGTTACTGCCTCGCATGTGCCAATCGTCTAGCAACCTTGTTAATGCTCTTCTCCTTGTGGTCTGCCTCTAGCTCCTGTTTTTCCCCCCCTCAGGCCATGCTCCGCCACCCTTCTCTCTTCTCTTAGCTTCTTGGATGCCTCAATTAGGCAATTTTTAATACCATTTTTGAATGTGTCCCACCTTTCCCCCGATGTTTCCCCCCGCTCCTCACTTTCCTCTATGAATTTGCTGTTCTTGGTCTCCACATGTCGCCTTATCCCTGGGTCTCGGAGAAGGTATTTTTCCAGTCACCTCATCCTGTGGCCCCCTCGCAGTCCCCTTCCCTCCCACTCCATTGAGACTGGTGCGTGGTCAGACAACATCATGCTCCCAATGTGGATCCTCCCGGCCACCTGGATTACCCTCTATGTTGCCATGATCTATCCGGGAATATGCTTTGTGTACATCTGAGTAAAATAAATAATCTCTATCCTGTGGGTGGTGTCCATTTCCTCAATGTTGTCTCTTAGCTTTTTGGGCATTATACCCACTGCATGCCCCCTCATCCCTCCTGATCGATCCATACTCGGGTCCGCGGCTAGGTTATAGTCTCCCGCCTTCCAAGAAATGGCCCCGTTCCGCTAAGCATCCTTCAAAAACCCTTCCTGTCCTTGATTGGAGGCACAGATGGATGCCTAGGTATACATTTGACCTCACACGTTCCCCTTCACCAATAGATATCGTCCCTCCGGGTCTCATTTCACCTTGTCCCCTTGGATCGCCATAGAGTTATGCAAGAGAATAGCCACTCCTGTCCTTTTTCTCCCCGCTGCAATGTGAAATTGGAGTGGATATTCCTTATTGCAGAGGCGACCCACATCCCCTCCTACCAGGTGTGTCTCCTGTAAACAGACTACTTCTGCTCCTCTTTCCTTGATCCTCTTGTTGGGGCTGTTCAGCGCCTTCACGTTCCATGATTCTAGCCTATACATTCATCCTTGCTTATATATGCTCCTTCATTCCTGGAAACAATAACCTGCCCGACTAAGCCCCTTTTGCCATGATATGCCTGGCTGCCCCCTAGTCTAGTAGTATTTCCCCAACACACAACAATCCCTGGATTCCTCATCCAGGTTCTTGAACTGACCCCTCAAAACAAACATCATGGGATTCTTACTCATTCCTGTTTGCTCAACTCCTTCCCCATCTTCCACCTTGCCTTCCCATTACCCCAATGGGGAGAGTAGCTGAGCCACATTATAAAACTTCATACAGACTATTTGCAGGTCCACTTGTCCATTTCATGCCTTCTTTCCCTTTTTTGAGTCCCACCATTGGGAGCTGCTTTGTCCAACCCCCGATGCTCCCCTTTGGCGCTTTTCTGCATTGGCCTCTGAGTTGTCTCGTGGTCACACCCCCAGTGCCCTTAGTCCATCCTCCACTTGAAAGACTGTCTTTTCCTCATTCCCCATGCGGAACTGAAGCCTTGTTGGGAAGATCCATCTGTACTTCATCCTTCTTTTGTTGAGCTCCTCTATGAGTGGTCTAAACATTCTTCTCCTCGCCAGAGTTAGTTGAGATAGATCATGATATATTTGACTGTCGCTCCCCCTCAATTGAAGTTTCCCTTTTCTTCTGGCCGCACTCATCAGACGTGTTTTTTCTTTGTAGCTGTGCATCTTCAAAAGCACATCCCTTGGCCTCGCCCCTATGTACTCTATGTACTCTTTCAATTTCTATATTTCAGCCAACTTTTTCTCTATGTGAGGTCCACAAACATCTCTCGGATGCAAGTCTCCAAGTTTGATCCTTCTGCCGCCGCTTTGAGGTCCTTGACCCGGATATTGTCTTTCCATGATCTATTTTCTAGATCCTCACACTTCTCCTCCAGAGCCCTTATCCAGTCCTGCTCGCCACACTCCTGCTGGGCCAGTTCAGGTACTTGCTCGACCAGCTCCATGATGCGCCCTTACGCTTCCACCACACGTTCCCCCAGTGCATCAATATCCCTTTGATTTGCCCTAATCGCCTGTGAGAGTTCTTCCCTGATGCTGGCCCATCCGCTTTAACCGTTTCTGTTAGTTCCCCCTTGAACTTGGCCAGGGCTGAAAGAAGATCTTCTTTGGTGAGTGTCATCTCCTCGGCGCCCCGCACTCCCTGGTCTCCAAACTGGAGCTTGGTTTCAATGTGCCCCTTCTGGTGTTCCTCCAGTCCCTGAGCCCTTGATGTGGTGCCTTTCTTCTTTGGTCCCATCTACATCGTCCAGCCCCAACCTGCAGCTGGCTTCCCACCTGGAGGTGGGGATGCTTTGCCCCTCCTCCGCTTTTATAGCTCCTCTGGTCCTTTTCTGCTTTTGGCACCAGGTCTCAGCCCGCTTTATCTCTCTGCTGGCCCTCTTCAACCAGCCCTGCTCGTTCAACTGTTCAATGAGATGTATGGCTCACAGACCCCTGTGTTGGTCTCAGGGGATAGCCTCTCTCACCCCTGTCCAAGCGTATGTTCAGTGACTTCGCAGGCTCTCTCCTTTCTCTCTCCACCTTCCCTGGTTGTGTGGTCCGCAGCCCTCTTTGGCTCCTCTGCACCCTTCTTCACCAGCAGGCTCTGTCCACTCACCTTCTTGTTCTCTTTGTTCTTCCAGGGCCCCCTCCACTTGCTTTCCCTGGACATTGCCCTGCTTGACAAGTGCGCCAGGCCTCTCTCTTGCCCCCTCTACAGGGACCTGGTGCCTCTGTGCTCCTCTCCTGCTGCCACCTCCTCTACTGAGTTCCCGGGTCCCTCACCTGCTACCACTCCTCTTCCTCCTCCTGCTGCCTTATTCCCAGCCCGCTCCTCACAGCGGGTGCTGCTGATCTCCTCCACTACCTTCAGGCAGCCTCCAGCATGCCTCCAATGCCCAGGCCGGACTGCCCCTCCTCTTCGGTTTCACTCCCGCTCTGAACAGCAGCCGGCCGCCTCTCACCGCCCCTGAGACTGGGCTGCACCACAGCCACCTCGCTCGGGGCGAGGCTCCTCCACCCCAGGTCATTCGCCTGGCCTCACTCCAGGGTCAGCTGCCGACTCGGCCACATGTTCCTGTTCCTCTGTGCAGCCCTGGCCCACCGGCTGCCTCCCCCTTCAGGTGCCCTGCAGCACAGCACCAGTCTCTCCCAGCCTCCCGCTGCTCTCGACTTCTACCGCCTGCCTTCCTTCTTCCCCCCACAGGCCTCCATTTCCGGCGGCACTCTTTGCTGTTCACCACTCACAGCTGGGGCTCCCGGCTTCAGCTGCTGCATCTACCCCCCCACTTGTTCCACGGGCATAACTCTGGACCCAGATTCATTCATGCACAAGAAGATGTGGGATATCACCATGCGTTCCAATTTTGCAGGTACAGAGCTTGCATCTTGGATGTCCGTTCAGCCCGCCATGTTGGCCACACCCTTTGTGGCAGGCTTTTAAGGCATACATACGGGGGATATCACTATCATCTGAGTTTGGGCTCCGTAGGAGTATCAGGAGGGATATGGGGCTCCACGAAACTGAGCTGTCTTCGCTGCAGCAGCAGTAGGCACAAAACCCCTCTCCTGCCCTGAGACAAGCTATAAAGACCAGGCTGTTGGGGAGAGTTGCAATACTTGGACAGGCCGGTAGTAGCAAGGAGGTATGGTGAGGCAGATAGGCCTGGAAGACTGCTTGCTCAGACTACCAGGACTGAGATGGGGAGCAGACATATCCTGTGTATTGTCCACAAGGACGGTTCCACGGCACACACGGATGAGGACATTAATGAGGTAATTTATCACTTTTATTCTTCTCTTTACACACGTAAGGGCACTGCAACTGTTTCAGATATAATTCGTTACTTGGGCAGGTTCCTGACAACTTTGTTGTCTAGGGAAGCCATCGCCGCGCTCGAGGCTGCGATCACAATAGAGGAGACAAAAACAGCTATTAAGGAAATTCCTAATGGGAAGGCTCTGGGGTTGTATGGTTATTAAGCTGAGTTCTACAAGGAATTCCGGGATGTGCTGGCTCTTCACATGTTGCGGGTTTGTACTGAACCACTTTCGGAAGGGGTCCTGCCTGAAACGCTACATGAAGCTATTATCATCCTTCTTCTCAAGCCAGATAAGGCGGGGAACGAGTGTGAGTCATATAAAGCCATATCTCTTATAAATATTTTTTATTGACGCCAAGATTTATGCTGAGGTCCGCCTGCCACATCTGTCCTGCTTAATGCCTCATATGGTACACCCGGATCAGTCGTGCTTCAAACCAGATCATTCGACAGCATCTAATAAGACGGTTTTACAATGTGCTATCACAGGCTCCACCTGATTGCTGGGTAGTGGCGGTATGCGTGGATATGCAGAAGTCTTTTGATACAGTCTTCTGGCCTTTCCTTTTCCAAGTGTTGTCTAACTACAGGTTTGGTCCTAATTTCATCATGGTTGAGATTACTGTACTCACAGCCATTCACCCATGTGCACACTAATAGTATGCTGTCCCCAATCCTTCAGCTGGGAGGTGGCATGAGGCAGGGATGCCCGCTGTCACCCTTATTGTTCGCATTGATAATTGAGCCGCTGGCAGATCTAATCCGGGATAGATTCAGTGGGGCTGGTATATGACTAGGAGGGAAACCCAAAATTATTTTGCTATATGCTGATGACATTTTGCAGTATATTAGGGATCCCGAGGTCAATTTAGCAAGGGTGATTGGGGCAGTGGCAGACTTCGTCAAATACTCTGACCTTCATCTTAATAATAGTAAGTCCAAAATATTCCTTCTGTCGGAGATCACAAAAAGGCTGGCGGACAATCCCGCCCAAGCCATCCTTGCACCCATGCCTGTCTTACATCCTTTCGCATTCAGCTGGCAGGAAATCCATATCAGCATTGTGATGCTGGAAATGCCTTAAAGAGGGACAGGGCCTCCTGTCCTTTTCCTACCACTTCTCTGCGTTAGTTTTCTCTATGTATTCTGCCACTGAGGTCCCGTCTGGACCTCTGGCAGTGCAGCTCTTCATTCTTATCTTTTGGTGACCATCACCCATCGGATACCCTTATGGCACCCATGGGTGGAGGTACACCCTTGTACCCCATATGTGTGTTTTTGGGCACCTGTGTGTGGCCCACAGAGCAGGGTAATGGCTGGTGGCAGCTACATGCTGACTTGACAGTGGATTCGAGTGTCCTCCATTTTGGGATACCCAGGCGCTGCCATAGGAATCAGTGGATTCCTGACAGAAGGCAAGATGGCCCCTGTGGCCTCTCTGTTTCTATTGCCTTTTAATTTATTTCCCAAAGTCCTGGGAAGCCCTGACTTGGTCCCTTCCCCCTGAATGGCTGGTGGGTGGAAACACCATATATGTCTCTGTTGTTCCCGTTCCCCCTGGCTGGCTGTTGGGTGGAAATACCATAGAGGGCTCTGTCAGACTGACTGATTGATTGATTGTTTATTTGTATAGCGCCTATACACAATGTGTTTCAAAGCGCTTCAAGAAGGGTAATCACTCTAGCGACATTTTGGATAGTGTAGGGAACAATAAGGGAAGGGGAGTGGGGGATATGAAACAAAACAAGCGGTTACATTACTATACTATGCCTGACGACAATTGATGTAGTGCTGGAAAAATTAACAAGAGGAGGGGGGGACAGGGGAGTATGTAGAGAGGGAGAAGCAGAGGAACAAAACAAGCAACTAACCTACTTGGTCAGATGACGATTCAGAAAAGTGCTGGAGGGTGAAGTGGGAGGAGAAGGTAAGGAGGGGAGGGGCGAGAGATAAACAGGCTGCTATCACAGGGTCAATACAAATGATAGAGTAAGTGCTAATGAACAGTGATAGGGAGGGGAGAAGGAGAGGACAGGGGATGAGAAAGACAGGCGGCTACAATTACTCTGCTAGAACGGTAATTGAGGTAGTGCTGGAATATAACAAAAGGAGGGGAGTGTTACGCTCACCTGGTCTCTGCGGGGACATTGGGGCATGGTTGCAGGCCTCCCAGGAAATAAGACCCCCGATCTGCTTTCTCCCGCTGCAAATAGGCTGTGGGCTGCTGTGATGAATTGGAACACTGCTCCTGCGTAGATACGAGAGGATGTAAGTTTGCTTGATTGTGAGTGAATTCCCTCTCAAACCCTTCTTCCCATGGCATGGTGAGCATGCATCGCCTCATTAAGACTCACCTGTAAATTATTTATGGTGAGCTCTCTGTCCTGCTACTTCTGGCAGGGGCAGCATGTAGAATGAGGACCGAGTTCCTTCACTGGCCCTTTGTACGTGGTGTCCAGTCCAGCTGCAAAAAATCCCTGCCTTTCTGGTAAGTGTCTTTCTGTTCTCTCTTTGTGTTGAAGTATTGATATTGTCTTTCTCAATAATGTTTATCTTTCTCCCAAATAGGTGTGATTGCAGTCCAGCAGAACAACAGACCCCAAGGTGGCCCCAGATGAGAAGCAGAGGATTCTGCAGCAGTCCGGCAGCAGTTAAGTGAGCTTTTAAGCACTAGCACAAAGTATTTTGCAAGCGCGACCTTAAACTGCAGGTTCTTATGTCTAACCTTGTCTTTTGTCCTTTTCCAGGGTCTGCCTTAGTGGAAGAAGATGATGTCGTGCTGCAGCGCCCAAAGCTGAAGTCCCGCGAGTCGGAGAATGAAGATGATGTCGTGCGGCGGTGCCCAGAGAGGAAGTTCTGAATGCCGGAGGATGAAGAAGATGTCGTGCCCAGAGCTGAAGTCCTGCGTGCCGGAGGATGAAGAATGGACGCCAGGCTCAACGATGATGAATGCAGGTGAAAGCTGACTCCAGGAGGTAAGCGTATGGACAGGAGACTGGATTCGCAAGGTAAGTGCCGCTTATCCCTGGCAACGGTGAGCGTTGAGCTGCATGTGAATGCAGAATAACGCAGAATAATGCGAAGCGTGTGCCTTGGGGTTGGGCTGGCTTTTATAGCTGAGCTCTTAAGGCCACACCCACTAGTTCAGTTCTGATTGCCACACCCTGCCACTCCTTGAAGTTGCACATGCAGCTTATAGTTGGAAAGTTGCATGTGCAGCTCAAGATAGAAAGCCACACCCGGATTGATGCACACAAGTGGGAAGTTCTTGAAAGCACTCCTGCCATAATAAAAGAGTCTTGCTTATGTTTCTCTATGAGCCTGGCGCCATAGGCGCCAGGACTGAGTCCAACCGGGCCCCCTGTGAATAAACATCCCAAAGGGACGTGCATGAACCATGTTGCCCCTAGCTCCCTCCACCTGATAGTGCAGCTCCTGTGATCCTGGGAAAGTGACCATGACAGGGAGGGGTGGGGAGGAGGAGAGGGCAGGTGGATGTGAAAGACAGGCGGCTACAATTACTATGCCTGACAGCAATTGAGGTATTGCCGGAATTTAAAAAGAAGCGGGGAGGGGTGAGAAAGAGGAGAGGGCAGGTGGTCCTGGACCCCTCCCTTTCCGGTGGCTCCACCTCAGGCCTGTAGAGGCAAGGAGTTATTTAATTAGCCAAGAAGAAAGGAGAGATTAAGTATTTCGTACAAAACTATTTTCCTCGGTAGCGACGTGGACAACAAAAGAACAAGAGACACATCACAGTTTATAACAGTACCATTTTCTTTACATGATTGTTGTTTATAATAACTTTACAATAAGTATAAGTTATTTTAGTCCCTGTAAATGTATGATTTTCTTCATCCGGTTTGACATTCTGTACCTTGACTCCTCAGATGGTCCTGGGCTCTACCCTCACTGGGTTCTTCAATCAGTCGCAAGTTCTGTCTGGGGTGACAGCTATTCAACTGATTGATGTGAACCCATTTCTCTTCCATCTGTTCTCCTTTAGGGATGCAGATCTTATAGGCAACAGGTGAGATTTTATCTACAATTTCAAAGGCACCGCACTAGAAGGGGAGGAACTTCCACTCTTTGGTCGGTTCCTATGAAAATTGTACAAGTAGACCCTGTCTCCTACTTGGTACTTTGGTAGACTTCGCTGAGCGTAAGCAAAGGTGTGCTGAAGGTATTTTCTTAAATTTTCAATGTACTCATGGGTCGTGGATCAGGGTCTGCTCTTGAGATCTGTAGAGCAGATGCTGAGGTAGCACCATTTTTTCGTCCAGTCATGAGCTTGAATGGTGACATTTTTGTCGCAGAAGATGGTGTAGACCTGATGGCTATCAGGACAAACTGTAGTCGGGTGTCCCAACTAGGCCCACAGTCCACCACAAACGTCTTTAGGATGAACACAATCATTTTGTTGTACCTCGCAACTCCTCCACTGGAGACAGGGTGGTAGGAAATGTGGAGTGTTCTCTTTACCCTGAGTATCTCCTACATGTTTTTCATCACCTCACTGGTAAAGTGACTTCCTCTGTCTGACTTTGGGGAAGGCCGAAATGTGAGATGATGTGATTGATCATTAGGGCAGCAGCTGTTTCTGCCTTGCAATTTGGGGCCGGGAGACATTCCACCCACTTGGTAAACAAGCATGTCACGATCAACATGTACTTGTTTCCTCTAGAGGAGCGAATCACGGGCCCGATGAAATCTACTTGCAAATCCGACCAAGGCAGTGTCATTCCCCTTTTTTCCGTAGAGGAGCTTGGTGTGTGAGGGAACTTGGCTGAAACTGAGCACACAAAAATCACCCCTTCAAGTATTGGTCGAGGTCCTGATCCATGTGTGGTCAGTATGCAACTTCTCGCAAGATTTCCAAAGTTGTTTGAAACCCCCTATGACCAGCTGTGGGCGCGCCATGGGCGTGGCTTAACATCAGGATTCGGAATGAGGTAGGTACCACCCACTGGTCACATACAGAGATGGATCTCTGTACCAACATACCGTCTTGGATTCGGAACATTTTGGAGAATTTTATCAACACCCGGAGATCCTCTTGCCCGATGTCATCAGAATCAGTCATAGGAAAATTCACGGAATCTTCAATATGTTGATAACATTTCCCAATAATCGGATCCCCTTTTTGTGCCGTAATCAAATCATCATCTGGGTTTCCTTACTCACTGGGCAGTTGAGAGTTCATTTTGGGCATGTGTTTGGGACTTGGTGACCGCAACGTCCTGGATCTCCACAAACAGGGATTCTGTTTCTATGGGATCCCCATGGATGGCTCTGGCTTTGGCCAACTGGTCAGCCATGTCATTTCCAGTTTTGTCTGGTCCCTCTATTTTGGATTGACCTTTGATCTTCTTCCAGTAAGTAGTCATCTCATTAGAGGTGACCAGATCATCAATGAATTGTATTAATTTCCCATGCTTGAGTGGTTTGTTATTTGCACACAGCATGCCTTGATTTTCCAATTAATCAGGTGCTCCACTACCCCATTCCTGACATAATCTGAATCAGTGATTATGACCAGTTCTTGGAGTTTGTGTTGCACAGCAGTGAGGATGGCATGATGTACCCCCATCAACTCTGCCACCTGACTACTTCGGGGACCGATCTTGAACCCAGCAGAGGGCTCTGGGGAATCATTCACCCAGGCATTCCCAAACGCCAGCCACTAGTTCCTCTTCTCCCTGATTATCAACATAGTAGGAGCACCCATCCACATAAACTGTGGGTATCCCCTGGCACGTGCCTTCCTCATTGACTTTGTGCGGGGAAGTAAGGTACGCCTCCATGTTGTCTTTAGTTTTTAGAATTTCGTTCTCGAGACAGTTTTCTTGAGCACAGTCATGCAAGTCAGCCAAACCTTGCACGAGGGTACTCTTCTTGTTTTGGCCATATCTGACCTCCACAGGAAAGCCTTGCATGGACAGAATCCAGCAGGTAATTCTGGATTACTCACGTTCCCTGTTCGGATTCGGTCACTTTGGAGATATTGCAAGGGCTTGTGAGGAGTCTCAACGATGATGTGCTCCCCCTGGATGAACGGGCAGTAATTCTTCAATGCCCACATCATTGCCAAGAGTGCCTTTTCACAATCGTTGAATTTTTCCTCCACAGAGGACAAAGTCTTGCTTGCATACAAAATGACTTTGTTGACTTTGTCATGCTTTTGGTATAATACTGCTAAGCAAGTATTTGAGAACCCCGGCTCCAAGAAGAACTCTTTTTTTAGGGGTAAGCCAAACAAGGCACTTGGGAAAGGCTTCTCTTGAGTTGTTTTACTGCCTTGTTTGCTCCGAACCAACTCCCACTTGACCACGGCCTTTATTAAATGGACTAAGGGTCGTGTGACCTCTGCATAGTCCTCTAAAGGTATACTTCTAGGGTCAATGTTAACCACCAATATTCAAATTATGTTATGTTCTAGGTCAACTAGTGGTGTCGGGTTTAAATACAAACCTTGCTGTTCGAGATGATAATTCAAATTTATATAAGCGTCCTTGTTTTTGAGGTTCTATCCTCGCTTAATTTGTAGGGGAATTGTGAATTGTCGTACCTGTCCTGGGAGGGTGACCTCTTCTCCCATTTGAACTTCAACTGAATATGGCAGCAATTGACCTGACCGAAAATGCTTTCTCAGGGTTGTCAAAGCCCATGGGGCTACCCCCCAGTCGGGACCAGCCTTTGTAATTAATTAGGTCCAAATGTATTTTTAATCGATTGAGAATGTCACTGCCTAAGTCAAATGCAGAGGGTACATCTGTCACAACCCAACAATTATGTTCTATGCTTTTGTCGCCATTGGACATTTTTAGCATGCACCTGCTAGGCAGGAAATCTTTGGAATTTGGAGTTTCCAGGCCCATTTCTCAATTATCGATCAACTTAAATGTGGGAATGGTCTGATCTTTTGGGAATTTCCTGAATAATGCTTCGCTGATTACGTGTTTTGCATTATTCAGGCATACTCTGGCGAGATCAGGCTCCCCCACACATTTACCTGAATGGGGGAAAACAGCTTTTAACCCTTTTTCTGGATATTAGCCAAACTTTGGAACAGTTTTTCATCACCTTTTATCATTAGATTTAGGTTACTTCAGATTGTGGATCGGTATAACATTTCAGGGTATTTCCTTTCAGTGTGGAATGCCACTTAAAACTCAGAGGAAGGTTAATTTTCAAAAATGGAGAAGGGATCCCATCACCAGTTTGCTCTCCTACAGAGATGACAGTGATGTCTGGGACTTGATTGTTCCTAAAGTGAAATTCGATTTGGTCTGACCGTTGTCAGGAGGACCTTGTTCATGCAGTCAATCAGGGGTGATAACCTCCAGAGGAGGTAATTCCCCAGTACACAAGGTGTGCCCTCTGGAGTGACAACTATTACCGGGTGTCTCACCAAGTTTGATCTCTAGATCCGCTGTCCACTGGACGGAAATATCATTTCCATCGTGGTTTTGGAGTTTTCCAGGAAGAGGTGTGAGGGAAATTTGATGTCTCTCCCCCCTTCCTGAATTCATTTGGTCAAATGTCTTTTTGGACAGAAGGGTGACTTGGGATCCAGTATCTAACAGCGCTGAAAATGCACATTGACCCTGTACCTTGATGGAGACAAAAAATCTCCCTTCCCTGTGCATTTTGCGCCAGCTTGGTGGTTAATTTCTTTCTTTTGAGCTCTGACACTGTGTGATCTTGGACAGTATTTTGTGTCTGAGTCCGGGAATCTGTAAAAAAAACATTGCACCCAGCAGCAAACGAGCTAGGAAAGTACCCTTTTTCCCCTGATTCTTTGCTGTCCCCCTTTTCCTAGTGACAGTTGCCCAAACCTTTTTGGGGGGAGGATCCCTCATTGCTTTTATCTGGGTGACATAGTTGGGGTTCAGGAATTGGTGGTTCTGGGTCAGTCTTCATACTTACCCAGTCTAAGTTAGGGTCTTTTGGATGATGAACAGGAAGATGCAGACTTCCTCCAAGAAATGGGCTTTCTTCTGCCCTTGAGTTCTCCTACCTACCCTATGTTCCCTAGGTTCCAGCATTTCAGGGGTAGGAGATTTGGGTTCAGGTTCAGAGGTTACTAGGGGTTTTTCTCGGGTGAGAAAGGAAGTTTCCTCTAGGACTTTGTATCTCCCTCCCCCCGGGCTCCTCCTCTGGAACCTGTTGGTTGTTGGGTTTTTCTCTGCGTCATTGGTCCGGGGCACCAGACCCAGCTGTTCAGCTGTTCTAGCCATCCATGTTCATTTGAGGGCACTGCTGAGCCCTCAACATGCGACCCAGATCTTGTGTCAAACCTGGCGCTCCAGTTGCAACATCCTTTGTGGTTAGTATGGGGGTCTGGAGTCATACCTTTGCTGCTCTCGGGAAGGGCAGCTGTCCCATCTCCCAAAGTAACTCAGGTATTGAGGGTTTCCCTAAAAAGCTCTCGATCCTTGGTCTCCCTTCTCCCTGATTTAGGGCTTTAGAGTTTTAAGTAAAGTTTTAAGGGAGGTTTCCTGGGGCCGTACTTACCTGATTGGACCACGCCTTATGCTGGGGAGTCCATACAAACCACAAGGTGGGTCTGTTACCCTTGTATCTTGGGCTGATGTAGGTTTGCATGGTCGTGTGAAGAGTTGGTTGGATACCCTGCCAGCTACCACCCAATTGTGATGAATCACAGGGTCTCCTCTGCCTCTCATTCTGCTTATTAGAGGGAGGAGTATTTTTAGGCTGCCCCATCTCTAAGTCCAAAATAGGGGTATTATTCATCTCTGCTACCTTTGCAGCGGCAGGTGTGTTAGAAGGTTTGGAATTTTGGGGGTTATTTCTGTTCTCAATTGGCATTTGGACTTCATAAATCTGGGTAGCCTGTTCTATTACACAATCCAGGGTCCTGAGCTCATGGAAGTCTCTAACAAGACCTCTTCCTTTGTAGAAGACTAATCTCCTCACTTTGTGCATTTTGGGCCTGTGCTACCAGCTCTAGATCAAGTTCTGCTTGCCTCACATGTCTCATTAATTTCTAATTTTCTACCCTCATGCCAATCAGTTCCTGAGAACATGACTCACTTTTCTCCATGTCCTTCCTTAACTGGTACACTTCCAGACACACAGCACTTTTCTCCTGACACAATTTACTATTTTCCTCACTGAGGTGATGTCTCTGTCATTTCAGAGCGTTCAGATTCTAGCGTTGCTGATCAAATTCCGCCTGGGATTCGACCTCCTTTATGATCAACCGGCTATTCTCATCTTTCAGTTGTTTAACTTGCATTTGAAATGCAGAAATGTCCACTAAGCAAGCTCTATTGCGCACCACTTGCTCACTTAATTTTTGTTGGCTGTCTCTCAGATTTTCCACACTGGGACTCACTCTCTAAACTTGTTTGATGCTGTGACACCAACTCATCTTTCAACTGCTGAATCATGTTTTCTAATTTTACCTCAGAATTATGGCTCTGTTGCACTTTTTCCTCTAATTGTTTTAATTCCCTCTGTGTGTGATCCACAAGCTCAGATTGATTTTGCAGTGCAGTGAAGCCTTAAGATTCACTACACTGGATTCTGCTCATATGTCATGGGGAAACTCACATGTCCTTCAGGCTGTCAGTAATGGGAAACCTTGTTTCCCTTAGTCATGTTACTATGTGTCATGAATCCTTATATTCATTCACATGCTACAGGGGAAAGCATTACCTGACATTTGCATACTCCTCCTTTTCCCCTGTGTTTGAGGTTACCATGGAGATGGTCCGTGTTTGCAGGTCGCGCACGCTGCTCTACGGCATCACCTCGCAGAAGCAGGCGTACATACTGAAGTCACATGAGCAATCGCTCTACCCCCTAATTCAGTTGCCACCCACTGTAATTTTAAAAGATCTTCTAACGCGTACCATGGTGCTTCTGATTAAAGCTAGCACTGCATTACGTCGGATTACTTCATTCTTGATTACCAGTTTTTTTATTTTCCTTTCGGTTATACAGACTGCTTCTTCTGATTGATCCTGTTGATACGCTTTATAGCCTGCACGTTGCCAGACCCGCTGCCTGCTATTTTATTGCCTTTGTTTTGTGTCCTTGTTATTGGATCTGCACGGTAACAAACCTTCAGCCTGCATATGGGTTGCGTTTGCTTCATGATTGTGTCTGCTGCCAATCGCCTAGTATTGCCTTTTATTGTCTGTTTACTGCTGCCTCTACTGCAAACTCCTCTGCTTATCTACCAATCACACAAGTGTTTCTCTAATCATTAATATCACGTGAAAGCCTTAAAGCGCCCTGCTATTGCTATATCCTGCCAACTGGATCTGTCAACCCATACGTGCACAGAACATTGGATGCTTTGCTGAGAGTTTACGTGCACCAACTCACTCCTAGCACGTCCCTCATGTCGCTCAGATTTAGTTCCTCACTAACATTCCCCTTCTTTCTGTTTGTTCCTAATTCTTGCAGTAACTGCAACTATCCTTACCATACTCCTCCAGACTTCTTACTTCCATTCATACCAATTCTTTTCATTAGATTGGGTAAGAGAGTGTACTTGTCCTCAACTTTTTTTTCCTTTCACAGGATTGAAGAGTGTTGATTTTATATTCTCTCAATAGCCTGTTACCGGCATTGGAATCAGGTCGAGTACGTTTGAGATACAGCGACTACACTGGAATCATTAGGTTAGTTCTCACAAATTGTGTTATGATATGATATGATATGGCAACACAAGTGTTTCAAGGCGTGACGAAGCAAAAAAAGGGGGAACAGAGGCAGGACAGAGACACTGATCTTACTAGGCCAAGTGACATTGAGATTGCGCAAGTGCAGGGGCGGGGGAAGTGCCAGGGGGAAGGGGAGTGGTCAGTACTGTACATGGGATCAAAACAATAACAAGAAGTGCAGCCAGCAGGTGGCAGGTTCACGGGTAAGTGCAGACAGCAGGTGTCCAAAAGTTCAGGTAGGGGGACCGTAGGGTTACAGATACCGATCCAAGTGTAAGGGTTGGCGGGAAGCAGTGCGGGTGTGCAGCTGGGCGGGTAGGGAGCTGGGCCTGAAATCAGAGCGTAGCCAGGTGACCACTGCAGTATCAGACATAAAATCACCAAGGAAGAGGAAGAGAGAAGGCAGAAGCAAAGAGCAAGTTCTTGAGGTGCTTCTGGAACCGAAGATGGTTCTCTGAGTTTCAGAGAGGCAGGGAGGCTGTTCCAGAGGTAGGCCCCAGCTGAAGAAAGAGATCTACCACCAAATCGTTTCTTCGAGAAGTGACTGACCCTGAGGGAGTTGCAGGTGAAGGAGCAAAGAGCTTGAGTAGGAAGGTATTTATGAAGAGAGAGTTGGGGGTATTGAGGACCCAGGCCCCAGAAGGCCTTGTGGACAATGTAGAGGGTCTTGAACTTAATCCTTGCAGGCATCGGGAGCCAATGCAGAGATTTCAGTGCCGAAGGCAAAGGACAAGTCCTGCAGTCCTGTTCTGGATGAGCTGCAGAGGGCGGACAGTAGAAGCAGACATATTTAGAAAGAGTCTGTTGCAGTAGTCCAGCCTAGAGAGAACGAACTTCTAGAGACAGTGAGCTTCTGGGGGAAGGAGAGGAATGGAAGAATACCTCTGAGGAGGTGCAGTTGGTAGTTTGACTTCTTAGAGAGGTCAGATATGTGAGGAGAAAAGGAGAGTGTGGATTTGAAGATGACCCAGAGGCTCTTAGCCTCACAGGTGGGAGCAGGAAGAGGGCCAAGGGAGGCCGGCCAGAGAGTGACAGGAAAGGAGGGTGCAGGTGTACCGATGAGGATAATCTCTGTTTTATATTCATCTATTCATATAGTCAACAAAAGGTGGTATCAATGCCACATTTACCAACAGTAATTTCAAGATGGACATTCTTGTCCACTCTATTAGAACGAGGAGTGCCGGACATCTTGAGTAGGAGAACTCCATTGGTGTCCCTAGGGCCCAGAGGTGTGTTTCGTGACCGCTGAAGCCATTGCTGTCTACCACAAAGAAGAGGGGTACCCTGGCATAATGCTGCTGGACACCCAGAGCTTTGAAAGTTCAAAACTGCCTAAGAACATTTAAAAGGTCATCCTTGCAGTCACCACTGACCACTTTATCCCTGCCGGAGAGAGCTGTAAGGAACTCATGGTGGCAACAGTAAAGACAGATACAAGTGATCACAATGCAAGGTGTTTATTAAACTGTAAATGTAGGGTGGAAGAACACCTAACCTAAACCTAAATCTAAGATGGGAGCAAGCGTTGACCATTAAATGAAAAACTAATGCTATCCTGGTGGTGTCTTGTCAAACTAAAAAGGCCTATACTAAAGAAAAATCTATTGCCAAATCCTTACAACTAATTACAGAAAGAGTGTGGGATAGGGTTTTAAATAAAGAAAGAAATGTTCACAAATAATAAGTCAGGATGTGATTGCCAGGGTTCTCCCTTACCCAGGTTTTGAGCACGGGACAAGGTGGCTCTCCTGAGCACAGCACACACTCAAGCTTTCCCAGCACGAGCCGACTGTTCTGGATCCGCTACCAGGTTCTTTGATGGCTCTGTCTCCTCAAATAAAAGTCTCTTGCCTTTGAGGCCTGATGTTCTCGACAAATATACACAAAGTTCTATTCCACGAATACTTAATAATTTTACAAAATAGTTCCTTTTTTAATGAACTTTTTGGTGGTGACTTTCCACCCCTGGATCTCCCTCCTTTGGGTTCAGACCCCTTCTCAATTGTCAGCCTCCCTCCTTCCGGATCACAATGGCTTTTCTTGTAACCATAACTCACAATGTCCTTTTCAAAACACATGTCACTCTGGACATCCTTCCACTGGGTTTTACTCCTGTCAACACAATGTTCATGGGACTTCGGATCGCGTCCCATCTTGCTAGCATCCCTCCTTTGGGGCCACTCCTGCCAACCTTTAACAGTTATTTTAAACATCTGCTGGCTAAAGACTTTCAACTGTACGGAAGATTGGACCTGACCCCCGTATCACCACTTTGACCCCTCTTCTCGCCTTTCTCCCAAGGCCTTCTGGTTACTATGGTTCAATAGCAGGCTAATCACCTAGCGTTTCTCAAATGAACACCCATGTAGTGTCTGACTCTATCATGCTGGTTTTCTTCTTTACCAGTAAGCAATCAGTTCCTTATTTAATCAAAGTTCAATTAGCCGTTTGCTGCTTTCTTTCAACACAGTTCGGTTTCTTTTTCTGCACTCCCCTCAACTCACGGGCTGTGATGAATTGCTTTGCTTTCTTGTCTTGTAGAGTCAAGGCTGGTACCATTGGGCCATGCTTCTCTCCCTGGCTTGGCTGTCAGCGGAGGAGGCCCCTGGGTACCGTTGACATCTGCTGCAACACACGCATGCTATTTATTGTTAGCAGTCTTACGATTCCTTCTCTTGAGGATTCACGGGACTCTGTCGATAAGGGAAAGGTTACTTCTCTTCTTAGTATCCTCTTGACTCGCACCATCTTTCGCCTTCTCTTGAACTGCTGTGCTGGGTTAGCTCTCACATAGTGCGGTCTGCCTTGCTCATAGTGTGCTGTCGTGCTCCACCTTTTATCCCCATGGGGAAGGGAAGGGGCCGTCAGGTGTGTGTGATTCTAATCAATTGCCTGACTTTGCCTGACCCTTCTATTGTGACATGTCAGGTAAACGGCTCTGGTATTAGTCCGTTGTCTTATGTGTTGTGCGAAAGTGTTCATGTTGGTAAAGGGGGGCACTGTTTTGGAATATCCTACGCGGTAGAATGGAGAAAAGGTGTTTAAAGAAGGGGGATACCGCGTCTCATCCATCAGTGTCCCACTCCCACTCCCCAAGGAAGCCCCCCCCCATCCAGGTGATCCTCCCGCATTGGTCCACCCCCAGGAACTTGATCCAAAAGTGAGGGCCCTGTCCTGGGCACCTGGATGACAGATCCCGGGGGACTAGACAGGGAGCCACCTTCAGGTTTCTCACATTCCCTTCCTCCATGCGATATAGCCACATTTGTTTCACAGGGGAACCGGGAAAGAAAATCTGCATTTCCCTGATCTTTTCCTTTACAGTGTTCCACCGTGAAACAATAGAGTTGTAGGTCAAACCATTGCATGACCCGAGGGTTGGAATTTTTACATTGGCTAATCCAAACTAGGGGTGAGTGGTCGCTGACAAGTGTGAACTTTCGTCCTAATATGTAGTACCTGAGATGGATAATAGCCCATTTTATGGCTAAGGCCTCTAGTTCTACCACAGAGTAATTGTTTTCATGTGGGAGCAACTTGTGACTGGTATATCGCCAATGAGATCACCAACAAGAAAAGGCACTAGGCGGTAAGGCACATTCTACTTTCGAACCAACTAACCGCCTGAGAAATAATTATCCAGATTCCACTTTCAAGGTCCCTGCCCGCTTCATAAACATCTCCTAGGCTAGCAATATCCAGCTACCTGACCCCACACCATTCCTCGCACCTTGCCGAGTGTCTTGGAGACTTCCAGCTCCTAAGCAAAGTGGTCCACAGGAGACACGCTACTAATTTGAAAAAAACTCTCTGCACGCCCCCTACCCTTCGAGTGGTATCTGCAATCAATCACAGCATGCCTCTTCGACCCTTGCCCACCCAGTTCCGACACAGCATCATGCACCCCAGTCATACTACTTGCAGGTGCTCAGTGAACATCCCAGTTCTCAGTACCCGCACCCCATTCATGCGTAATCGGAACATCAATCTGCGCAGAGGAATGTGCATTAAGCCTTCCTTTCATGACGCTTTGTGCTTCCGTGTCCCTCACACCAACAGCTGCTCTCATCAAATCTATTTGCCTTGGATCTCCCACTCAGTGGAAACTCGAAAGTGCCAAGCACAAGTGGCCAGCCTGCTCTGTCTAACAGCTCCATTCATAAGAAGCGAAACTTGAATGCCTCCAACGACAATATATTGCGGACCTTTGTGGCCCTCACAGTGCTACCTGAAGCTGAAACTACGGCCCTGACAATTAACTCTAATGGCGCATTCAACACTGACTCAGCTACACCCTCCAACATTCGCTCTTGTCGCTCATTAACGACAATTGCAGCCACATGTCACAGCCCCATATTATACATTGCTCCTGGTATCAAACCTGTGCTAAATGTTTAACCTTGTTTTAGCGATGCCTCCAATGTTGCACCTTGCCCCAGCATTGCCTTGAATGTTGCACCTTGCCCTAGCATTGTCTCAAATGTTGTACCTTGTCCTAGCTATTCTGCAAATGTTGCACATTGCCCTAGCATTGCCTCGAATGTTGTACCTTCCCCTAGCCATGCTGCAAATGTTGCACCTTGCCCTAACACTGCTTCTAATGTTGCAACTTGCCCTAGCCTTACCTCGAATGTTGCACCTTGCCCTAGCATTGCCTTGAATGTTGCACCTTGCCCTAGCCTTGCCTTGAATGTTGCACCTTGCCCTGGCCTTGCCTTGAATGTTGCACCTTGCCCTCGCCATGCTGCAAATGCTGCACCTTGCCTTAGCACTGCTATCTCTATCGACACCCGTCTCAGAGATTTGCACACAACTAAACCAGAAAGTAACAACCCTCCAAAAAAGTACCCTCAGCTAGCCCTGATCAATGCTCGCTCATTCCCTGTCCATGCCTTGGATATCCATGACCTCCAAGCGGTTAACGACCTTGATGCCCTAGCCAGCACTGAAACTTGACTACATGCAGCCTCAGGCCCTGCCCTCACACTGGTGATTCCCCATGACTACACCATTTTTAGAAGTGATAGACACACAGCCAGAGGTGGAGAGAAGGCCTTTATAGCCAAAAATCACTTACACATCAGGTAACTTAACACCTCGCTAAACGAACCTTGTGACATCTTCTCACTAAAACTATCGGTCAATCACACAAACTCCACTACTATCCACATAATCTACTGCCCTCCGGGTGCCATCAACACATTCGAAGAAGTTCTCCTTCACATATTAGGACACAACCTAAAGCTCACCTAACAAATAACCCTCCTAGGTGACTTTAACCTCGGACTCAATGACCACAATGACCTATCAGCCGCTTCTCTTGCACACTCATCAAAGGTCAAATTCTCAACAGGCTAGTTGACCTCAACTGCAATATCTCCATTGAGGCCAACACGTCTTGTGCATGGACGGACCGTCACATAATTACCTTCTCCATCCCTTTGATAAGACACACCAAATCCACCTCCAAGCAACTATCACATCATTGCTCGCAACTCAAGAAAACTTACCAACGAGAACATTCTACCCTCCCTTGACACACTGAAACTGGAACCTTCCAACTCCCTAGACCCTCAAATCCTAGCTGAGCTATGCACCAGCACTCTAACTGCTGCTGTCAATACTATCAGTCTTCTAGTCCAAAAGAAAGCCACGCCCACATCTCATGCTAACTCATGTTATTCCCAAGAAGCAGCCGATCTTAGGATGAAAAAAAGAACTGCAGAATCCTGCTGAAAAACTCTCCTACAGACGCCTCCAAACAGAACTTTACCATCCTGGCCAAACAATACAAACAAGCTATTGTCACAGCAAAATCCACTACCTTCAACACTAGGATAGCCAATGCCAACTCTGACACACAAGAGTTATTATCTATCCTCAGAGAGTTAGAATCTCCTACCCCCCATGTCTCCACTGTGATCAAAGACCATGCCTGGTGCACTAGCATACAAAATGCTATTTTACAAAAAATTGAAATGCTTCATAATAAAATACCCACCAAACAATCAAACCACAAATGCTATAATCAGGACACCCCTGCCAGCCACGCCTCCAAGTGTGACACCACTGAGACCCCTCGGTTCAAATTCAACAAGATCTCCACTCGGGACACACTACGCATCTTGAAAAGCCTCAAGGCATGGAGATGTAAAGGAAATGTCTGCCCAGCCCCACTCATCAAAGATTGCACTGACACACTAGCCCCAATCATCACAGAATTCGTCAATGCATCATTTGTAACAGGCAAAGTCCCTTTCCTGCTCAAGGAAGCCTGGATCCTACTGTTACTGAAAGAACCTTTGCTAGATCCTGCCATACCTAACAACTACAGATCGATCACCACAGTACCATTCCTCCTAAAAATACTGGATAGAGCTGCCTATGTCCAAATCCAATGCCATCTAGACTCAAACCATATCCTAGGTGCCCGCCAGTCAGGGTTTCGGCCGGGCCACGGTACTGAGTCGGCTCTACACGACTTGAAAAACCAGATGGATGAGATCAGGAACAAAGGTAAGCCCGCCATGTTGCTCCTCCCAGACTTATCTGCAGCCTTTGACTTAGTCGACCGTAGTATACTATGCCACCATCTCACACCTGCAGCTGCCTTCTCCCCAGAAGCAGCAGTCTGGAATACCTCCTTCCTAGAAGGTAGAGTTATGAAAGTATTCTCTGATCAAGCATGCGCTGCGCCTGTTCCTATTATCTGTGGAGTATCCCAAGGATCATGTGTCTCTCCCACATTGTACAATACTTTTACCAAGCCTCTCTTTGACCTCCTTGATGCACAGGGCATAGTCTACACCAGCTACACGGATGACACCCAGATCCTCCTCCTCCTATCAGGTAACTACACCCAGGACTTTGCCCTCCGAAACTCCACATACTCCACCATCCAAGCATGGATGGCGACTCATGGACTCTGCCTTAATGATGAGAAGACAGAACTACTCTTAGTGGGACTTCACGCTGTACTAAAAAAACTCAACCCTGAGTAAACAGCACTCAACATCGACAGGACTAAGATCATTGTCTCTTCTTCTGTAAAAACCTTCTCAACGCCACCCTCTCACTCTCTCGCAAAGTAAATGCCATATCCTCCACAGCAGCATACTCTACCGAACTCCTTACTGCTGCTACACCCTTCCTCTCTGTAGAGAGCTGTCTTACCATTACCTGGGTGTTGGTACGTGCCAGGTTGGACTATTGCAACGCCCTCTTCACCGGTATATCCACAAACAACATACAAAAACTTCAGACTGTTCAAACCAAGCTCCTACAAGCTGCCTTGATCCGGCTGAGAACTTAAAAAGTGTCCAGTGCACCGTGTAGGCTGAAGAGGAGGACTTTAAACTGGAATAGTCATAAAGGCATTGGGAACACAGTTTTTTCCTTATCTGGCCCATATATATGGGAACTTGCCAGCCCTTTTGTTAAATCTAGGGTGGATAAATAGGTGGCTTTTCCGAGTCCATCAATTTGGTCATCGATGCATGGGATGGGATAGGCATTGAAGTCCGAGATGGTATTGACAGAAGTCTTTGCAGAATCTCCAGGAACGGTCAGGTTTAGTGACTAAAACGACAGAAGAGGTCCATGTACTTGAGGAGGGCTCAATGATATTGGGTTTCAACATCTTGTTGACTTCCTCGATCACTATCCGTTTATGGGCTTCGGGTAGTCGATATGGCTTTAGATGAACCACTTAACCTTTAGGTGTTCTGATATAATGGTACGTACCTTTTACTCTTCCTGGTGGTATTTACCTTTTACTCTTCCTATTTTCTCTGAGAATACATCAGGAAATTAGATCACTACATCTTTTAAATCTTCTTGCTGTTGGACTGAGAACTCATAAAGAATTAAGTCAAAGTTGTTGATGTCCTCAGGTACCAGACAGGCTAGTACCTTGGCATGGGTGGCTGATGGGTTCTCCTTCCATTCTTTCAAGAGGTTTATATGTTATAAGTGGACTTTCTGTTTTCTGTCTGGTTGAGCTATTGTATACGTACAGGTTCCCGTCTGTTCTATTACCTCATATGCTCTGTGCCACTTGGAGACAAGTTTGTTTTCTGAGGTGGCCAAGAGGACCAGTATTTTCGGTCCTGTGGAGAATGAGCTTAAATCAACTTTTCTTTTTATCATAAGCAACCTTTTGTTGACTCTGAGCCTTCCCCATATGAGTACAAACAAAGTCTTGGACCATTTCAATGTGTTCTCGCATTCGAGTGGCATTTTGTGAGATTGGAATGTTAGCCTCCTCTCATTCTTCCCAAGTTTCTCAGAGCATGTCCAAGACATCCCTGCGTTCTCTTCCGTAGAGCAATTCAAAGGGAGAGAAACCTGTGGAAGCTTGTTTTTTTTTCCTTACGGCGAATAATGCCTATGGGATCATCAGGTCCCAGTCATTCCTGCCCTTGTCTACTCATTTCCGTAAAATTAGTTTTAAGGTCTTATTGAATCTTTCTACCATGCCATCAGTTTATGGATAGTACACAGAGGTTCGCAAGGTAGTGATATGGAGTAGCTCTTTGACTTCAGCCATAAGCGTACTCATAAAAAGTGACCCTTGATCTGTAAGTATTTCTTTGGCAAAGCCAAACCTGGATAAATACCGTAGAAGATGCTTAAGGATCTGCTGGGTGATGTTATTTCGCATTGGGAATGCCTCGGGATATCGGGTTGCATAGACTACAATCACTATAACATATTTATTACCCAATTTAGATGTCTGTAGAGGGCCTTTTATGTCCATGCCAATTCTAGAAAAGGGGACTTCTATGATCGTTAAACGGGTTCAGAGGGGCAAGTCGTGGGATATGAGTGCTGGTCTTTTAGCATATTTTGCATGTCTGGATGAAGGTTTTTATATCGGCATGGATCCCCAGCCAATAAAATGTCAGACTAATGTGCACCTATGTTTTAAATTATCCTAAATGCCCTCCAGTAAGATGGGAATGAGCGATCTCTAGCACAACCGTTCGCTGACCCTTGGGTCTCTTACTAGCTGAGTTTTTATCAAACCTTCGGTGGAGGTTTCTATCCTGTAAAGTAACCCTTGTTTTAAGAAGAAAAAGTGACAGCCCTTTTCTTTGCCTTCCTCTTCTAGAATTTCTTGTAAAAAAGCTTCAGCGATGGCTGGATCCTTTCGCTGGGCAAAGTCCAGGTCGGGATATATGGTAGGTTTGTCTCCCTTCCTTTCTTCGATGTCAAGAGATTTATCAGCTTCTCCAAAGCCCAAGTTACCTCTCTCTGTTTTATCTGGTTCACTTTCTTTAAATTGAGGGAATAGAGCTCTTTCCAAAATTCCCTGAAAATTCTGATCTCCTCAACGTACCTCAACAGGGACTTCTCCATGATTCTGTAAGAGAACCCGATCTCAGAAAACGTCCACGTGTAGGGAGCACTAACTTCCTACTAGATGGATATAGTACTTGAGTCTGTAAGAGAACCTTCTTGTCTCCCCTGAAGTCTGGATCAGTAACGCCTGCTAAGATATCTATCCCTCGCTTCCATGCTAAGCCAGATTTTGGGCTAGTCCGATGTAGCACCCTGGAGGGGGTATCAAAACTAAATCCGTAGGAATCATTTCTCTTTTTCCTAGGGGGAATAATAGCTTCCCTACTACTACAGATATCAAACCCTATTGATTCCTTGGTGGCGATGGAAGGGTTCGAGGCTCTCTGACTAAGTTTTTTAAATTGTAGGGTTTCCCAATTTGTTTCAATTGAGTCACATCCCAAAGCTGACACCATATGTAAGGAACTCATGGTGGCAACAGTAAAGACAGACACAAGTGATTACAGTTCAAGAGCGTTTATTAAACTGTAAATGTTGGGTTGAAAAATGCCTAACCGAAACCTAAATCTAAGATGGGAGCAAGCGTCTACCATCAAATGAAAAGTAAGGCTGTCCTTGTGGACTCTTGTCAAAGTAAAAAGGCCTATGCTAAAAATAAAAACAATTGCAAAGCCTTACACCTAATTACATAAAGAGTGTGGGATAGGGTTTTCAATAAAGAAAGAAGTGTTCACAAATAATAAGTCACAATGTGATTGCCAGGGTTCTTCCTTCCCCACGTTTTGAGCACGGGACAAGGCAGGTCTCCTGAGCACACACTTGAGATTTCCCGGCACAAGCCGACAGTTCTGCATCCGCTATCAGGTTCTTTGATGGCCAAGTCTCCTTTACCAAAAGCCTCTTGCCTTCGAGGCCTGATGTTCTCGACAAACATACACAAAAGTTCTATTCCACAAATACTTTGGGCGATGGGTTCACACCTGGGCCCCCCTCTTCTGGGTGCAGACCCCTTACAAGTCCTATTCAATAATTTTACCGAACAGTTCCTTTCTTAGTGAACTTTTGGGTGGTGACTTTCCACCCCTAGATCTCCCTACTTCGGGTTTGGACCCCTTCTCAATCGTCAGCCTCCCTCCTTCGGGTTCACAATGGCTTTTTTGGAACCATAACACACAATGGGCCTCATTACGAGTAGGGCGGTAAGGGATACCGGGCACCGGTAAGGAGACCGGTGCCGGTAATCCCTTACCGCCCTACTACGAGTTCCCTTAGCGAGTCCCTCCTTTAACGAGTGGTCTGACCAGGCGTTATGGACGGGACCCGTTAAGGGAATTCAGAGCCAATAACGGTACCGCAATTTGCAGTACCGTTATTAGCGCCTTCCCCATTCCCATTGAGCCCTTTAGTGGCTCAATGGGAATGGGGAATGGCTTTTTCAATGGGGACTTACCGGTCTTGCAAAGGTCGGACTACACCAGTAAGTCCCCATTGAACCATACCGGTGCCGGACCCTTTATTGGAGGCAGTCATGGCGCAAATAGGACCATGACTACCTCCAATCTCGGAATGAGGCCCATTGTCCTTTTCCTAACACATATCACTGTGGCCATCCTGATTCTGGGTTTTACTCCTGTCAACACAATGTTCATGGTACTTCAGATCTCATCCCCTCTTGCTAGCATTCCTCCTTCGGATTCACCCCTACCAACCTTTAACAGTTCTTTTAAACATCTGCCAGTCAAAGACTTTCGACTGTACGGAGGATTTGACCCGACCCCTGTATGACCACTTTGACCCCTCTTCTCGCCTTTCTCCCAAGGCCCAGTGTCGGAAATCGTCCCTGGGGAGTGGGGGCCGGTTTCTGCCCACTCCTGGGCTGGTGCCCCCTGGAGTTGCTGTGCTGTTGTATTAGTGATAAATATGTATTAGTGATATTAGTGATAAAAAAACAATTTTAGAGTAGAATAAGCATCCATTTCGGACATTACAAGCTTGCCGGTCCTGTAACAATGTGCCGATAAGCTACCTGCACCGTTGTTTCCGTAACCGGCAAACTACGAGGTCTGCAGGTGGGTGGCTTTCCGCCCGCCAGGTCATGGCGGGCGTAATGGCACCCGCTCGCAGACCTTGACCGATGCACCGGCACCATTCGTGAATGGTGCCGGTGCATCCGTCCTCCCCATTCTGATTGATTCTAATGGGATTCGAATGGGAATAGGGAGTAATATTTTCCGGCACCCAGCAATGAGGGATTACCGGGACGTAAATCCCCATTGCGGGGCGCCAGAAAAACAATGACTCCGGTGACAGCAGTGCCGTTTTTACCAGCACGGCTACCGCCGGACTAATAATGAGGCCCTACGTATTTCGCCTTTTGCAGGTTGCAGTAATAGCATTTTTTTCTGCCGTTGTCTTTGGTACGATCATCACAAGACTTTCCATTTCGGTGTCTTCGGCCACTTGACAAAATCCTTGCGCCTAAAAGCTTCTGTACAGTGTAGAACTATTTGACCATAGCACATCAAGTGGCTATTGACTTCATTGTGCCACAATGAATGCTTTGTTGTAATGTGTCTATCTTTCCCATCTTCCTGGCATGCTGTTCAGGATGTTTGTTTGCATGGATAAGGTACCGTGTGCTCAGAGTATGGGATGTCCTGTGAGTGCGCTGCTTTCCCTATTTTGCCAAACTCTGAAGCCTGAAAGTAGATGCATGCAGGCTTGACATGCTGCCAACTTTGCACCAGACCTGATGTTCAATCTCAGTTACCAGTTTAATAGTATCCACTACAGAATAATTGGTCATTTTACTATAGCCGATATGATAGCTCAGTAGGTTGAGCGCTCGCTGCTGTGATGTGTGTGTGATCTGCAGGTTTGAATCCCAGCCTTTCATCCTTCTTAGGTTGATAAATGAGTACCAACACAGGCTGGATGATATTGTATACAAATTTGTTCTATAAACAAGAGTTTAAGCGTAAGTGCTATACAATAACATATCATTTGGCCTTGGACGTATGCTTGCATTCACAGTAATTTGACAACATGGATCTATACACACATATTAATGATGCATATGGGGATCCATTCTTGTATGAAATGTATATCAAATTAGTGAAATCATAACCATATTTTTCGTAGTGTACTTAGGAACAATGCTATTTGATGCCACTTCCTGTTTTGGTCAAGGTGTGAAAGGTTGTGTTTCGTCGCTTCCCGATATGTCACTTTGGGGTGGGGTCAAATGACATCACTTCTGGTGATGTCATCAGATGTCAAGCGTCGTGAGGCGAGGGGTGGGCCACTTTTTTGAGGCGAGGGGTGGGCCACTTTTTTTTGGGTGTCCGGGCCTATTTCTTGTCCCAGTCCGACCCTGCCAAGGCCTTCTGGTTACTATAGTTCAATATCAGGGTAATCGCCTAGAGTTTCTCAAATGCACACTCACGTGGTGTCTGACTCTGTCACACTGGCTTTCCCCTTTTCCAGTAAGCAATCAGTTCCTTATTTATTCAAAGTTCGATTAGCCATTTGCTACTTTCTTTTAACACTGTTCGGTTTCTTTATCGGCTCTCCCCTCAACTCACCGGCTGTGATGAATTGCTTTGCTTTCATGTTTTGTAGAGTCAAGGCCGGTACCATTGTGCCATGTGTCTCTACCCGGCTTGGCTGTCAGCGAAGGAGGCGCCTGGGTACCGTTGACATCTGCTGCAACACACGCTTGCTATTGTTAGCTGTCTAATAATTATTTTTTTTTTAGACTTTGCAGGACTCTGTCGATAAGGGCAAGATTACTCCTCCCCTTGGTATCCTCTCGACTCGCGCCATCTTTCGCCTTCTCTTGAAATGCTGTCTTGGATTAGCTGTCACGTTGTGCGGTCTGCCTTGCTCATAGTGTGCTGTCGTGCTCCACCTTTTGTCCCTGTGAGGAAGGGAAAGGGCCTTCAGGTGTGTGTGATTCTGATCAATTGCCTGACTTTGCCTGACCCTTGTATTGGGACATGTCAGGTAAACTGCTCTGGTGTTAGTCCATGTCTTTCGTGTTGTGCGAAAGTGTTCGTGTCGGGAAAGGGGGGCAGTGTTTTGGAATATCCTACATGGTAGGATGGGGAAAAGGTGTTTAAAGAAGGGGGATAACGGATCTCACCCATCAGTGTCCCACCCCCTCTCCCGAAGGACCACCCATCCAGGTGATCCTCCCGCACTGGTTCACCCCCAGGAAATGGAGCCAAAAGTGATGGCCTTTTCCTGGCTACCTGGATGACAGACCCCTGGGGACTAGAAAGGGGGACACCTTCAGATGTCTCACAGAGCCCAAGTCGCGGAGTGCCATGGAAGGTTCGCAGGTGGGTTCCCCGTCACCAGAAGCTAACAAAGTCATCCCAAGGAACCAGACTTGGTGAGGGTCTGAGGTTCACTCCAGTGGTCGAGTCCAGGTCACCAGAAGCCATCCAGAGTTCTGTGTTGCGGCTGGAGCACCGAAGAACCAAAAGTCGAACAAATGCAGTATTCTGAAACGCAACAACAAGAGTGACCTATGCACCCGTCACTTCCAGAAGTAATCGAAGGGTCCCAGGGGTCTTAGCTTCGTCCATCAAGCCTTTAAGGCGACCACAGCAAGTTTCGTCTTCACAGGACATCTACAGTCGGAGGAATCGTCGACCAAGGGAGAGCACCGCGGAGAGCCAAACTGCTGCCATTCTGAAAGACTTTGGTTCCTTTTTTTATTCTTGGACTCAGCATCTAAGTGGCTCATTCTTCAAAAGGGGGTCCACCATCGAGTAAAGCCAAGAAACTCTGTCACTTCACCTGTCAAGGCACCAAAGGTACTGCGATGAGGAAGAGCAGCTTCTAGCCTCAGGAGTCGTCCAGTGGTCCTCGATTCGTCTTCGATCCTGTTCTCCTGTGGCCTCTCAGGTACTTTGTGGTGGTAGAACCTTGTAAAAGAAAGCACAAACGTTATTGAACAATATTGAACTGGGCTGTAAATGCCAACATAAGTTACTCCCAAACGTTTCCATTATAGGTTGCCCAGGTGGGGGGATCTTCCCTCAGAATTACTTGTCTAGTCTAAAGCTGACATTCTGCCACTGTTCATAACTTACCTGCCTTTCTTTCCCATTCTATGCTGGTTACACCTTATTTAAGAATTTACCTGCCATTTAAAACTGTCAGCAGTTAGTGCATTACTTACTGAATTTAAGTTGTGTGTTTTACCGCATAGAGTGGATATATTTACCATTCTCTGAATAAGTCGTACCATGTACGAAGTGTTATTATTTATATGTGTATACTGTTGGTGGGGGTAACAACCTTATTTTATATAAAGAAGCTGTGTTATCACCTAACATAGTGTATGGACATTCCTTTGTGGGGGCTTTGGGGAAATACTGTACTTACGAACCTGCCTGCATCACCTCCTGAAAGCTTAAGCCAGGCTGCTTGCCCATAGTTACCAAATTGAGAGCCTTGCTGGGGTGGTTCTGTGCCTTTACCCCACCTTATAGGGGGTAGAAGTACAGATAAACCCCTGCGGTCTTTACAGGCACTTTACAAGCTAGCACAGTGGCTGAATGTTAAACAGGGTCCAAATAAAAGGGTGAAATGGGAAAGGGACCTGATCACTGAATTTACGGCTATACAATGGAAACATATTTGCTCCATGACAAAGGGTGAATCAATAAACTCAAAACATCACCTTTTCCAATTCAAGGTATGTTATAGATTATACTACACCTCTGCCAAGCTCCCTAGGTTTCGTCCCGATGAGGTTCGGGTCTGCCCTAGATGCCACAGTCCAGATGCCCACCCGTTGCATATGCTGTGGAATTGCCCCAGGCTGTCAGACTACTGGGAGGCGATCTGCCAGACATTGTTTGAAATATTAGGGCGGCAGATTCATCTAACGGCCACAGACTGTAGGTTGGGCTATACCGGGAAAATTTGCTCAACGTAGGTTCTTGAACCTGTGTCTGCTACTGGCCAAAAGGGTCATTTTAATGTGCTGGACCTGGAAGGTCCCACCCATGATGTCGGATTGGCTACACAATGTAATGTGGGCAAACACCAATGAGGAACGTTATGTGACATCAGTGGCAGGTACTTGTCGCCCCACAGATATTTGGTAGGATTTTCATTCGTATCTCGCTAAAATTACTGCCTGCGGCGTTCTCATTTCCTAATTTTCCCCCTTTTATTTGGTCTAATGTGGCCCCATGCAGTTATACTCCACTTCAGAATATGCGTTTGTTGTTATGATTTCACTGTAATGTGTTGCATTGTGGCTGTGTTTCTGTGATTCCATGTAACCTGCACTTCATAAATAATTGAACTGAACAAGAGGAATAAGAATAATTAGCCCTAAGGAAAACCTGTGAAAGGTTGAAACACGTGTCTGTTACTCGGAAACGATTTAAACCAAGCAATCGTACTCTCAGAACATTTTCCAGTTATAGCCAGCCTATTAATTCGCTTTTCATGATCTGCTAAATCAAAGGCTGCTGATGGATCTAACAACATCAGCAGCCCAGATTTGTTTTCATCTACAATACTTAACATTTCTGTTTGCAGATCATGTAAGGCACTTTCAGCACTATGTGAGGATCTGAAACCAGATTGGCTGGCATGCAGTATATTCCCCTTATCCAAATGTTCCTGAAATTGCAAAGTGGCTATTTTGTCAATCAATTTCAAAAGAAAAGGAACACTGGTGATGGGTTTGTAGTTTGAATAGTTTGCCGGGTCTAGTGTAGGATTTTTAATTAATGGGGGACCGGTCACATTCTTCAAAAGATCATACACCTTATTTTCTAAGAAACAGGTGTTCACATAACGAACTAGAAAAGGGGCAAACAATTTGGCATATTGAAGCACAATCCTCGTTGGAATTACATCTCCCTGATAGGTGGTAGGACAAAACACTTAAGAGTTTTTATCATGTGTTCGACTGTGATAGCTCTAAAGGAAAATAAGAGTTTTTCCGAGCCTGTGGGTTCCTCCGGGAGCAGTTCAAGTGCTGTGTTTATGCTCATGTTATTATAAATGTTTGACTGTGCAGAGCGGATCTTCTCTAAGAAAGCTTCCTGTACTTTATCACAGTCATTGGGCCACATTACATGTGTGCCAGTCTGGAAACAACGGTGCCGGTAAGCTTACTGGCATTGTTGTTTCCAGACCAGCACACTACGGCTTTGTCTGCCGGAGCCGCTGTGCTCGATAGGGCTGACCCTGCCGGGCACAGCGGTCATGGTAGGCAAGCTATCACAGAAGCACGGTCACCGTTAACAAGGGTGCCGGTGCTTCCAAGGTCCCCATTCCCATAGTATTCTATGGGAATGAGGACTTAAGAATTGCCGGCGCCCTACTTCCTGGACCGCCGGCGTTGTAATCCCCCGGTGTTACTGGGAAGTCAGCCCCCTGTAATTGTTTACGGGTCCGGTGGCACCCTGCCGGTATCACCGGCAGGGTTACCGCTGGACCCGTAATGAGGCCCATTGTTCATAGGTACACATTTATTTAATTGAACTGGAGGTTTTCTAGGTGCCTCAGGAGTTAAAATAACCTCTATGCATCATTTCCTGAGTTAATATCTGAGCATCAAACAACTCTCTTTTAGCCTTAAAAATCTCACTTCGATATTTTTTTTCAATCATGTTCCATTTATCTCTACTGATCTGAGTCTGTGTTTTGGCCCAGGCCCGCTCAGCTTGTATCTTTTCTTGTTTGAGAGCTGCAAGAGTCGGAGTGTACCATATATTACTGTTATCTATAGCTCTAACGGTACGAAGTTTGAAAGGTGCAACCTTGTTTAGCATCTTTGTCAATTGCACCCCGTAATTTGTCGCTAGTGAGCACAGCGAATCATAATCAGAGGTAGAATCTCAAAGATCACCAAGACAGTGTTCCAGGTCACTTTCATTTACAGCATTTTAGTTTGACCTAACCTTTATGGGGAGAGCAAGCACAAATGTGATGGTCCGCCTAAATACAAGGCTTAATATGTGCTAATTGGAAGTACACCTTTTTGCCGGCCAGCCAATCAAGTTTGTTGCCAAGTTTATGAGTTGACTCATTACTAAGCATACTAAAGCCATGAAAATCAAGGGCCTGCTCAATAATCGTGGCTTTGCAGTCTAATGGGTTTCCTAACCATTAATTTAAAATCACCCAAAACTATGGCAGAGGTATTAGGTTTATTAAAAGATGAGAACATCAAAGACAATTCCTCATCAAATAGGAAGCTACTCCCTCAAGCAAGTGCTGTAGTCCTGCTGGTGAGGTCATGTAGCAGAAGGTCATCGGCATAAGCTATACAGTTTGCTCTAAGACCATGAGGTTTCGGAGGATATCCACCCCATCCAAGACTATCCTCCCAGAGATCGGCAATATATAAGGTAAACAGTTTTGGGGCAATAACACAGCCCTGAAGGACCCCCTATTTACCTTAACTGTGCGCGAGAGGTGTCTATCCACATTCATTCTCATTCTGACTTCATTGTCAGAGTAAGATAGCTGTAGCATATGCAGCAAGCCTAGATCTATTCCCCCATCTTGTAAGCTTTCCGCCAATTCTGGTTCTGTCAACAGAGGGGAACACCAAGTACAAATCCAGGCTCGCCACATACATTGTTTTCTCTGTTGCCCCACCTGCCTGTGCCAACAAATAGGATAATGGTAAGCCACTGATCACTGCCCCTATCCCTTTCCTATACCCCATTTGAAAGGGGCCAAATATCTGTGGTTTCTGCTCACTTCATTAGATCATTCAAGACTAAGTTGGCTAAAATCTTTGAAGAAGCGTCAATAAGAAATATAGGTCTGTAACTCGTGGGCAGCTCCTTTCTCCCCTTCTTATAAATTCGGACAACAATTGCTTGTTTCCATGCTACTGGGATGTTAGAATATCTAATGATTGGTGTAAATAGATCAAACAGCATGTCACCCCATATATCAATATCATTTTTGAGTAGAAAGATTGGCATACAATCTGGACCGCATGATCTAGAGTTCTTAGTCTTCTCAACGATCATTTTAATGTCATCCCTGTCAAATTTATATTTCCACTGCTCGTTCAACTTTCTTGTTGATTTTCCAATTTGTATTTGTATTTTGTATTTTATTTGTGTTTTATAAAGTGCCTTAATCCAAAGCACTGAACATTTTAAAAAGGAATACGGTACAATAAAAAAATGGTTAAACAGTTAAACAATGAAATCCAGATAGCATTCCTTCAGGGATTTTGAAGAAGGTGAGTTTTCAAAGAAGCATGAAAGAGAGAGTAAACAGTGATAGATCGAAGTGAGAGTGGAAGAGCATTCCAGTTGAGGGGAGCAAGAGGCTGAAAAAATCTGAGGCAAGACTGGGCACATGGAGGACGAGGAACCACAAGTCTAAAGAGAGAAGAAGACCAAAGAGAATGGGTCGGAGTATAGAAAGATAAAAGCCCTGTGATTTAATTAGGCACAAGTCCATAGAGGGATTTAAAGACGAGGCAAAGAAAGTGAAATTTGACTTGAGAATGGAAGGGAAGCCAACCAAGTGTAGCAAGAGAGGAGGAAATAGAGTCTCAATAAGGAAGAAGACAAAGTAAACAAATAGAAGAGTTAAAGACTGACTTTAGCGGGGCAAGACGAGAACTTGGTAGACCACAGAGAGTATTAGAACAGTAGAAAAGTCAAGAGAAGATCAATGAGAAAATTTGAAGTTTAGATGCCTGGAAAGTGAGAAAGGGGTGAGCCTTGTGGATATTATGAAGGTGGAAACGACATGAACGGGAGGTGAGAGAAATGTGGTGAGAGAAGGAAAGATTGGAATCAAAGTGAAGACCAAGATTACGAGCAGTAGTAGAAATTGGAAGATTAGAGGGAGGGAAGGATATGAACGGGGGTGGAGGATAGAGGGGGGAGTGTTGGCATGGAAGAACAGTACTTCCATCTTCCCTGCGTTAAGAGTGAGGAAGTGAGAAGATATCCAGGATTTTATGGCAGTACGACAGGCTGTGAGGGTGTGGTGGATTTCAGGAGAAAAGGGAGAGAAAGATAGAAAAAGTTGAGTATCATCCACATAAAAGTGATGGGAAAGACCAAAGGAAGAGATGATAGCCGCAAGTTGTGAAGTGTACAGTGAAAAAAGGAAAGGCCCAAGGACTGACCTTTGGGGTACCCCATGCTCAAGAGGGAACGATGTAGAGGTTTTCCTGCCCATGAAACATAGAAAGTCTGATTATCAAGATAAGAGTTAAACCAAGATAGCACAGGATCCTTAAGACCAAAAGAAGAAACAACGATACACAGTGTCAAATACAGCAGATAAATCAAGAAGAATGAGAAAAGAAGAGTGTTTAGAATATCGGGCTGAGAGAAGGGAAATGAGGACAGAAATCCGGGCAGTTTCAGTAGAATGGAGAGGATGAAAGCCAGATTGAAATCGAGGAAGGAGAGAGAGAAAAGTGACAAAAGATGAGATTTCCATTTCATGGACGATTGCATTAGTATTGGTATTACTGAAAAGTGTTTCACTCAATCTGACTGAAATTTGCACTGAGTTATATCTTTCTTGTTTAACTTCCACCTGCATCTTTGTTAGCTATCTCCACTAAAACATTGTGACTCCCTTATTATAGGTCTGAATTTTATGATTTGTAAGCCAGATTTTATAATTTTGCCTTAAAATATGTATTTTTTATTTTCTTTTTTCCCACTCAGTGCAAATGTCTTTTTTTTAACCCTCCTGGTGTCCCTTCTCATATTTAATTTACAGCAACTATCTTATCAAAGGGTTTATCTGTGTCCGTAGCAAACATTTGTTGCTTCAATTTAGTTGCAGTCCTTACCATTCCTTTGAATAAGTTAAGGGTGTTGGAAAATTCACTCAGTGAGCAATAAAAATCCTTTTTTATCTTCCGTTAAGTTTAGCCACCACTTGACCAGTTCCCTATTAACTAGCACAATTTTTACTAAACAGAACTAATCTTTTACCCACTGCATTGATGACCAGATTGGTACATGCAAATTTTACATATGGGTGTCTTGTGGCGAGTCGTTAAAACTTCTTCTCTAACATGGCATGGTCACTGATCTTGCTGTTTATTATCTTGAAATCACACATGACATTTTTGTCCACATTATCAATTGATCAACACATTTCTAACTCATTAATCTCATCTCAATATCTGACCTCACAGGATTAAAGTAGATGTTTCTCACTAGTGCTTTGATTACTGTTTCACTACGGGAATCAAAAACATCAATTACTAACAGTGCACCAGACACAGTCTTCATCTTTTGTACTGTTCTTCCTGAACAAATCTTAACTACAGTCAGGATACCACCAAACAGTCTTTCCTTTTTAGCTCTTTCAGCCAATGTTGCATGAAGGATAAACCTTTCCAAGGTTGGCGCAACATCTAACCAAGTTTCCTGAATCAACACAATGCCATATTGAATCAGATGATTTCTCATAACATTATTCAAGAAACTGTTGTGCTCACGAGAGTTCTAACTCAACACATTAAGACCCTGGTCTATTCCCAATTGAGGTGGTAAGTTTGGAGGCCAACCAGGCCCAACTCGAAGGGTCCTGATTAAACAGGACCTGCCTACGACCTTGATTATCAATGGTGTAATGTATATTGTCTTTCTCCTTCGAAGACCCGTTGTATACTTCATTATTGCTGACTGTATGTTTCAAATCATCTCATCATAAAATCTTCCTGACACGCTTGCATGATACTTTTTATTCATTTTGAAGTAAAATTAACTGTACATTTACTAAGCCATGATTAATCAAAGAGATGTGCAAACTTCAAGTCAGAGGTAGTAAAAGTGGTCCATTTTGGTATCAATTTGAGTAGCTTAAAAATTCTTGTCCTATTTAAAGATACATCACGATCTTCATCAAACGGATTCAAATAGAAGTATAAATGATTTATTAGTAGGAACTGGGCTTTTCCATATGTTCTGCATGTGTCTTATCTTCCTCTCTTGTGATTGCTTTTGCTTGGAAACCCGATTATGCAAATCACTTTTTTTAATGAGCATCCACCTGCATTACATTGGCATGATCATTCACCTCCTCTTTATCACTATCACCACCCTCCTCACTTCCAATTGACTCATCAACACCAATCATTCCTGCCACTCAACGTTCCAGGTCAACTCCCTTCTCATTATCACAATTATCATTACGTGAGAGAAAAAACTCCTCATGTCACTTTTATGACTAACCATTTTCTTTTTCGTTTTATTTCTTTTATTACCACGTCCACTGCCAAGGCTCTCAGCATGACTTCTTCGTTTGCCATGTGTTGCTGTTGAATGTATCTAATTACTGTTGAGCTAAGGGTGTCAACACTATTCTTGCTTTTTTCCAGTTTCTGCACCCCCAAGCTCCTTTGGTCTCTATGCTCCAGTCGGTCACTCCAGGGGCTGTTGCCTTCTGCAGCCCAGGGCAGCAGGTCTCTGAACAGTATGACAAGACTCTGCGCCGCCTGCCTCTGCGAGCCCCAGTGGCCGGTGTCAGTGTTTGCAGCACTGCCTGAACTGCACCTGGCTCAGGTAGCAGCTGCTCTTGCTAAACTTCCTCTTTCTGCTCCCAAATGCTGCCTGCTCACCTTATGGTAACCCACCACTGAACCTCACCTATACCGACAACAGCAACAGACAGCATTGTGCTTTGTGCGTTCATGGCTTTGGGGCATACATCATTGTCTAGGGCAAGCAAACAAATCCTGGCCGGGCCTCCTGCAGTTCAGCTTCTCAGAATGATGTTTCTCACGTTGCTTCTGCATGTTTACAGTGACCCCACCCCCAAGCCCCAACTTCCTCGGGTCCCAATTGTGTTTAATGCCACTGGCATGACTTCCTCTCTATGAGGGTACATGGGGTTGCCTTGGGGGAAGGGGGAGGGGTGGTGGGTGGTGCTTGAGCCGGGCCTGGCACACAGCCTTGTCTGCCTCCTTTCGCAACTTTGAACAGGCTGGTGATTTCCCCCTGCATGCCCCATCTGAGAAGTATTGTCAGAGTATAACTAGAACATTGCATTCATGATCTGGGTTGGTATTTCATAATACAGTAGGCATTTTAGTAGTACACTCCTTTCACTCCTAGGGACTCAGGCAAAAGTGTTTTTTACATCAACAAGTCACATACACAACTTTTATTTTTTTCCAATGACAAAGTTTGGGAAACAATAAAGAGAATCTAAAACATTGATCCACAGTGCAAATTCCATTTTGGAATTTGGCCCCAATAGCCTCCCAGTGGAATCTAGATGTGAGATTGGCCTGTAATTGTCCCGAATTTCCATCCCACCTTTTTTATGGGTTGGGACAATAATCGCTCTTGACCACGACTCAAGTATCGGTCCAAGATCAGAGGAAACCTTAAAAGTAGTTGATAAATAAGGTGCCCAGATCCCAATATTACCCTTAATTTAACCCATTGGGATGCCATCAGGACCTAGAGCCTTCTCTAGTTTCTGTGTTTTAATTGCTGATACCTCTTCTTCCTGTGTGAATTCTACAGGATTTGCTCCGGTATCGATTAGATCATTTGGAAGGGCGGGTCTCACACAGCAAAATCCTCCCCCCCCCAAGGGATACTTGTAATACTACAAGACAATTCATCATGAAGTAGATTAAACTCTGGGGATACCGAAGACAATCCAGTACGGGTGAAACGGAAGGGAGGAGACCGATAGAGAAACTGGTAAATTTACACTCAACCATACAATCAACACACGTCATTCTTGACATAAAGATCCTATTATGAAACATTAAAGTGGTAAACAGCATGGCCAAAAAACCCAAAATAATAACATACCTAGGGATGGAGGCAGATATTGTATTTTTACAAAAGACTCATTTAGATGCTCAGAATTCAGAAAAACTAACAAACATAAGGAAAGGTCAAGGATTCCGTGCACCTGCACTTGAAAAGAAAAATGGAACATTGATCCTGATAAGTCAGAATATCCCATTCCAACTGCATGGGATGTTTAACCAACCAGCCCTTTGGTATTGGCCTCCAGCATGCCAGAGTGAAAGGGCACAACACTAATGTCGATACATGGCCCAACCATCAAAGACCCATTTTTCTTTAGAGATATCTCAGAACTTGCGTCGTCTTATTCTAGTTATAAAATGTTGATAAGGGGTGACTGGAACAAAGTGCAAGATCCCATATTAGATATGTCTGGTGGGAGGGGTGTACCTTTGTCAGAAGTTAGCCAAATTATTGAATCTAATGACTTACTGGATGTCTGGAGACAAACTAACCCAAACAGAGAAGTCTATACATTACAATCCCTAAGACACAAGGAATTTTCTAGGATGGATTTCAAATTAATTTTAAGACTGTGTTTCCAAGAATTTAGGAATGATGACATATTAGCTGGGGCCCTATCTGAACATGTGCAAGTAATAATTCACATGAGTCTAATGGGGCAAGAACGGAGAGCGTCATCCTGGAAATTCAACCCCTCCTTATTTGCAAAACAGGAAGATAGGAAGCCCCTGGGATCCACCCTACAAGAATACATGGAAATAAATGGAGCAGGGGGAGTCACCTCACAGAGGCTATGTGATAAAAATAGGGTCACGTAGAAAGAAGGAAGATAATGCCAGGCAGGATCCAAACCATTAGTACATTTAAAAACAATATAAAGACAATGGTAGAGAAGACATGATTCAAAGGGAAGCAGTGAAATAACAGTAAAGAAGATATGATAGCTGAGTGAAAAGTTAAAGAGAAGAGAAAATGATCCGAAGAATTATAAACAGATCAGAGAGACAGAAGATGTGTGGCAGGAAGGAAAAGAAGAAGAGAAGAGCCGTAGTCGATATGAGAAAAGACCAGGCAGAAAAGAAGAAGTTTAGTAGCATGAAATGAGAGATAGGGGTGTGCCCAATGGATGTTAAAAAGGGCATAGTGACAGGAGCAAGCAATAGAATAGATATGCAGTTTAAAAGAAAGTGTGGGATCAAAGATAACCCCCAAAATGCATGCAGAAGAGGAAAAGGTATGAGAGGAAGGAGGACAAAAGAGAGACGGAGGAGGAAGAGTAGACAGAATAGTTGAAGCCGGAAAAAAACAGAAACTCAGTCTTTGAAGGATTGAGGTGCAGAAAATGAGAAGACATCCAATTTGGATAGCAGATACAGTGGGGTGCAGAATAGAGTCAAAGGAAGAAAAAGAGAGAAAGATTTGTGTATCATCTGCGTACAGATGAAAGGAACGATTACATGAAGAAGTAAGAGCAGAGAGTGCGGCAAAGTAGAGAGACAAAAGGAGAGGACCAAGTGGAAGTGAGGAAGAGGCGTGTCCAGCCCAAGTAACAGAGGAAGATAGGAGTGGAGCCATTCAGGGACAGACCCAGTAAGAAAGGGAGGAAATAAGAAGAGTCTGATCAACAGTATCAAATTCTGCAGGTAGATCAAGAAGAATAACTATAGAGGAGAACTTAGAATGATGAGCAGAGAGAAGAGAGTTAGAGAAATGCAAAAGAGCAGTCTCCGTAGAATCAGAAGGAGGGAATCTAAATTGGAGAGGTGGAAACTAGCCACCTGGGCACATGGAGCCAGCTTAAGAACTTTAGAGAGAAAGGGAAGAAGTGAAATTGGGCAACAATTAGCCGGAGTGGAAGTGTCAAGAATGTTTTTTTTTTTTAATCAGGAGAATAAGAGCATGCTTAAAGGTAGCAAGGAAACATGAGCTAGAAAGAGAAGAATGAATAAGTGAAGTAAGATAAGGAAGAAGATGGGGATAGACATGTGGAGTAAGAGAAGAGGGAAGATGATCAGAAGGAGACGCTGTTGGATGGGCACAAGTAAGAAGGGCAGAAGTATCAGAATCGGTAAGAGGAGAGAATGAGGATAAAGAGTATGAAGGTAAACTGGAAGAGGAGGAAGGAGGAGGAGTGGGAGAAGAAGCAAAGTCATAGAAAGAAAGAGATTAAAGGAGGGACGGGTTAGGAGATTAAGGAGACAGGATGTTGTGGAAAAATTGGAAAAGACGACAAGGGTGGTGAGCAAGAGAAACAGTATGTTCTGAAAAGTATGATTTTTTTTTACCACAAGTAAGGCATAGTCAAAAGAAGAGTGCAAAGATGAAAGTGTAGCAAGATCAGACGGTGATCTAGGTTTTTTCCAGTTCAGCTCAGCTTTACGCAGACGGCAGTGGAGGGATATAAGATCAGAAGTAAGCCATGGCTGAGGAGTTTTACGAGTGGAAGTAAAAGAACAAAGAGGAGAGACAGAATCAAGTACAGACAGCAAAGTAGAGTGCAGTGTACTTGCAGCCACATCATGAGACAAAGAAGAGAATGTAGGAATAGATGGAAGAGAAGAGTGTAGAGGAGAGAGAAAAGATACATATACATATACATGCTAAGGAACTATTTTCTCACAAAAGAAACGGCAGTACTTTTACTAACAGGGTGGGGTCAACCTGACAAACTTTTGCCACATTGAATAAAGCAAAAACAATTATCTAGACTGATTTTAGAGATTAGGGAGGAATCTGATTGTCTCATCTCAGATCTATGAGTCAGAATCAATCAGTCCTTCTAAAAGTACTATAAAGGCGTATACTCATCTCAGTGGAGACCCACTGAATAGGAACTATGCCAATTCCTGGATTTGGTCTTCCTCTGTAATCTATCTACAGATGCGGCAAACTAAATGATATAAAACCAATTGCAGAAGAAGAGGTGCAACGCACAATTAAGAATCTGATGAATGACAAGGCACCAGAGCCAGATGGTTTCAGGACAGAATTCTATAAACTTCAGAATGAATCAGCAGTGCTTCATTTGACGAGGATCCTGAATGAATTTCTTTAACAGGGAGAAATCTCAGCCACTATGAAATCTACAGTGATTGTACTCCCAAAATCGGTAAAGACCACACAGAATGCAGGAGTTATCAAACTATATAATTGCTGAACAGACTTAAAAATCTTAAAAATCTTAACACAAATTTTGGCGGACAGAGTGCGGAATAACACCAGGGAAATAACAAACCCTGACCAGGTGGATTTATTAGCAAAAATATCCCCCACAGACCTTATGCAGAGACGAGCTCAGAGAATATCTATAGATCCAACTCTGGACAAGAAACCCACCTTGATCTTAGTAGATGCATAGAATGAATTCAATAGGTTGGAATGGCTGTTCTTCACATGAATACAGTCTGAATATGTTTTTATGGAAAATATAGTGAATGGGTTTAGGCATTATATAAGACCCCCATCCCATCAATAGTGGCAGCAGGGGTGACTTCAACCCTCTTGACTTTGGACAGAAGAGTGAGACAGGAGTGCCCATTGGCCACTCTCCTCTTCGTTATATCGCTCTAACCATTGTCTTGCCAGATTAGAGGAGATGAGAGTATTAAGGGCTAATGCATAGGAAAATAAATATATTAGATCCTCCCCTACGTGGATGACATACTGCTAATGTTAGAGGACTCAGAAAGAGACCTGTTGGGAAAAGCAGGCGTAACCACAGAATATGGTAGGCTATCAGGATATACAATCAATTGAGGGAAAACAGAGGTACTACCCCTTAGTGGGAGGGTGGCTCAATTGGTAAAACCACCCTTTTTGGGTAGGGTCACACTATTGATTGGGTACTACTGAACCGATGCATTTGTTGCAGTGTGCACAAACACTCATATTTAACAAGCAAAAGAAAATAAAGACAGTTGTACATGTTCCGGCCTGGTCCTCATGTTTCATTACAAGGTGAGTGAGACCATCCCCTGCAGGCCTTTCAACGTCCTTCTTCTCTTCCCTCCTTTTTGGAAAATGCGCTCTATTTTTGAGGCCAGCATTTCTGCAGGATTCATGTGAGGACAGTGTATCCCTTCAAAAAACTGTTAACCCCAATTATCTTCTTCGGATGTGTTTATTCTCTCTAGTTGAGCTGCTGTCTCCCACGGTTGCGATGGCTCTGACAAACCGGCACCCGAAAATGCAACTCTTGGCCACATAGCGTGTTTCAGAGACACAGTGAGTCAGGTAGAGACAGATAGAGAAAAAGAGGAATGTAAATAGAGAGAAAGTGTGAAGAATTGCCAACTAGCAAGGGTGTGGATGCGCTGCCTTTTTTTATTGTTATTAATTAATAAAATGATGCAGGTAATTCTCTCTCAGAAACGAGCTCAGGAAAAGGGAGACCTGACAATCAGGCCCCCCTTTTCCTAACCTTTGTGCCAAAACCATAGTGTACGCCTGTGCCTTGCTGGAGGAGTATCCTGATCTGCAGCACCTGCTCTCCAGTTGCACAGAGCATGTTCAGGGGTCACAGGTTCCTTCTTCATAACTGCAGTGACAGACATGTCTCTGCAGCACAGAACAGGGCCTGCTTTTAAGACATGCATATCTGTTCCCAAAACCACATTACTATGCTCTACTAGTTACTCTCCTGGTGGCAGTTGTAAACTTTAAATATAAGCCATGCCTTCATTTAAGTTATGATGGCTAGCATCTCTCATAGTTTTCCAAGCCACATCAATCTGATATCTTACATGTGTCAGCACTGTGAGCTCAGCTGTCGAAGGGTTATGTGTATTCTAGTCAGACAGCCTGGACATGTCAAGTGACAGGTCAGGAGATTGGATGGCTATGACTCTCCTTTTTAAGCCTTTGTGAGGTTGGATAACCCTGCACTCCATTGAGCCAACTTCACAGTGGGAGTTGGCCTGAGAACCTGAAATCAAAAGCCACACCGATATCAAAGGGACTAGCCTCACACTTCGATGCTGTTGATAAGGGAAGGTGGCAGAATTAGTGTATATAGGGGGAGCTCAGACCAGCTGGAGAAAGATTCCACCCTCGTGTGTTCTCTCTATATCGCTCTTCTTTCCTCTTCCCCTCCACTTTCTTTAACACAATTCACTTTGTGCATGACGTCAGAAGGCAAAGTCAACTTGTTCCAAGGACAGGAATTGGACTCCTAAAGCAGGCTTGTTTTAGTCTACTCACCTGTGGGCTTTTGCCTTTAATAGACGGGGTCTCCCATTCCTCCTTTGATTTTTCTCTCGCTTCTGCCTTGAAGAAGAATTTGTTTGGACCCTGTTGAGAAATCAGTCCTTTACAGGTACTCCAGTTGTGAGGTGAAAGCAGGTAGTCCACGGCAGAGGCAAGCTCTGCTTCCTAACTAGCACCAGGGCACATTTGGTGTGACCAAGTGCTATAGCAAGACCTGCTCCCTGTCACCCACAATATTGCCCAGGACCTCATGTGCTGAAGGACCCCTCAGGTGTGTGCCAGGCTCACCTGTGTTTGGGAGCGCAAGAACAAGGACTTATTTTGCCCCTGACACCCTGGAGTGGGACTCAAAGCACTTGAGAGCCAAGACAGCCAGGATTTATCAACCGCTGTGAACCATGGTTTGAGCCTGTTAGACAAGCTTGTTAGACCTTGTTCGAACCATCAGGCCCCTCCAAGAGCTACCTTTGGTCATCACCAACCTTAAAACCACTGTCCCATATGTTGGAACAAGTTCCCTGCTGCACTGCGCCGGCTGAAGTGCATTGTTACCTTGGCTTGATCAAAGAATCATTGCTTCCTCTGCAACGCTCAAACTACCGTTCGCACCGCCAGACTTTTCATCGCCACTCCAGTCGAAGGTCGACCCGAACCTGGTGTTGTTCCCAAACCGTGCCCTTCAAGCACAGTATTGAACTGAATCGCCTTGCACATCCTGACATCTGCCCGTCTCCTATCGTACCTCGACCGTCAAATCAAACCTGGTGATCTCCACAATCCGCATCGCTAAAGCATCCCTTCAAAACTCAGCAACTTTGAGTTCGATCCCAACTCGACATCTGCTTGCTGCTTGGAATTTCGTGACTGCTGTATTTTAGCCCAAATCGAATCACCAGCACCAAGCTAAGAAGCCTTGTTTGTTGTTTTTAGACCGCCAAGACACAGCAAAGGTATTTATGCCTGATAACTGTGCACCTGGTCCATTCTTGGGCACTAAAGAATGACTTTGTCACTTTAAATGCTTTTGCTACAACAACATATATTTTATGACGAAAATTGAGTTTTTTTATTTCCTTTCTCCCACTGCCTAATTTCCCAGAAAGCTGCATCTTGTTATCCTTGTGAATTCTGTGTGTTTTCTGCAGGGGGTGGATGTTTGTAGTGTTTGTATTTAGTGATTATTACATATGGTGTGTTTAGTTAAAGTATATATATTTGTATAGAGCCTTGATTAGACATCCATTGATTTTAGACTGTTGTTTTTTGCTGTTTGGATTGCTACTGTTTCACATTCACAATCCTCAGTATAGCCTTCCTCAGCTCAGCCCACGTAAACACAAAAGACAAAGGAGGTATATCTCTTAACTGTGCCTGTTTTACCTTTATGATTGGTTTCACTCTTGTTTTGTAGAAGTGTGAGGGCTAAGCAGGTGCTTTCACCTCTACTCTACTCCGCTATTTTGCAGGAAGAAGTCAATTTGTCACAGACAGAACAAGAAAGAGAAGAAAGAGAGAGAGAGAGAGCAAGAGAGAGAGAGAGAAAAAAAAGAGAGAGAGAAAGAAAGAGCATGCACAAGATTGAGGGATAATATTCTGGTTACAGCTAGCATTTGCCCAACAGCTCAAGGATCTATTATGTAACCCTGCCACCTCCATTTGCTGATAGGTTTCTGCCCATTAAGTAGTACGATTAAGGTAGCTTCCAATGGGTTCCAAAGTTAAATGTGGCAGTTTGGTGGACTCAGTAGAACCATGTGAAGGTATGGACAGACCTCCACATGGCTGCCATGCAGATGTCGTGCAGAGGGACACCGGACAAGAACGCCATAGTAGAAGCCATGGCCCTCGTCAAGTGTGCTCTTAGTCTTCCGGTAAGGGGCCTGTTGGCCATACAATGACAGTGGCAAATGCATGCCGACAGCCATCTAGCAATGGAAGACTTTGAAAGGGCATGGCTCTTGCTGGCAGGTCCGAAGTCAACAAACAATTGTGATGACTCCTTAGTGTGAGTCACATACAAGTTGAGGGCTAGGGTGACATCCAGTGAATGTAAGGCTCGCTCTGCTGGAGACGAAGGAGACCCAAAGAACACTGGCCGAATCAAGGGCTCATTAAGGTGGAATGCAAAAGGGACCTTTGACATGAAGGAAGGGTTCATTTGAAGAACCACCTTAGACTAATTAAAAGTCAAGTCGGGAGGATTGAAGGAGAGGGCCTGCAGTTTGCTCACCCATCTGGCCAAAGTAATGGCAACTAGGAATGCCATCTTCCAGGAGAGAACGTTTAAGGAGGCTTTGTGTAGAGGCTCGAAAGGAGGCTTTAAACGAGGGCCTGTTAGCGTTGAGAGGAACACGTTGAGTTCCCAAGCTGTAGCAGGTGCTCGGACAAGGGGAAAATGGTTAAACAGTCCTTTGAGGAATTCTTTCACCAACTTGTGAGGCCAAAGGGAAGGAGTATCTGGGGCCTTTATGTGTAGAGCCTTTTCTTTGGGCAAACACAACCTCTGGCATGGATCTCCCCTGTGTGTGCTCCCCAACCTTCCGGCCAGGCATCCGTGGTAACAGTGACCTGATGAGTTGGGAGGAGAAAGGGGGCACCATTGGTGAGGTTGAAATGACGACTCCACCATTGGAGGGTGTTTTGAAAGGATTACATGAGGTGAAGTTTGTCCCCCCATGACGCTGAGATTTGTTATCAACAGGCATCCAGGAACTCCCGAATTGTTCTTATTCAGCATCTGCAGTGTGCAATTAATGGGCTATAGGAGGACACCATCCCCAGGAAAGACTTGAGATAGTGGATGTAAGCAATCAGCAGACATGACAGCTTCTGGACCTTGTTCAGGAGGGCATTCACTCTGTCCTCTGAAGGCATGCCGACACAAGCGAGAATGTTGAGGAGTGAGCCCAAGAACTGCGATTTATGAGCAGAGCTTAAGCAAGACACTGAGAACCCCAGTAACGTTAAGCATATGATAAGGTCCTTGATGTACTGAGTACTAGTGGAAGTACTGGGGCGCGCACCAACCAGCCATCCAGATACAGGTAGACCTGAGGTCCTGAACACCGGAGGTGGGCCACGACTGGAGCAAGGAAATTGGTGAATACCCTTGGCGCTGACTTTAATCCGAAGGGCAAGGCCTTGAATTGGTAGTGTTTACCTGCAACCTTAAATTGAAGAAAACAACTGCAACCTTAAATGGAGGAAAACACCTGTAACACCAATGAATGGGGGAGCACGCATCCTCTAGGTCTTGAGAGGAGAGGAAATACATATTTCTCAGCTGACCCAAGATGTCCTGGAGTGTCACCATGCAAAATGTTTGAGGCTTGAGGTATTTGTTAAGTCTTTGTATGTCTTGTATGGGGCTCCAGCATCAATAGTTGATTTGGACGTCGATGTAGTTGATTTGGTTGTCGATGACAGGGTGATCGTCGAGGATTGCATCAACAGAGGGGCCACAGTTGTGGACGAATGGAGCTTCTCCAAAGAGTGCTTTGATGATGATGAGGGCGTTCTCATCTCCGTAGTAGTCACGGAGGTGACCATAGGCGTGGAAAGAGATGTCAATGATAATGTTGATGAAGAAGCAGACCAAGCATGTAACCCATGTCCTTTTTTCGTCCTCTTCCTACAGGAATATTTTTCATGGGACTTCCATCACTTTGATAAGGGAGTGCGCTCCAGGGATCTGCTGTGCATGGCAGAAGCGTAACTGCGGACAGAGGCCAAGTCAGAGGCTCTTTAGGTGATAAGTCGAGCAGACCTTGAACAGGCTGCTCTTCCTCGTGTCTGTCATGTTGTCCACTGACTCCTGAAGGCCTCAATAGGAGTGGAAGCAGTACAGCAACCCCAGAAGCAACATCATTGTCTGGAACATTCACACCAGCCGGCGAGAAGCGACATGGCATCAAACCAGATGGAATGATCAAAAAATCTAATCATAAGTAGCCAACATCATCAAATATCTGAAGAGAGATTTCTCAAGATCTCCCAAGACATAACGTGTGGTAAAACATCTGAAGCTGGCCACCAGGGGTGGAGCTAAGGGAACATTTCTAATTGGCTGTGGGCAGTGTGACACAAAATGACTCCAATAGAGCACTAAAGTGACAAGCAGTATAAAAATGTAAAGGTAAACTGCTTTAATGGTACAGTGGATTTCTAGCCTGACTATGGGGAATATTCAAACAGCATGTGAATCTATGATATGATATGATATGATAGTTTATTTATATAACGCCTATACACAATGTGTTTCAAAGCGCTTCAGGCCAAGGGAGGGAACAAGGGAACATACAGTGACATTCTTACAGGCCATGAACAACAAGAATGTGAAAAATAACTATCGTACTCGGCCTGGCAACATTTCAGATAGTGGAAGAGCTAAGACACAGATAAGAAGGAGAAAGTAGATGGGAACCAGACAGGCAACTACCGTACTAGGCCTGACGACATTTCTGGTAGATCCGGAATATTACAAGAGGTGAGGGAGAGGGTAGGAGAACGAGGGAGAGATACAAAACAAGCGACTATCGTACTAGGCCTGATGACATTTCAGATAGTGCTGGATGGAGGTGTAGGAACAGGTAAGGGTGGGGGGAGGAGACAAACAATTGTTGCTATCGTACTAGGTCCAAGGACAATTCCGATAGCGTAAGTGCAAAGAAAAAAGTAAGGGAGGGAAAAGTGAGGGAGAGCGGAGAAGGGTGAGGAGAAGAGAACAGTGAATAATACAGTGAAAAAAGAGCAGAGAAGCAAAGGGGAAAGCGAAATACAGATGCAGAAGCCAAAAACTCATAATGTTGCAGGAAACAAAAATGTAGGCACAGATTCAAGAAGACAAGGGCACAGCATGATTCAGGGCCAACCTGAGTACGAGATCCAGGGAGGTTCAGCATGAGGGTTGAGAAGGGGAAACCAAAGTTGTGTCCATAAGGTCAAATCCATGTGTTGGCAACAGGTCGGAGGTGATGAAAGCCATAGTAAGTCAAGAACTCCTGCAGTTCTTGACTGACTGAAATATTCTCCTGAAATATTAAATGCTGTGGAATTGTAAATCTGATGCTACCTCAGATACTCTTGTTGTGTACAGCTGCTACCTCTGTGACTTTTCTTGAGCGTCTCTGCCTGCAATGGATCCCTTCAGAGTGCCCGCTCAGCTTCCAACACAGTTCTACACTTTCCAATCCATGATCCTGTCACAGTGTTCTTTACATCAAATCATGCTTAAATGTTTGTCATCACTTTGACAGCACACATTTTATTTCCTTCTGATTACAGCCCCTCTGGTTCGACATACAAAGATATTGGTGGGGAACAAGCTCCAATGATTCAAAGAATGTGGTACCCATGCAACTTGGGCTGCTGACGAACATTTCAAAATGACTGAAGGACATGCCCCCCGTCTCTTAAACGGCAGAAACACAAAAAATACCTTTGCTTTACATGTTTCAGCGAAATGTCAGAAGTAGGAATTCTCCGTTTCCCTTCTTATGAATACACGTTTTCTTGAGAGCTAGTTGCCTATTAAAAATTATGATAAAGTGGTTGGAACAGGTAGTTCAGTTAGTTATAACAACAGGATGAGGGTGTATATTGGCTAGCTCTATCCATGCCACTGGAATGCCACTTTTCCTGTTCTAGGCTTTCATTTCTAGGCAACTGATTCCAAGGTTTTGTAAAAGGAAAGACTGCGTTGTGTTGTCCCTGTAGACATGGAGTCCCCTGGTCACCCTATTTGTCGTTCTCAAACTGCATGGCTGGCCATCCATTGTGGGGTCTGAAAGATTCCCTGGAGCAGGGGTCCAAGACTGTTTAAAATGGGAGAACAGTGACTGATTTTTATAGAAAATATAAGCAGTTGTGGCTTGTGGGGGCACAAAGAATTAATAATTTTACTCAAGGGAGGGGGGCTCAGCATAAAAACGTTTGCATGCCACTGGCCTAGATTAATTACTTCTGCACTGTCTTTAAATAATTTCAAATGGACAAGCTAAAAGACAACATAGAAATCTGCAAATTACTGGTAAAGGCACGGGCGGCTCGTCCATAATGGGCGAGTGGGGATTGACCCACCGGGTCTTGGCCCCCTCTCACCCATTATGGAGGAGCCAGCCCAGTAAAATACAAGCACTACCTCAGCTGTTTTTTAAGCTGAGGGCATTCTCTTAACTGTGAAAGGGAACAGTTGAATTTCCTCCGCCGCGCAAGCTCAATCAGCCATGCAAGGCTGGGGGCGTTTGCTTCCCCAGCTTCGCATGGCTCATTGGAAATGTTGGCTGGGGAACTGCACATCTGTATGTGCAAGGGGGCACTCCATACAGTCAGAGTATGCTAGAGTGGGGCTTCTCCTGACCCACGCTCAGGCCCCTTGCACTCATGTGCAGGATCCAGGAAGATTCCTGTTCATGCTTGCAGCGGGCTGGAGCACTGGAACCTTCGGACCCGCGGAAGAAGGTACGTTTATGTTCATTTTATTTATTTAAATTATGTGTATGGATGCGTGCATGCTTGTGTTGCTAGGTGAATGTATGATGATGGATGCTGGTGTGAATGAAAGAGTGCTTTCTGTGTGTATGTTGTGTAAATTTGTGTGTTTGTATGTTTGTATGTTTGCTTATTTAGTATTTAAATATGTGTATGGGTGCGTGTATGCTTGTGTTATGAGTGAGTGCATGATGGATGCTCGTGTGAATGAAACAGAGTGTTCATTTCGTGTGTTGTGTAATGTGGTGTTTGTATGCTCATTTATTTATTATTTAAGTATGTGTATGGATGTGTGTATGTTTGTGTAAGATGGGTGCTCGTGTGAATGAGACAGAGTGCTTGCAGTGCGTATGTTGTCTAAATGAGTGCATTTGTATGTTCATTTATTTATTTAAATATGTGTGTGGATGTGTGTATGCTTGTATTGGAGTGAGTGCATGATGGATGTTCGTGTGAATGAAAGAGTGCTGTCTGTGTGTATGTTGTGTAAATGTGTGTGTTTGTATGTTTATTTATTTAAATATGTGTTTGGATGCATGTATGCTTGTGTTATGAGTGAGTGTATGATGGGTGTTCGTGACTGTGAATGAGACAGCGAGTGCTTGCTGTGTGAATGTGCTTGTGCGAGAAAGATTTTGGCACATGGGGATAGGAGAATTGCACAAAAAAGGCATTTTAAAACTGCGTTTTTTGCATAATCCCCCTCCCCACCAGCCAAAATCAGCTCTCCGTCTGAAGTGCTGTGGAGCCCAGGGGACAGAGATGGTCTTTGTTTACTGAATATCTATGATAGATATCTAGTAAAAAATACCATACCTGTCCCTCTGTCCGGCCAGCACCTTGCATACACATATAATCACTTTGATTGTGTGCGTGTGTTTGGCGCTGTGAGGCCCAGGAGAGAGGCATGGTATTTTCTTACCGGACATCTATGATAGATGTGCAGTAAAAATACCATCCCGCCTCCTGGTTCCCCAGTGCCTGGCATACACACATAACCACATTGATTGAGTGCATGTTTGAGGAGGTCGGGACCCAGGGTACAGGTGTGCCATTTTTTTACTGGGCATCTATGATAGATGGCCAGTTAAGAAAACATATTACTATACTGAAAGGTCTACCCATACTCTGTACAAGACCGAGGGTGTATAATAACAATGCACACAAAAGTGACCTAACAGGAAAACAATGTTTTCAATGGAAACAAATTCCTATAATTTTGCACAGTTTAATTGATGCAAACTCCAGGTACAGTGTTTTGAGATCAACCTGGATCTTATCTCTCCAGCTCTGAAACCTCTTCACTGGCTCCCCGTGCTCTGCATGGATCTTCAAGACCCTCTGTATTGTCCACAAGGCTAACTGGGGCCTGGGACCGCTCTACCTCCAACTTTTTCTCTTCCAAACCATCTTCCTTCTCCAGTTCTCTGCTCATCCACCTCCAACTTTCTGAGGGTCAGGCACTTCTCCAAGATGAGAGTTGCTGCCAGATCATTCTCCTTGGCTGGGTCCTTCCTCTGGAACAGCCTCCCTGCCTCTCTCAAACTTGAGCAGAACCACCTCTTGTTCCGGAAGCAACTCAAGACCTTCCTTTTTTCGCTTCCACATTCTCTCTTCCTCTCCCCTGCCGATGCCCCCGACTGTTCCGTGCACTGGTCACCTGGTCGCCCTATGAACTCAGGCCCAGACTCCTGCATGTCCAGTTGCCCTCTCACTGCCTCTGGGCTTCTCACACTTAAGGGTCTGTATCTGCAACGCTACAGTACCTTCTCTCTGCACTTATGAGCCACCCGCTGGCTGCACTTTTGAGTTAACTGCACTTCCCCCTTCCCCTTATCCCTGGCACTTCTGCCCCTTCCTCTTCCCCGCAATTGCACGATCTGAATGACACATGGCCTAGTAAGCTCATTATTTTGTCCTCCCTTGTTTCCCTCTCCTTGTCTTGTCGCACCTAGAAACACTTGTGTACAGGTGCGTTTTAAAGGCCATACCATATCATCATAACCTAGTACACCAATTTATACTCCAGGGCTCCTTCTAGCGAAGAATAACCAAACACATCTGCATGACAAAACCATTTTTTATTTGTGCCTACCAAGGTATTTATTGTATATCAAATATGACACAAACCATTTAAACGTGTATACAAATATAGAGTGCCGACAAATAATCACAGTTCTATATACATATGCACAAATATACAATGCAAGCAATGCAGTCAAGTAATAATAGTTCTTTATACACTGTGAAAAATATATGAAAAATAGACACAGAGGGGAGGTACTGGATACCTATAGAAAAAAATCCTATGACAATAATGTGGCTTAAGATTACCTATTCATGCTACATGCCTCTCTATCTAACTGTATCAAACACATTTGTCGTTAGAAATTAACCTTAAACAATCGTTTGTAGGTGCAGGGGTCTATGTATATGTCCAACCAATGGACTGTGCTGCCTCTTCTGCAGTGTTTATAATTTCCAACAATGAGGGCTCTACATTTCTGCAAATGAAGATGAAACTTAGCCTTCCTCAGGATCAGAAAGAACCACATTTCTTGAAGCAACCCCTAAGGAAGAGTAAACATTAGATGATAGGATATGTCCCATACATAACAACAGAAGATAAAAAGTGCCATTAAAGGGCTCGAAGTCAAAAATAAATAGAGATTAAGGAAAAGATAGCAACAACGACACCGCCCCTTTCCCAATAGAACCTAAAAGAGCCAAAGGCCTGGACGGATTCACCAAAAAAGCCAACACTGTGCATAAAATATAATCTTAAAAACAACATGGAAGTAAAAAATACCATCCACGTACCCTTTCCCCCCAGTGCTAGGCATACTCACACAACCACATTGATTGTGTGCATGTGTGAGGACTTTGGGATCCAGGGGCCTGGCATGTAGTTTTTCTACTGGGCATCTATGATAGAGGGCCAGTAAAAAATCCATGCCTTACCCCAGCGCCCCACAGCGCCTCGCAAGCATGCACAATCACATTCATCATATTGACTGAAAGGCACTGGCACACCATGAAGCAGGCATGGCATTTTTCACTGCGCATGGATGATAGACAAGCATGCTAAGTGTTATTATGTAGCTAAACTTGCATTTTAATGCAGCCAGTCTAGCCATTTCTTACTGAGGCACAACATTTTGTGTTGGGCATCTTTGATAAAGGAAGCAGGATCAGTGGTATTATTCTTACTGTGGCATGACTTTTTGTATTAGGCATCTTTGGTAAAGCAAGCATAATAAGTGTTATTACGAAACAAGACTGGCATTTTATGTATTACCAGTCTAGACATTTCTTACTGAGGCACAATATTTTGTATTGGGCATTTTTGATAAAGCAAGCAGGATCAGTGGTATTATTCTTACTGTGGCATGACATTTTGTATTAGGCACCTTTGGTAAAAACAAGCATAAGTGTTATTATGTAGCTAAACTGGCATTTCAATGCAGCCAGTAAAGTAATTTTGTATTGTGGTACAGCATTTTGTATTGGGCATCGTTGGTAAAGCAAGCATGATAAGTGTTGTTATGAAACAAGACCGTCACTTTTGTGCACTTAGTCTAGCCATTTATTATTACAGTATGACCTTTTGTATTGGACATCTTTGATAAAGCAAGCATGATACATGTTATTATGAAGCTCGACTGGCATTTTAGTACAGCCAGTCAGGACATGTTTTCATACTTTGGCATGCATTTTTAATGGTAAACCCAACTGGAGTATGTTCTTATGTGGGGATACTGCCATATATTGCCAGATTGCCAGAACAAACATGGACATGTTTTTTTATAGTTTCATTAATGTCATTATGCACAAAGCAAACGTGAGCATGTTCTTATATGAGAATAATAGTGTATACTGTTTGTTTTATTTGTTTTGTTTTATTCGTATTTATATAGCGCACAACAGCCCGAGGACATCATGGCACTTGTTACAGTACAAAGCTTAGTTACTTAGTTATATGGTCATTAGCAATATATATACAGGTTGCAATATAGTTACATAGTCATTAGCAGTAAATATACAGGTTACAATATAGTTATATTACATTCGTGTTATATTACAATATACATGGCAGAAGTGGAGGAGGCAGTCCTCCACTTGCTAGATGAGGAGAGTGGTCTTGAGGTTGTTGCGGAAGACAGAGATGGAAGTTTCAGCTCTAAGGGTGGCAGGGAGTGAGTTCCAGAGTTTCGGTGCAATATAGGAGAAGCTTAGACCTCCCGCTGTGGCTCTCTTTATGCGTGGTATGTGTCGCTGGTTGGTGTACTGAGCTCTGGTGGGGCGAGTGGATGTGGTCCTTGATATTGCTTCAGATAGGTATGCTGGAGCGGTTTTGTTGATACATTTGAGTAATGGTGAGGATTTTCAGAGTAATACGGTCTTTGACCTGGAGTCACCGGGCTTCACGTCTGGCGTGGGATATGTGGTCTCTTCTAGGGATGCTCATGGCGGCTCTAAGGGCATTGTTTTGTGTGGTTTGCAGTCTGTGAATGTTTTTGGCGGAGGTGCCTGCTAGGAGGGCGTTGCAATAATCGAGTTTGGCTCCTATAGTTGCTCTAGCTATGGCCAAGCGGTTGGGGGTGGATAAGTAGGGTTTAATGGCATTGATGAGTTTGGTGCTGAACGCTGATGCAGAGGCTATGGCGTTGACTTGTTTGTTCTCAATAGATTTGCATCAATGTGAACAGCTAGAGTCTTGACAGAGGATGATACGGAGATGGTTGAGTTGTCTATGTTGAAGTTGTTGTATTGGGGGCTTAGTTTCGATAATGTGTTTGTCTGGCCCAGGATGAGAATTTCAGTCTTCTCCCCATTAAGACAGAGGCCATTGATGGCCATCCAAGCTTGGATAGTGGCATAGATGTTGTGAAGGGCTGTGGCGTCTTGGTGATAGAGTCCAGATAGGGGTAAAAGTACTTGAGTGTCGTCTGCATAGTTTGTATATGCAACACCCATGGAGTCAAGTAGGTCGAAGAGGGGTTTTGTGAAGAGGTTATAGAGGGTGGGAGCTTTACGAGATCTTTGGGGGACACCGCAGTTTATAGTGGTAGGAGCTGTGTTAGCTGTGTCGGAGTAGACCTTCATGGCTCTTCCTTCAAGGAAGGAAGTGATCCAGAATGCTGCTTGATTAGAGAAATGGGCTGCATGGGTGAGGTGGGTGGTTATTGTTTGGTGATCTAACAGGTCAAAAGCAGCTGATAGATCGAGAAGGAGGAGCAAGGCAGGTTTGCCTTTGTCCATGATCTGTGAGATTTGATTTTTTAGGTCTAATAAGGCGGATACTGTTCCATGCCCGACACGGAAGACAGATTGTCTTTTGCCTAGTATGGAGTTAGCTTCTATGTATGATTGGATCTGGATGTGAGCTGCTTTGTCCAGGATTTTTAGGAGGAACGGGACTGTCGTTATCGGTCTGTAGTTGTTGGGTTGCGCTGGGTCAAGTGTGGCCTTTTTTAGAAGTGGCCGCACCCAGGCTTTCTTGAGATTGTTTGGGACAGTTCCTGTTTGGAAAGATGCGTTAATGAAGGCAGTAATCAGGGGTGCTAGGTCATTGGCGCATTCCTTGATGATTTTGGGAGGGCAAATGTCTGCTTTACAGAGGGATGATTTGAGGTTTTTGATGAGATTAAGGACCTCAGGTTCAGTGACGTCTCTGAAGGAGAATTTAGCGTGATTGAGATTACTATGCTTGTCTTGTGTAGGGCGGTTGGTTTTTTGGTTTGGGAGGGCTTTGCTTTGGTTTTGGATATTGTTCTGGAGGAGTTTTATTTTTTTGAGCATGGCGGACTGAATGCTGGCGCACACCAGGCTTTGTCTTTAGTTATCTCGTCAGTGGTAGCCGGAGGAGTGACTAATTCATTAAAGATTGCGAATAGTTCTTTAGCTTGGGAGTTGGCCTTTGAGATCCTATCATTGAAGGAGTTGGATTGTGCTGCTAAAATGGCTTTTTTTTATATTGGAGGGTTATTTGTTTAAAGAAGCTCTTATTTAGATCACTCTGATCCGTTTGCCAGTTTTTAAGCGACTGACGCTTTTGAGCTCGGAGGGTTTGGAGGGTTGCAGTCAGCCTGGAAATGTATGGGCACAGCCAGTGTGAAAATGTTTTATACTGGCACATATTGTGGGTAAAGGCGTCATGATAATGTGTTAGAGAAATGCTCCCGTGCACTGTTGGTGACTTGCACCTATTGAATTTTGCTCATGAGTAACCCTACAAAACCCAATTTCAAACTTTGGCTTTTTACCCAATTTTGCTAAAATCTGTGCTCTAAAATGCTCCATTTTCATCCATTATTTAAAAATAATTCTCGGGGTGTGGGCTCCCTCGCTACACTCTAGCTCTAGCATATCTGGGACAAATATTTATGCCCCTTCAGTTAAAAAAAATCACCAGCCACCACTGGGTAAAGGAACATTATTTCAAATAGTCTACCATTTTAACACGCATGCTGAGTTAGGAACGGCCCTGGCTCTGAGCACACATGCTCTGTTTGCCATCGCTTTGTATGATGCCACTTGTCAGGGGATGCCAAGACAAATCTTAGCTTTCCAAACACTATCATTATTATGAGGTGAAAACCAGCAGGTGCACAAGATTTCTACAAGTGTTCCTGGGTGCGCAGTTCCAAGCAAGGACTTTTGGGAACTCGTGCAGCACAGGGGATGAAATTCTATCGGCATAGTTTTCGTGAAGTTTTTACACCGTCATACTTGACGAAAAGGAATTTACGAAGGTCGCAATGCCAGCCACTCCCCGCGTGATCCTTGGAGGCAGTTCAGTCTCGTGTCAACGGGGATTATAGGGAACAGGTAGAGCAGAAAATGGAAAAGCGTGGGAGGCGGAATCCATTCAAAGCAGCAGCATCAAAGAGGCACGTTTCTAAACCAAAAAAACAACAACCTTATCGCGTTTTATGACGTACGTAAATCAGCAGGGTATTGTATCTAATCAGGGCCTTAACTTTGTGGTATGACTTGTAAAGCAGTTCTGCAGACTGCACGTTAGGCTTTATTGCTGTAAACAATAAGAACCACTGCTATGTTTGAGACTGGTCTTGAAATCCTGTTACACAAAAAAAAACAGGCAGGGTATGGACTGTTGAATGCATTTCATGCCACTTTGCCTTCACTCGCAGAGGGCGACTGAAATATCGCATTAACAATATGGGACCCACAATTAAAGAGTTCAACATATCGACTCGATCTAAATAAACACTGCACAAATAAAGAATTAAGTACCATTCTGAATACTGGCAATCATCTGGTGCAAGTGCATTTCTTAATTTATTGAAAAAAAGAGAGATATCCATTGTGTTAGAATAGGTAGGTTCCTGTTTTATTAGTTGGATTTTCCATAAATAAGTTCTTTGTTGCTCTTTGGTTGCATCAAATCATAGCTTACATCAAAATCCTAAATATCTGTAACCTCATCAGGTGTTTCACCACATTCATGATGTGGATCACCCGAAGGTTTATACTAGCATTGCTTTTTGTAATTATAGATTCATCTAAAGGTAAAATAAACAAAAAGGAAAAGAGTACAAAAGCAGTATGGGTCTTTTTTAGTTAGCTGTCGTAAATAATTGTTTCATTTTTGACTCGATATACTTGCATTGGTGGTCTACTCACGCAATTGTTCTCATTTATTTCCCAAATTGTAAAAATCTTCTTGCAATGTTAATAGGGTTTTTCTGAAAAAAGTTACAAACATTTAATTTTAGAATCCCTCCCACTACGTGTTCATTGCTGTAATTATATTTGGGATGCCACTTAAAAACATGTTTTTAACTTCAAATTTGATGTTTCTGGATACGATAGTCCAGAGGGTTCGAAATCAGAATGCTGATCCGTGTGGATTCAGTGTTCTAAGATGGCCACCATTATTTATACGCGTGTGTGACGTAATCACGTGCACGTTGCACAGCGATTACGTCACTACGTCTACTCGTTTCAGCAGCTATATAGTGAGTACTGTGGTTCTCTTTTAAATAGTTACTGTATCATTTTGTGAGAAAAAATAAACTTCATACTTCACAAATGTTGTTGCTATTAAGTGGTCAGATAATTGTGTTTTTAATTATACTTAGTGCTTTCCTAATTGCTGATTATAGCTACTTAAATCACAGTATTTTGTCATAGTTCACATAACGGATAAAGATTGAAATTAAAGGTACAGATTTCAAAAGTTGTATGGTTTAAGTGTATCAGAGGTAGGTATAGAACCCATTGTCCTGATTCAAAGCAATTTAGCAAGTGTCCATAATACTTAACCATTTGACCTCCTTTTGTCGCAACAGCAGTAATCTGTTGCCACCCTGGCTATTAATTCCATTTTTTCTAGTCCCACACATTTTAATAAGTCCACTGATGTGTTTGCATGATCTGTATTACAGTGGACTGTCAATGGGTATCTTGTATCTTGATTTTTAATGGCTCTTAATTGTTCCATTATTTGTGTTTTAAGAAATCACACTGTGCTCCCAATCTGCCATTTCTGACAGTATCACTGGATACCATAAATAAAAAACTTGGTATTACAGTTTTTGAATTGTCCAATTCATTTTTGAGTGCCATTAGGTAAGTTGATTATATTTTTGTCACCCATTATTTGGGGACAAACTTTACAGTTCCCACATTTGTGGTTCCATATGATTGCTGGCAAATTCCACATTGATTGTATGGTATTAGTTCTCTCCAATTTGCTGGTTTTCATAAAGCTCTGACTAATCTGGTTCTTAATTGCCAGTGCTTTCCGATATGTTAGCGATGGTTTCTAATCAAAAACGTTTGTTGTCTTTATCCGGATATAATAGATTCCACTGTTTTTTAAGAATAAATTGGATTTTATTCATGCTTGTAGTCTCTGCATTGGATTTCTTTTTCCTTGATAGTTCCTGTCTCTCTTGAATTTTGGCTCTTAATTGTGATTTTTGCAGAATCTTATGTTTGTATCCTCTTTTTTTGAATTTGTTGACAGTTTTATTTACATGCTTGTAATATTCCTTATTATCGGTAAAGTTTATTTTGATTCTTAAGATTTCTCCATGTGGTATGTTATGAATTATATGTTGTGGATGGTTGCTTTTAGCATGGAGGATACTGTTTCCCGCTGATGGTTTTGGGCAAAGCGCTGTGTGTATTGTGTTGTTTTTAACATATAGCTTCAGATCCAAAAAGCACATCTTATCTGAACTGTGATTCATTGTCAGTTTAATATTGTAGTCCATCCCATATGAATTGAATATCATGTATGAGCCGACGCCAACAGAATATATTTTTGGTTCCGTAAATGCTGTATGTTACCATGCATGTTCTATTTCATAGGTAGACTCAAAAGTGTCATCTCTAAGTCGTTGCGCAGCCCTAGTTGGGGTAAATGGAGCACATTCAAACTGTGTTTATAGCAAGTAAACATGCACAGTGTAACAAGTAGTTGAGTCCAATAAGTTCATCAGCCAAAATGCTATTTAGAACACATTTTATAAATAAGTGCAGAAAACAGAACTGCCGACACGTGTTTCGACCCTGAACAACAGGTCTTTTTCAAGGCAAAACTGTAATGTTAACAAACACAAATATGTATGTGTTGCTATTACATAATATCATGAAGTCATGTTGAAAGAAGATAATTGTGAAATGGGGTTGTATGGAAAACAAAATTAATTAGAGAGAGGAAGGGGTGGGGGCCAGTACTCATCGGAGAAAATCAAACCAAAAAGCAAATAAGCATTGCGTCATGTTGATGCACATAGAATCATATCAAACAGTGAATGTGATCAAAATTGCATGTAAATAAAATAAATAAAAAGACAAAATGAGCTAAGTCCCTTTTGAACAATCACGTAGTGCATTAAAACACTAGTTGTGTCAAATATTACTGCATGGTGCATGTTACATATATTGTCTCTATAATGCGAAGAGGAGGAGTGTTGTACCAGGATCCAAACAGTTCATCCCTTAAACACCTAATAGACTGCCATATGGTGAACAATCATTGTTTTGTGACTGCGCCATGCCACCCAGCAGTGATAAGGGTGCATTGATTGGTAAATAAAAGCAAAAAATATATATTACCATATACGGATCAATCTAAATATGCATACACAGGGCTCATCATGAAAAAATGCCCAGCTCTGGTGATATATATAAATATATGCTACAATAGCTGGAAAAAAAGGGTAAAGAAAAAGAAGTTTTTGTATATGCGCATGAAGTGCATATTTATAAGTAACGGTTAACAAAAACAAGTGTGTTGGCAATAATATAGGAAATACCTTATCCGTCAATGTTGCTTGTGAAAGGTAGTTTGGAAAAATTCCCAACCAAGATTCGAATACTGCGAGTGAAAAAATAAAATTGAAAGCATAGCGTCAAACCTCGAGTATACGGGCTGAATCTGATGTCACATTGGTTGTAATGTATATAAGTATGTTGAAAGGATATGTTTTTCCATACCCGTAGAATAATGGGGATAGATCCCGCGTCGCGTGTTGCCGATAATTCGGAAAAGCGTGGTTCGTTACTTCCGCGTATATGAAGAAAGGACCTAAAAGCGCGTCACGTGACAGGTCATGTGCGCGCGATCCATCCGTTGCATTATAGTAAACAGTGGCGATGAGTGAACTGAAAAATTACATTGAATGCTTATTTGTGCCTCATATATAATTGAAGGAACTAATAATGAGCTGATGCTTAGTTGTAAAGGCAATGATATATTGGATCACATTAGTAAAAATAATGGTGTGTATATTGCCATGGATATGCTTATTAGTGCCACGTATGCGGCTGTAAGGAATGATAATACAGTAATGCCGAATTATAATCACAATAAAATGATTAATCACGATGATAATATTAATGTATATATTGTCATGAATGAGCAAGTGAAAAAATTGGAGAAAGCACATTAGGAGTGTGCTGTTACTACCGGAGGTGTCCTTGAGTTTAAAGGACAACTACAGACTATACTTACTATAATTGCATTAAGACTGGATGAACAGTTGAAAACTGGCACAAACCCTTCACAGAAATTATGTGCGTTAGCACTTGTCCGTGTGTAATCAAAAACATGTAAACAAAATGAAAAGCAATTAAGCCATTACTGTCCACACAAAATGAGAATCCATAGTGAAATATGGAAAATAGCACTGCAATTATTAGGAAATATGTACCAACATTAGCAGAATATATTAGAGAAATACATTAAGTTCTGTGTCTGTGTTTAGTCCAAGACTGGTACAGCGGAGCTTGGCAATGGTCCGTGCCTCAAGCTTCGACTTTGGTTACTAATAAAGAAACCACCAGTCATCGATCTAACAACGTCCAGTTTATCACCAAATACTCAAAAGATCACAACATGCTTTATCGACTGCTTCATAAGCATTGGCATCTTCTGAGACTTGATTCTGATTTACAGCCATACGTCTCCATGGCACCTAAAATCATTTTCACTCGCAACAAAACTTTGCGCAATCAACTTTGTCCCTCGTTCCTACAACAGAAACCTGCTCATAAACAACCTCTGACATGGCTTCCACCTAAACCTATTGGTTTTTTCAAGTGTGGGTCATGCAGTTTTTTCAAATTTACTTTGAATCAAAATGTTTTCAGTTGACACCAAGGTTTGACAATGCATATTACTAATTTCATTTTTTGCAAATCTAAATATGTGGTATATGCCATATTATGTATATGCCAAAAGGCTTATGTAGGCTCTACTATCAGAGAGTTGAGAGTAGGTATTCGTGAACATTTTGCCCATTTGAAGAGCCAAGATCCTAAATTGCCACTTGCTCCGCATTGGCAGCTACATCACCAAATGGACTCAGTAAATGATCTCAAGTTTATTGGGTTAATACAAGCACACTCTCATCCGAGAGGTGGAGTTCGCCAACTGCTTCTACGACAGCTTGAGGCACAGACCATTGCAAGCTCCGCTGTACCAGTCTTGGACTAAACACAGACACAGAACTTAATGTATTTCTCTAATATATTCTGCTAATGTTGGTACATATTTCCTAATAATTGCAGTACTATTTTCCATATTTCACTATGGATTCTCATATTGTGTGGACAGTAATGGCTTAATTGCTTTTCATTTTGTTTACATGTTTTTGATTACACACGGACAAGTGCTAGCGCACATAATTTCTGTGAAGGGTTTGTGCCAGTTTTCAACTGTTCATCCAGTCTTAATGCAATTATAGTAAGTATAGTCAGTAGTTGTCCTTTAAACTCAAGGACACCTCAGGTACTAACAGCACACTCCTAATGTGCTTTCTCCTATTTTTTCACTTGCTCATTCATGACAATATATACATTAATATTATCATCGTGATTAATCATTTTATTGCGATTCTAATTCGGCATTACTGTATTATCATTCCATACAGCCGCATACGTGGCACTAATAAGCATATCCATGGCAATATACACACCATTATTTTTACTAATATGATCCAATATATCATTGCCTTTACAACTAAGCATCAGCTCATTATTAGTTCCGTAAAATCATATATGAGGCACAGATAAGCATTGAATGTAACTTTTCAGTTCACGCATGGCCACTGTTTACTATAATGCAACGGACCGATCGCGCGCGCGTGACCTGTCACGTGACGCGCTTTTAGGTCCTTTCTTCATATACGCCGAAGTAACGAACCGTGTATTGAAGCTTTTCCGAATTATCAGCAACACGCGATGCGGGATCTATCCCCATTATTCTACAGGTTTGGAGAAACATATCCTTTCAACATACTTATATGCATTACAACCAATGTGACATCAGATTCAGCCCGTATACTCGAGGTTTGACGCTTTGCTTTCAATTTTATTTTTTCACTCGCAGTATTCGAATCTTGGTCGGGAATTTTTCCAAACTACCTTTCACAAGCAGCATTGACAGATAAGGTATTTCCTATATTATTGCCAACACACTTGTTTTTGTTAACCGTTACTTATAAATATGCACTTCATGCGCATATACAAAAACTTCTTTTTCTTTACCCTTTTTTTCCAGCAATTGTAGCATATAGATCACCAGAGCTGGGCATTTTTTCATGATGAGCCCTGTGTATGCATATTTAGATTGATCCGTATATGGTAATATATATTTTTTGCTTTTATTTACCAATCAATGCACCATTATCACTGCTGGGTGGCATGGGGCAGTCACAAAACAATGATTGTTTGTTCACCATATGGCAGTCTATTAGGTGTTTAAGGGATGAACTGTTTGGATCCTGGTACAACACTCCTCCTCTTCGCATTAGAGAGACAATATATGTAACATGCACCATGCAATAATATTTGGCACCTAGTGTTTTAATGCACTACGTGATTGTTCAAAAGGGACTTAGCTCATTTTGTCTTTCATATTTTTTGTTTTCAATTCATGGTTACAATAATATGGATCTTCCATCTGGGATTTTGATCAATGATTGTTCTACTACTTATGGTAACAAATCTTATTTATTTATTTTATTTACATGGAATTTTGATCACATTCACTGTTTGATATGATTCTATGTGCATCAACATGACGCAATGCTAATTTGATTTTTGGTTTGATTTTCTCTGATGGGTACTGGCCCTCTCCCCTTCCTCTCTCTGATTAATTTTGTTTTCCATACAACCCCATTTCACAATTATCTTCTTTCAACATGACTTCATGATATTATGTAATATCACCACATGCATATTTGTGTTTGTTACCATTACAGTTTTGCCTTGAAAAAGACCCGTTGTTCAGGGCCGAAACACGTTTCGGCAGTTCTGTTATATGCACTTATTCATAAAATGTGTTCTAAATAGCATTTTGGCTGATGAACTTATTGGACTCAACTACTTGTTACACTGTGCATGTTTACTTGTTATAAACACAGTTTAAATGTGCTCCATTTACCCCAACTAGGGCTGCGCAACGACTTAGAGGTGACACTTTTGAGTCTACTTTTCAATTAACCAGCAGTTTTGAGGTAGCTGCTAGTCCCTCATACGTGCTGCAACCCTTTTCTAATGTAAGATTTCACTTACTGGATTTTGTCCCGGGTTGGAATTTTTGTTAATCCCAGCGCCTCAGAATCACGGCACACCTCAACCTTGTCTTCCATGTTCTATTTCATAATGGCCCATAAGAAGGTTTGCATATGGGTTTACGTATTTCACCCCCATAGAGATTCCCTTTTGTGGTTCGTACAGTTGCTTGCCAAAACAGAAGATATTATTTGAGAGAGTAAATTCTAGCATCTCTAGTATCATTTGATTCTGTTCGTAATGTGAAATGGATCTGGATTTGTGAAAGTATTCAGTAGTTTGCATCCCTTTTTGTTGTTTTATACTCTTATATAGGGCTGTCATGGCCAGAATTTCAAATCTATAATTTGTTTGCCAGGCAATGGAATCAAGTTGTTGTTTCACATGTTTTGTATCTTTGATATATTATGATGTGAAAGGTTGAATCTGTGTTTAAGTAATAGTTCAAAAAATCCTGTGACGTGATCGCATCATAATGGTGGACCAACCTTCCCAACATACACATGTAAGAACAACTCATTTTGATGCATTCACTAAAACATGCCATGCTGTTTCCGGCTTATCTGTCAACTTACACATACCACAGAATCTTCTGTCTGCACTAATTGCCACCTGGGCTCCCCGTATTGTTAGCAACGGGGGCTGGTTTGTCCATAACTAAAGCATTACTCTTCGCACAGCAGGGTAGGACTGGGCTCTCTCATAGCTATGTACTACTGTCGAAACACACTAATAATCTTTCGACTTTAATAAATGCAAGTAATTATTACACCAGTCCCACCTCTCCAACCTCTTCTGAAAGCTCCCTTCAACACAATGTAACTCTTTCCTAGTTTAAAGTCTGGTGTCCAGTTCATTTCCTTAAACAATGCTATATTTTATTCTTCAAAATGGTTTCCTCTTGTACCAGTCTCTATGCGCCAATTCTCACCCAGCTTAGCTAATAGTGAGCACTTAGGGGAAAATCTAGATTTTATATACAGATCCCCTCTCTTTTCCAGAGCCATACCTCTCAATAAAATGAGGCCAAGTTCCAGCCGTAGGTATTCCTTGGACGTTGATGGAGGCAGCCCTGAAATTGTGTGCCTGTAAAAGCCTTCTACTGTGTTCAGCCATGCATAATCTTTCATGGCCAGTGCCTGAAGTCCTTAAAGTATAGCTGGACAGAAAGATTGCTTTTTGTTAGGAATCTAAGGGTGTACTCACTTCTTTCCCCAATATATCCTCCTCCCAGGTGGCCAGGGAAAGGCCGTCGCTTTCGGATCCTGAACCTCGGGGTGGATATGCGAGAGTGGATCACCTGGGTGGATGAGACTTGGGGAGTGGAGATGAGGCACCCTTTGGTGAGACATGGTATTCTCCATTTCCCTTTTCCAGTGAACCAAATATCCCCCAGGCCTTTGTTTGTTTGTTTGTGTGTTTTGTTTATTTGTAAGGCGCACCACACCCAAAGGTATCTGGGCGCAACAGTGATGGTTACAAGAATACTTTAGGCATGAGTTACAGTCGATCAAAGAGAAGGTAACAGAGGTTTACAGGCAAAAATTACAAACACAGTTACAACAGGGCATGAGATTGAGCAGAAGCTATAACCCAGTGGTTACAAGAAATGTCATAGCAACAATACAATTGGCAGGTCATAGCAAAATATTTACTAGTGGGGGCATGAGCAGGTGGCAGGTTGTGGCCGTAATTTACAAAGGACGGCGTTGCAATTAACAAATGGGGCAACAAGAGTAAGGCCGGGTGAATGCAGAGATACAGGGGGCATTAGGAAGTAGATGTGGGCCCGTGATCTTTAGCACTGAGCCATTTAATGGTGTTGTGGCTGAATTTTAAGAATGTTTGATCTGCTCTCAGGGACTGGGGAAGGGTGTTCCACATCTGTGCAGCCATGACAGGAAAGCTGCCCCCCCCCGCTTTTTTGAGTTTGTGTTTAGGGACAACCAAACAGAAAGAGTTTACTGTTCTTGTGGGACGTTCAGACTGTCTGTTGATTCTATTAGACAGGTAGAGAGGGGCAGCTTTGTTAAGGCATTTGTGTGTCAATGAAACGGTTTTCAGCAAGATTCTGTCGTTAATGGGTAGCTGGTTGTTTTGTCTCCTTAGCTCTGAGATATGTTAACTCCTGGGGATACCCTGTGCCGCTCTGAGGGCATTATTTTGGAGGATTTGGATCTTGTTGATGATGTGCTTGCTCGCACCTAGGTATAGGGCATTGCAATAGTCTATCTTAGAGAGTATTAGGGCTATACCTAGAATAGTGCAACTGTTCTTGGAGAGGAATGGCTTGCAAGCTCTAATTAATTTACAGGTGTATGAGGTAACCGAGGCCATGGCATTGACCTGTTTCGCTAGAGTAAGGCAGGAGTCTAGGTAAAAACCCAAGATTTTGACCTCTTTAGCCACTTTAATGAGGTTGCCGTCGATGTTGAATGTGGCATAATTCGGATTTAGTTTATTAAGGTTTGCCGTAGTACCAAGGAGAATAATTTCAGTTTTATCGTCATTTATGCATAGGCCATGGTCAGCCAACCATGCCTGAATGATAAGATACATTTTATATATTGTCCTTGTCATAATCACTGGTGATTGGTATGAGGATCTGAGTGTCATCTGCATAGTTCGTGTAGGTGACACCCAGATGGTGCAGATCATCAAACAGCGGCTTGGTAAATATATTGTACAATGTTGGCAAGACGCAGGAACCCTGTGGCACGCCACACGTACTAGGTATGGAGTCAGCTGCTGCTGATGGTGAGAAGACTCTCATAGTCCTGTTATTCAGGAAGGATTGAATCCAAGCTATGGCGTCTTGGGAAAAGTGGGCTGCAGAATCGAGATGTTTGCACAGCACTTTGTGGTCGACCAAGTCGAAAGCCGTAGAACGATCAAGAAGAAGTAACAAGGCAATTTTCCCTTTGTCCATCAGTTCATTGATTTGGGCTTTGAGGTTGACCAACGCGGTTTCAGTGCCGTGTTGGGGCCTGATTCCTGATTGGCGGACTCCCAAGAGGTGATTTTTTTCTAAAAAATTCTGAATTTGAAGGTAAGCTACTTTATCTAAGATCTTAAGTAGGAAGGGAACTGTCGTGATTTGCCTATAGTTAGTGGAGATTGATGGGTCTAGGGATTGTTTTTTGAGCAGGGATAGGACCCATGACTCTTTAAGATTACTAGGGACAGTGCCGGATGTAAAGGAGGCATTGATTAATTTGGAGATGCAGGATGATAGGTCTCTTGCGGCATCTTTGATGAGCTGGGCTGGGCAGCTGTCTCCTTGCCAATTGGAGGGTTTAAGGGACAGGATCATTTTTTCAACCTCCAGGATGGAAACTCGTGTGAATTTGAAACATTGGGGCGGGTTGGTGGTCTCCACGTGGGTCTTGTCATCAATGCTGAGTTTAGGTAAATTTGCTTTTTTATCAGTAATCGTGGCCTGGAGTAAAGCAAGTTTACCTGCTAGGGCATTCTGTATGTTCGTACACCAGAGTTTGTCCTTAACACAGTCATCTATGGGTAGTAAGGGGGTTTCCATCTCCTTTAGGATCACAAATAGTTCCTTCCTGTTAGAACTAGCTTGGTGGATCCTATTGTCGTACGCGTCTTGCTTGGTACGTATGACTTCTGCTTTGTACTGTGCGGTGATGTTAATCAAGTTAGTTTTATTTTCCTCTGAAGGTAGTTGTCTCCAAAGGAGTTCCATTTTTCTCTTTTCTGATCTCAGTGTTTTGAGTTGAGGGTTATACCATGAGTTCAAATGTGCCTTTGGTTTACTTTTTCGCAGTTTGAGGGGAGCTATAATGTTGATGGCTTTGGTCATGGTCGCGTTATACTCATTGACTAAAGTATCAGGGTCAGAGGATGCTGGCAATGAGCTGAGAGTAGGGAGAACAGGAGAGTAGGGAGAGTAGGGAGAGGTAGAATCTTCTCTGGCTTGATGTGTGTTTTATTCCTAATGAGGATAGATGGGGCCATGGTGTTCACAGTGTGGGCCAGGGTGTGAAGGAGAGCAGGAAGTGATCAGTCCAAAGTTGGGGAGTGATGGATGTTATGTCTAAATTACAATTGAGGTCTGCCACCCAATCAAGTGTTCTTCCTTTGATGTGGGTGGGTTGGGACACTCTTTGACAAAGTCAAATTCAGAGAGCACATTGGCTATAGCAAAAGCTTGCCGGTTGTTAGGGTCATTAAGCCCCAGTTTGAGATCCCCCAACAGAAGTATTTGCGAAGTGGTTTTGGTATTATTTGATAGAATAGTGGAGATGTCCTCCTCAAAAGATCCAGTGGAACCTGGTGGTCTGTAGATTAGGTATATCGTTAGCGTTTGAGAGTCAGAGATGGGTACTTTAAGAGTAATTAACTTGCAGGATTTAAACTTGGGAGAGGGGGCTAATCTCATTTTAATGCTGGTGTTAGTGATAATTGCTATACCTCCTCCTCTGGCATTTGAAGGTTACTGTTAGTCCCTTCCCTATCTTTCCCATACTCATTTCCCAGTAGACATCAATCAGGTACTGGGACGAGGAAGAGACACCACAGAGCCATACATCCTCTTTGTAATGACTCTTACATACCGGACATCCCTTTGGTACTGAGACAAGGAACAGCCATCTAACACGGAAGAAAGACGGTTGGTTTGACACTCAGCAGTCTAGTCTTTCTGACATTGTAATTGATGCTGGCAACTTTAAAGCGAGGACGCAATGGCAAGAGAGAGACTTTTTTTTCCCTGTGGGAACATGGTGGGACACGAGAGGAGAAGCGGAGACCCAGAGAGGCTGCAGAAATGGAGGAGCGGAACCAGGGAGTAGGCAGCTCAGGACACACAAGCAAGCCGGGAGAAGTGGAACTGGCATTGTGGGAAGCTGCAGAGATGCCAGGAGCAGAGAGAAGCTTCCTGGGCATTCGCAGCTGCAGGATCGCGAGGGCAGTGCTTACCGGTACTCCAGGCAAGGCAGCACAGTGAAGCAAGGTCCTTCAAGGAGGTGGCCGAGGCCATGGAAAGGTGGTGCAAGGCAGAGAGAGCCAAAGGAGGTTCTCTACCGCGACTGGAGACCGATGAGTCTGCCCAGAAGGCAGGGGGACACCCAGGTGTTTCCAATTAACAGCAAACACTAGGAAAGTGCATAACAAGTCAAGGTCCGAACTCAGAGGACCAAGAACTGTAAATGTGGGCATTATTAAAAGCTGAGTTATCAATGAATGTAATGAATGGTTGTAATGAACATTTTAAAGAAGCAAAAAAGCAAAGGGGCATTGCCAATACCTGTGAGCATTTTACAAAGATATCCTAATTGAAATGAATGAATGGTTGTAATGAACATTGTCAAGAGGCAAACAAGCATTGCCAAGCATCTAGAAACTCTGGATGCGTTTCCTATGAGGAGAGTGTATTGGGAAGCATACAACTGCTTGTGTGAAAGAGCAATAACAGAGGCTGAGTGGCCTAGCAAGAGAGTGTACTGGGAAGCTTATACTGGTCTTTGTAAGCAAAGGGCTATAAGTGAATGGTGATAAAGCAAAATATAACAAAGTATCAACGATATGTGAATGAACATTAAAGTCAAGCGTCATTGAAAAGCGGAACCTGTGGCAATAAAGCATATGAAGCCAATGTAATAAGGTGTATCAGTTGCATGACCTGTAATAGGGTGGACCATGTGGTCCGGAAACTGTGCCTAAACCGAGTGCATCCACCTAATGAGAAGCCACTTCTGTTATTGAATCAAAGAAGATATATATGTGAAATGAAATTAAGGAATTGAACTCTGTAACCTTGTGAAATGTGACTAAACCAGAAGAGCTGGAGAGTATCTCTGGGAGCTGTGTTGTTTGGAAGATTGAGAGATCTAGAAGATTGTTTTATTTGAGAACCTTGAGAGACTTGAAAGCATGGGGAAGGGAACCCCTATCTGATATCGTGCACAACTTGAACTTTGGAGAAGGGAAAACCCTTTTCCATCCAAAAGCTGGAAGAAGCTCTGAACATTTATTTGAACACGTTTTCATTTGATGCTGACATCCCTACGCATTGTATACATTTAGATGTGAGGGCAAGTATAGGTTTTGACAAAGACTGACATTTGCTCTGGACTTCCTGACATAGACTTTCATTAGCTTCATTTAGGTAGGGAAACCCCACCTTTGCAAAGGGCAAGTTAGGCCTTTTTCCAACCCCAAATTCTGGCTAATAAAAGTTTGTATCCCAAAGCTCTACTCAGTTATCTGTGTCTACTTGATGATGCCTTCACACTATACAAAATCAATATGTCTTCCATGGAGTACCCAGCATGTTGTCTAGCGAACTTACACACCTGGATGTGCTTCCTGCATTTTTGTTTAAATTATTTTGGTATAACCTGATAGCTGACAGTGTATTCCAAGTTGCCCAACTTCGTATTCATTTTAAACCGATTTACTTTTTTACCTGTTACCAGCATTACCCGTGTTTTATCCAAATTTATGTTCAGGTAGTTTTCTGCTGCGCAGTCACCTAACTCGTTGATCATGTTCTTCATGCCAGAATAACTGTGGTCGAAAATGACCAAGTCGTCTGCATATAACTCTGAGACTACTCTTGTGTCCCCGATCTTGGGAGGGCAGTTGACACTTTCTCCCAGACATATGATACGATATTTTAGTTATATCGCGCTCGTACACAGGTGTTTCAGAGCACGACCAGGCGAAGGGAGGGGAACAGGGGAGAACAAAAACAAACAATCTTACTAGGCTCAGAGACATTGAGAATGCGCAAGCGCATGAGGAAGGGAACACGGGGAAAGTGCATTTAAGAGAGGAGAAATTGAAAAGAGCGGAACATAGGAGAAAACAAACAAAATAATAAAAGTGAAATAAAAATGAATAAATAAAGGTGATACACATTAGTAGTGCAGCTGGAAAGTGCTAGGTAAATCAGATAGGGTGTATCTGATAAGTGCACGCTGTGGAAGGTCTACTAACTATAAGTTGAACAAAACAGGAGCCATCACACAACTTTGCTTGACTCCCCTGTTTATCAACATGCTGACAACAATCCTTCATTGTTCATGCGTACACGTGCGGTAATGTTACTATGCAGGCAGATGACCACATGCAGCAACAATTCAGAACATTCCAATTGCCTCATTTGCCAGAACAGAATGCTGCGGTTAACCTGATCAAAAGCAGAGCTGAAGTCTACACAAGTATACAGAAATGGACCTTTACCTAAACAGGCTCCCTGCATCAATCTGATGTTGTGCACTGTGGCTGACCCAGGGCGGTAACCCGTCCTGAAAGGGCATAAAATGTCATTTATCTCAGTCCATTCATGCAACTCTTTTTATACAAAGGAGGCAAATAGTTTACTTGTAATGTCCAACATGGACAGCAGTCTATAGTTGCTGGGACTTGATCAATCTCCTTTCTTGTACACCGGCAACAATATAGACTGCTGCCATGAATCTGGAAAGCAACTCTCCCTGCAAACCGTCTCAAACAAGAGATGCAAGACTCTGGCCCACCTTTCCGGTTCTTTTCTAAGAACAACATTGACCAGATATTAGGACCGGGGTCTCGTGAGATTTTTAGCTTTACTATTGCTTTTATGGTTTCTTCATGGCGAATGTTGAGGGGCCAAAACACAATATCATCTCTCATAAGTACCATTGGCGGTGTTACCGGAAACATCTTGGAGTGTATATCCTGCTGCTATGATGCTTCTGTAATTAGATTTACAGTATGGTTAGATCTATCCCCATTTGCAATGGACAGTACTTGCCACAATGATTGAGTGTTACAGCTTCTCAACGTATCAATTAATCTTTGCTATTTTGTATTAGTAATAGATTCCTTATGTCTCCTCAACCAGTTGTGGTAAATGTTTTTCCTTCTCCTGATGATTACTAATGCTTCTAACTTGGTGCACTGATTTTGTTAATCCCCCTTATGTGCCTACACAACATACGTTTAACTTTGTGTATTTCTGTGTCAAAGGGATTTTTACGTTGGTTGGTAGTTACTACATTCAGTTTGCCTTTTACCCCTCGCTCACTGTAAGCCATCTGCTTGAGCCAGGATTCCATCTTATTTGGTGTCGAATCACTAGACTTAGGAGGAAAAATGGCGTCAGTGACATAGATTCTCAAATAGGGCTTTTCTATATTTGCATTTGACCAATGCAAACGATTGCCTGCATGGTTTGTTAAAACCACTCCAACATGGGTTGCTCCTGCTCCTTTCACATTAGAGTTCAAACTGAGGGAGAGAATTGCATGATCACTATATTTTTTAGAGGCTACCTGTAAATCTTCAACATGTTCCAACATTACTTCCAAAAAAATAACCTAATGTAGCCGACATCGACTCACTCTGCCACATGCTCTTAGCCGGACAATCACGCTTAGTATGTCCATTTAGTAACATCAGCTCCTACTCTTTCATGAAGTTCAACCATTGGCTTCCCTGTGCATTTGAATATTTATGGACCATTATACACTTCTCCAATACATTCTCATATGGGGCAGACAGGTCCTTATCTAAACATCTTGCATTTTGGTCACCCCCAACCAGTACCATATCGTTTTGCAGTGAGTTCACCCACTGCGCAAATAGCATGTCTATGTAGTCCAAGACATCATCAGAAACGGAATCACCCGGTGCTTCATATATGTTAAGTATCAATATATGTTTATCAACCTGACCAGATTCATAAACTACTTCTACCGCTATTACATTCTCACTTTTATCTTCAGATTCAATGCGGGTTGAGTGGAGGTCGTTTTTGACTCCTTTTAATAGACTGCCATATGGGCACCCTATGTTGCACTTTTTTGCGTTCACCTGGTAATGTTGGTAACCATCTAGATGTATTGGAAACATTAGCCATGTCTCTTGGAACATACATATCATGCTTCAACAATAATTCCAAAGAACCATATTTAGCCCAAAAGTGGGAATGGCCCCTGGTGTTCCAGCATGCAATTTTACTTATTCATTGTGATGTTCTCTGAGATGCTGGTAACACACTCTTCAACCATCCCCACCATTGCACATCATCACATTTTGGAAGATTATACGGGGAAATGCTTTTTTACACCATCGACCTTAACATGTTGCCCTCCCACACACATTTGGCAGTACTGTTTTAAATCACTGGTACATTCTTTGTCAAGAACATAACCAAGATAACTTAAAGATGGTTTATTTGTATGTATCAGTGTGGCTGTTTCCGGTAGAAGGCAGTGTATTGTGGACATGTTGACACTTAATGGCTCTATGAAGTCAAAATCACTAGAATTCAAAATTCTTCATTTTTAAAAAAGGTCTTAATAATTCTGAATGACCAATACATGTTTTCCGATTGTCTGACAAGTGGACAGCATTAATGAAGACTCTTAGGTCAAAAAACCTGCTGAGTTTTAACCTCCTTTGGCACTGTTTGTAGAATTCCTTGTATTGTGTTATCAGCGATATTGCTGTCTTCATTTGCAATCGGAATTTGTGTGCTCACTGTTATACCTTATATTAGTCCTAATTTATAAATGACCACACGAACACTGTGGCATGACTTGTTTCAACTTTTTTTCTAACATTAACTGACTCTACTAAACCTTCTCATTCCAGAAGTTCCTTTCCCCAATGCTCTATGTTCTTTTTGACTAAACACTATCATAAACTCTAGCAACAATAATGGCAATACATAACACTCACTACTGCCAAGGAGATGCGGTCCCATTTTTGGTTCTAACTTCAAAGCTACCAGCTGAACTTGCTTAGCCACTTTACACTGTTTGTCATTTTTTCCCGCGCCTTTCCTTGCATGTTGGATAATGAAGGTGTTTGCCAATTCCTCATCTGCGTTGCTTTCTTCCCGAGTTCCTTACCATTACTATGGGAACAAGTGATCCAGGTGAGGACTACATTTCTTCATAATTATCTCCAGAAGCATTTATTTCTGATTTATGTTCCAGCAAGCTTTGTAAATTCAATATAGCATTGCCTTGCCATTTAATGCTCTTATGGATTATTCGGCAAAGTTTTAGCAGTATCTTCACTTCAAATTGCAAAACTCCGTTGCTGGCATTGGAGCTTGCTTTTGTAAAATCACCAATATAACTTGCGGACAGCGAAGCTGTTACTGGGACGACATGCTGCTCTTCTTCAATGTGTGTGTGAGACTCAAAACACATGTTTGGTAGCTGCTAAGTGCTGTTGATTATTTTGACTGATGGTTTCCGGTAAAATCCTTTAATAATGGCAATGAAGCTGACAGTTCTTTAGTCCTTTGCTGACTCTGCGGCTCATATGTCTGATGTTGCAGAGAGTAAAAAATCTGGATGAGATAATTATTGTTAATATCGTTAAATTAATGGCTCCTGTTCTCTAATTGAATTATGGTTGTTTGCTGACTCGCCTGAGCTTGTAGCTCCTTCTGACCCTCAGGGTTATTGAACTCAGTGCCGGGCTGAAAAACTGCAGTTATTTTCCCCTGAGCTTGCAGGTCTGCAAGAGGGGAGGGGAAGGAGGATATTACTTTTCTCCTCTCACTGATACCCGTTGCCTCACTCAGCTGGTGGGAGGTCGCCTTCTCAACAGGTATTTTACCATCTTTCTTTTTTCCTTAAGGTTGAGAATTTCTCATATTAGAAACCTTAGTTTTATTTGTTACTTTTCCTGGCATTGTAACAATTTAAATATTAACCGAAAGCCTGAGCCAAGTGAGGGAAGCGCTGCCTTAAAAGTATATCAAAACAACGTATCATTAACTTGAAATTTGACAGTGAAGGCAAGCTTACCTTATAATTCTTAAAGTTTCAATATAGATGCTATGGCCAGCCACCGATGTTCAAATGGTCTCCAAACGGATCACAAACAGACCACGTATTCAAACCACTTGCTAAACCATGCTGCACAAGCGATTTGATAGTAGTGCTGGTAAGATAGCAAAAGGCTCCTCTTCCACTTCAGGCAATTGTGAAAAGACTCCAGTGGGGACCACAAACAGATCACTTATTCAAACCACTTGCCAAACTGCGCTGCGCTCTGTGCAGCACAAGTAGTTTTATAATAGCGTTGGTAAGTTAGCAAAAGCTCCTTCTCCACAATTGTTGTTAAGTGTATTCTTCATCTATACCTTTAAGATTTAGTAATGTTACAGCACTTTCAGTAAGATCAACAGTTAGGTTTGATGGAGTTGGTTGAGGTTCTCAAAATATAGTCCTTTCTGGTGCTTTTTTCATAGAATTCTCTAAGTTTTAACCATCTACAAAATGTGTAGATGTCTATGTTGGTTTGGAAATAGTCATACGTGTTTGAAGGGCTAAAGGATAAACCTTTGCTGAGTGGTGATGTTAGATCTTCACTGACTATGATGTGAGAAAGATTCATGACAAGATTTATTTGCTGCACTCCCTGTTCTTTCTTGATCTTGTTATGACTCCTGATGCATTTTTGCCTGAATTTCTTATTGCCACACCTCTTCCCTCCTTTGTGTGGTTTTGTGAAGTCGAGGTACTTGATTCTTCTACACTCTTTCTCCCTAATTTCTGTGGATCTATTTGAAAATAATGTAGCCTGGTGCTCTTTTCATATCATCTTTGTTCCTCTTAAAAAGGACATTTATAGTCTGAAATAGTTTCACCTGATGATGCTTCTTTATCTATGTCACTACTACTTTCTGATTCCACTTCAGAAGATGATGGAGATGAAGTCATTGTAAGGGGAGTGGATTATTTCCTTGACTCATTCTTCCTGGGTGATCTTAAATTGTGTTTTTTTTAATTATATGAATATATTCTTTTATTTTTGTAATCATTTTCATCTCTTATGAATTTATTTTATTTTTCCAACTTTAATTTTGTTGGAAATTTGAATAAATAATCATCCAAGATTTCATATTTCTTAAATGTGATTTCTGGTATGTTTATGGCTTCAATCTGTTCTTTAATCTGATTGATATCTGGTATTGTGCGGTCATGGACTTTTGTTGATTGGTTGATAATCATCATTTCTTTTGAGGTGCTTATCAATAATTGTTCCCAATCATGTAGTGCTATTTTGTCTTCTTCAAAGGACAGAAGGATACAGATTCTGATACCTCTTGGAATACGTCCTACTTCTAGATGCATTTTGAATGTTTTAATTTCCCAACATTTTGATCATTCTTATTTGGAGAGTGATTCCAGCTGTTCAAAAAGCTTTTTCAATGATGAGCGGGGATGTTTGTGTAGCTGTTTTGTTTCAACCTGTTTTATGTTTCAAATATACCTCCTCTGCATCTGCATCCCTTGATTGAAAACCCGTTTCCATCTTCACAGTGTATTTTCACATAGTTTCATTACATTCAGCTCAATGTAACTTGTTAACAAAAACATTCACATTATAGTTCATATATATGTTTTTTTTCATAGTACCTTGTTGTAAAGTGTATTCTTCATCTATACCTTAAAGGTTTAGTAATGTTACAGAGCTTTCAGTAAGATCAGCAGTTAGATTTGTTGGAGTTGGTTGAGGGTCTCCAAATATAGTCCTTTCTGTTACTGTTTCATAGAATTTTCTAAGTTTGAACCGTCTACAAAATGTGTAGATGTCTATGTTGGTTTGGAAATAGTCATAAGGGTTTGAAAAACTAAAGGATAGACCTTTGTTGAGTGTTGATGTCAGATCTTCACTGGCTATGATGTCAGAAAGATTCTTGACAAGATTTATTTGTTGTGCTCCCTGTTCTTTCTCGATCTTGTCATGACCCCTGATGTGTTTTTGGCAGAGTTTCTTAGTGCCCCCCGTTCCCTCTTTTTTGTGGCTTCACTTTTTACTCTCTGTCCCCCCCCTCCCTGTGCCTCCTCTCATTTCCGCTCTTTCCAACTCCTTGCCCCCTTACATTGGAACTCGCTCCCTTTCTCTATCTGCTCCATCTCCACCTATTCCTCCTTAAAAACACTCCTTCTGCACCCCCCTCCCTGACTCTTCTCCCCTTCCTCCTCTTCCTTCCCCTCCACCTTCCTGTTCCATTACCTCTTCCTGTCTCTCCCCCTTTGACTTCCACCCTTCCCTCTACTCCCTCTCCCCTTTCCCTTTCTTCCTTCCCATACCTCTCTGCTTCTCTTCCTTCCCAAATGCAAATTGTTCTACATGCTGTTTTTCTGGTTTGAATCATGTTTATTTTATTGCTTCTGTGTTCCATGTTGAATGTATTTTGGTTGTTATGCTGTAAAGCGCTTTGGTGTAAAGTGCTATATAAATAATAAAATACAAATACAAATGTACTTGGTTCTTCTACACTTCATCTCCCTAATTTCTGTGGATGTATTTGAGAGTAATTTAGTCTGGTGCTCTTCTTGTATCTTCTTAGTTCCTCTAAAAAAGGACATTCGAAGTCTGAAATAGTTTAACCTGATGATGCTTGCTGATCTATTTAACTACTACTTTCAGATTGCACTGCAGACGATGATGGAGATGAAGTCATTGTAAGGGGATTGGATTCTTTCCTTGACTGCGTCTTTCTGGGTGGTCTTCAATTGTGTTTTTTATGAAATGTATATATCCTTTTATTTTTGTAATCATTCTGATCTCTTGTGAATTTCTTTTGTTTTTTCAACTTTAATTCATTTTAAATTTGTATAAGTAGTTATCTAAGATTTGAAAGTTCTTGGATGTGATTTCTGGTAGGTTCATGGCTTCTATCTGCTCTTTAATTTGATTGATTTCTGCCATTGTGTGGTCATGGATTTTTGTTGATTGGTTAATTACCCGTATCATCATTTCTTGTGAGGTGTTTATCAATAAATATTCTCAATCATCTCGTGAAATGTTGGTCTTCTTCAAAGGTTGGACAAATACAGATTCTGTATGCATCCTACCACTAGATACATTATGACTGTTTTAATTTCCCACCATTTTGATAATTCTTTTTTGGAGAGTGCTTTCAACACTTCAAAAGGTTTTTTCGATGATGGGGTGGATGATTGTGTAGCTGTTTTGTTTGATCCTGTTTTATGTCTTAAAAATAGCTCCTCTGCATCCCTTAATGGAAAGCCTGTTTCCATCTCCACAGAATATTTTTTGTATAATTTCATTAATTTGAACCTATTGTAGTGGTAGTCATAATATTTGAATTGTGAGATTGTTCAGCCAAGAATTAACTGGTTGATTAAAGATTCTGTTATGTTTGCAGGCATATGTTAATCCATATGACGATAGTCTCAATAGTTAGTTGGGGTGCGGTTGCTTAAGTTTAAGACCAAATATTTTGTGTCCACTCATATGCAAGTAAAATTCTGAATACTGGTGGGCTTGCTACTGCGCCTGGCAATCAGTTGATAGGAATGCTTTTCTCATTTATTGAAAAAAACAGAGATCCATTGTGTTGCAAAAGATAGGTTATTGTTTTATTGGATTTTCCATATAGTTGGATTTTCCTTATAGAAGTTGTTGGATGTTCTTTGGTTTCATCAAATCATAGCTTACATCAAAATCTTAAATATCTTCCACCTCTACATGTGTTTCACATCATTCATACTGTGGATCATCAGGAGGTTTATACTAATGTTGTGCTCGCTAACATTGTTTCTTGTAAATATAAATCGATCTAAAAGTAAAATAAACAAAAAGGAAAAGAGTAATCAAACTTTATGGATTTTTTTTTTTGGAGTTAGCTTTCACACATTATTGTCTCATTTTGGACTCTATACACTTGTATTGGTGGTCTACTCACCCTATTGTGCTCATTGTGCTCATTGTATTTACCCAAATTGTAAAAATCTTCTTACAGTGTTTGGTATTTTTCTGAAAAGAGTTACAAATATTTAATTTTATAATACTTACAACTATGTGTTCATTGTTACAATTATATTGGGGATGATGCCACTTAAAAACATGTTTTTTTTTTCAAGTTTATTTAATAATTATACAGAAAATAATACAACTGAGTAACAACAGAATGGGAACAAGCAAGAGATTACTCCATATACATCAGTGCAACAAAATGCAAATTACTACTAAATTAACAGCTATTCAAAAGGAAATACAACAACATCCCCACCCACCTATCTCATGGCGAGACGTGACAACACAAAACACAAAAAAACAACAACAACAGGACAAAACATATACCCCTACGAACCCCCCCAACCTCAATATCCACAAAATAAACCAAAGCCTACACCTCATCCAAATAAATCACTGAATGACCCCATCTCTCCTCGTACTCAGTTTCCCAATGTCGAATTGCCTGAGTCTTCTCATACCAAGAGAACGTCCGCATATCTGACACCCAGTTCTCGCAATGTGGCTTTTTCCTGGATTTCCACACCATCATTATTTGTTTTATGGCCATCAACAACGCTCTATCAATCCATTCCGAACAATCCCAAATCTCCACACTTCGACTATCAGTTGAAAGGAAAATCGCTGACAGAAAAGTACAAGGCAGGGTCATACTAGTTACGATATCAATGCAATCCAAAACCTCTTTCCAAAAGTCCAGCATTCTACTACACTCCCAGAGCATATGTAGATAGGTCCCTCTCGAGCCTCCACACCCCCAGCACAGATCTACATCAGCCAAGCCTCTCGCCTTCATTTTCACTGGCGTCCAATAAATACAGCCTAAAAGATGTTGGTGAATATACCTCAGATTTAAATCAACCTTGGCCCTCACCGAAGCCCTCCAGCTATTATCCCACAAGCCATCAGAAAGATCAGTTTCCAATTCAGACACCCATTTCATTCGTAACTGATCCCAGGAATTCCTCATACAGTCCTGCAAAGGCATCTGTTATGTCCGTATTGCATGTGCGCATGTGCTAGCCTCTTTGTGGTGGCACATGCGCGTAAGAAATAAAGACGGCCCGCGAGGCAGTTGCCGCTGGGACCTTGGAGCGATCAGACGTGCGTGTCCGAGTCTCATTGCATGCGCATGCTTTGGTCCTAGTACAGGGCGGGCCGAGGCATGGGAAGCCCCATCACACTGGCGACGAGGCGGGACACGAGGAGAAAAACGCCCGACACGTACAATCGTGTTGTTATGGGTATTTCATCTCACGTGCGCCACGATCCTCACACGAGTGACGGTGGCCATTTTGTTTATGGTGTTTAAGGCGGTTGCGGCCCGTGAGGGTGCTTGTGCGCTGTCTAAACACTGCGGTAGACACTCCCTGAATTTGTGGACGTTCTGCAGTCTCCCTACGTCGGACACGAATATAGCCAGGTTTGCGGCCTCTAACACGGTCTGAGGTGCATGTGCCACCTGTGAACATGATGGACAACGACGGAGAGGCCTCCGGATCAGTGAGGGAGGTGAGAAGGCAGCATGGCTCATTACAACCAATGCAAGAGTTTGACACCTTGGGCCCCCCTCGAAACTAGGCTCGAGATGGCTCCTCTGGATAAAAAAACTGGACATGTTTTTCGCCGCCACCGGAGAAACAGATGATGATGCCAAAGTGGCGACGCTGTTGTACTCGGCGGGCACAGAGGTACTGCGCATATATGAGTCTCTCAGCCTACCGGTAGTAAACTACGATGCAGTCAAAACCACGCTAAGGGATCATTTGATCCCCTTATCTAACGTAGACTTTGACAGGTTTGTCATGTGTGGAGAAAAGCAGTACGATGAGGAGACATTAGATCAATTCTGTGCACGTTTGAGACAGCTAGCCACCACGTGCAGATGGAGGGATGCCGATTTAATGGTCCGACACCAACTGATCCAAGGGTGCAGCTCAGGGAAACTGTGGAGGCAGGTTTTGAGAGAGCCAGGCATGTCGCTGGCACAGATTTTGGACAGTGGAAGGGTTTACGAACTTGCCGAGAGTAGAGGAGCTAAAATGGACGCTGCTGCACGCCCAGGCAAGCTCGAAGAAGCTTTGCGGTTGGGAGACAGTCCCAGACAAAGTCGAGGTGGAACCAAAAGAGGCAGGAACCGACATCTCCCCAAGGCAATACGGTCATCTGTCAGTATTGTGGATACGATTTGCCACATTCGGAAGATCACAGCATCAACCTAACATATGTAGAAACTGTCCTAGGAGACGTAGCAAAAATCTCACAAATCTGAGGACTACCACTCAAAGGTCCACTCAACATTTGCAATCTTTCCATCAGCAACCGCTCCAAAAGCCCATATCTACCCGCTTCCCTACTATGCATGTTCTTACCTTACAATTTGATGTTTCTGGATATGATAGTCCAGAGGGTTCAAAATCAGAACACTGATCTGCATGGATTTGGCGTTCTAAGAGGACTGCCATTTTATCTATATGTTTGTGATGTTTTCGCGCGCACGTTGCACCATGATGACGTTACTGCGTTCACTATATCATTTTGTGAAGAAAAATACCTTCATACTTCACAAGGAAAATCGCTATTATTCAACCCACGTGTTTGTTTTTGGTGATTTATGTAATTAAACACACATAATGCACTCCATTTTTCTAAACTCATGTTGTTGCTATTAAGTGGTGAGATGATTGCGTTTCTTTTATTGCACTTAGTGCTTTCCAAAGTGCTCATAATGTATGTTGCTTTCAAATACATAATACAAGCTACTATTAAATCACAGTATTGTGTCATAGTTCACATAACAGATAGAAATTCAAATGAAAAGTACAGATTTCAAATGTTTTATGGTTGAATTGTATAGTGTAGGTATAGAACTCATTGTCCCGATTCAAACCAGATTAGCACGTGTCCATAATACTTATCCATTTGGCCTCCTTTTTTTCGCAAAAGCAGTTCTCTGTTGCCACCCCTGGGCGGTAATTCAATTTTTTCTAGTCCCCTAAATTTTAATTACTCCACTGATGTGTTTGAATGATCTGTACTACAGTGGACTGCAAATGGGTATCTTGCATCTTCATTTTCAATAGCTCTTAAATGTTTTTAGAAGTCACACTGTGCTCCCAATGTACCATTTCTGACAGTGCCACTGGATACCATAAATAAAAAACTTGGTATTACAGCCAAAACACAAGTTGATATTTAGGATATCATTGCCCCCCAGGACAATGGTCATCTCATTTGAACTACCAGATGTATGTGAGCAAACCTCTTAGATCCTTCACAAAATAGACCGCCGATTAGTGGGACTGGCAGGAGAACCAGGCCTGGCCCCCGGGTGGAGTAGCTGATAAGGGGTGGAGCAGAGGACAACTTGGCCCATGATTGTACCAGGGAGAGAAAAGGGTGATGCCAATGCACACAAGATTGTGGAAAGGGAGGCATGGTGGGGGACGACTGCGTGTCTGGGATGAGAAAAGAGTTGCTTTATTCGCAATGACCAGACTGACTTCAAAGTTATCCACTGAGCTCATGTTTATGGCCACATGCACACCACATGATTAGGCCTCAGGGAAGGGCAGGGATTTCAGTCCCTTAACCAATCATCTAACGCCAACTCAAGGTGAAGAGATTGAAACCTGTGTGTGAAGAAGTTCGAGTTGAAGAGGATGTTGCCAATGAAGTTAGGGACCATATGTAATCAGTAGTATGTATATAGGTGGTGGCCAATGAGGGTTGGGGATGAACACTGTATTTTGTGTGCATCACAGATGACGATTTTTGCAGTTATAATGTACTGTTTGCTTTGAAGAAGGGAGAGAGCTTCGCCGAAGAGGACCTTTGATACCCTGTTGCTATTTTTTTTTCTTTTTGTATACAAATAAAGCTCTTGTTTTTCTTACAAAAGGCCACACTGAGCCTTTTTCCTTAGAGGATTATTATTTATTTGTCTGGTTGTTGGAGGTTTACCTTACAAAATTGGTGACCCTGACGTGATCCCTGACTCCCCAACAAGGACAGAGGATTCCTGGCCACACATCCGGAGGGTCCTGGCCGCATATCCGGAGGGGCAGCGCCCACTTGCAGCAACCAGTCCCCTTGTGCACACCTTGGAGGGGTTTACAGGAGCCATGTTAGAAGAATTCCTGTCTTTTCTTTGGAGTGGTGCTCTGTCCACAGATTGTGCAGGCCGTTAATGGGACCCAGTGATGTAGGATTTCGGGAGAGCACATAGATGTAGATGCTCCTTTTTGCAGAGAAAAACAAGCGGGCTAAAGGAACAGTGTGAGTGTAGCAAGTGAGGAATAGGTGGAAGGTGTGGAAGACCACATGGCATTGTATATAGGTTGGTTTGGTTATAATACAGAGGACTGGGGTGTAACAGGCCCCTTCCTATTACAAGGGATGAAGATAGCGCTGTGTAACAGAGGAAAACGCATGGATACCGGCTCTGTATATTAAGTAGGCCTGGGATCTCTCTGCCCAGTATAAGGAGGGCATGAGAAGTAGTTAAGGTAGAGACCCCTTGTGCACCTGGGATCTCCCCGTCTGATATACCGGAGGTGTGTGAATGGAAAAGTCGTTTTTATTGTGATTTTTATTGTTTGTTTTATTTTGATGATGAGAGGTCGAGGTAAATCCTGATTTTGTGGTGTGAGGGAAGGTTAGTGGGTGGTGTGTGAACGTGCTTGAGAGGAGTGTGGGGGGCATACCTCATACCCCCAGTCTTATTTACAAGTGCCCCCAGCAGTTCCCTACAGTGTGCCATTGCCCACTGCTACGTCTGCTCCCCTGCCATAATTTCCGCAGCTGCCAGTCCCAGGTTCTGGTGGCGCACCAACATATGCAGTACACCCTGGGCAGCAGCGGGTCCCACAAGTGCAGAATAGTAATGCCGTACCCAACGGCACAGTAACGCATTATCAAAGGGCCACTGTCGTTGGAGGGAATCCATTCATTTTTCCAGGAACAAATAAGTACCCAGACTAGGACAGCACACACAGAGCATTAGCATGTCCAGTTCTATCGGTCACTGTCAACCCAGAAAAGGAACCCTTGGTACGCATGGAGACAGGCAATAAACCATTCATTTCCATGGTGGATACAGGTGCAATGAAGTTGTGTATTGGTGAGGGAGGATTCCCTTTGTCAGGCGAGTCAATGGACACACAGGGCTTCTCTGGGGCAGTACAATTGGGTCTGTTTACAAAAGATTAAGGTAGGGGACAGGGTGATACAGACCCTATTGTTGTTTCCACTTTAACCCCCATCAATCTATTGGGTAGAGTCCTAAGGAAGATCTAAATGACCATCTTGTTTACTGAAAGGGGAGTGGTGTGTTCGACCTCCAGTATTTGTTACATGAGGGTTTTGCTGATCATACATGCATTGGGAAATGAGCAGTGGCAAGAGGAAATCCAGTGGCTCCTGATTTCTTTTTACATGGGATCACAGTGCTTCTTAATGCAGTCTTTAAGGGGCCAACCAGTACTGGCGTGTGTCCTCCGTATTTTGTTGCAGGGACTATTATCATGCTTGATATAGAAGGAGTGTTTGAGGCAAAGGAAGGTATTGTGTTAATAGCAAGAGACATTGATAGGGGAGAGTGGTGCATGATTTTGTGCATTGATCCGATCCAGCACCTGAAATATATAATGGATGAGGATATTTTTGAGACCAAAGAGAACAGTGGGGATACAATATTGGAAGTATGTGTCCCTTGTGAAATAATGATACAGTATCGACATGTCCCATGTTATTGGTAGGGAGTGCCCCTTCATTTGATCAAGAAGACCTATCTCAAAAAGCTGACACGTTGTGGACAAGTGACCCTCTGTCATGGCCACAGCCCTCAGAACACAAAAACCACACCATCTAGTGATGGGGGCAATGGGTCACTTGCCTCACATATGTCCCTTTGGGACCCACAAACACAGGGGCCCTGGCTGGACTCAGTCCTGGCTCCTTTGGCGCCAGGCTCTTATAAAGATGTGAGCAGGAGCAATTTATTTCAGTGCAGGAGTGCTTTTACTTTATTTCAGTGCAGGAGTGCTTTTATTTTACAAGAACTTGCCAGGAGCTGAAAGCCTTTATTCCAGAGAACATCCTCATGTGCTGACTCATCGGGTGTGGCTCCCTAGACCTGATCTTCATGTGCTTACTCATTGGGTGTGGCAGGGTGTGGCAGGCAGGCTGAACTTGGTGGGCGTGGCTTCAGAAGCTCAGCTATATAAGCTGCTCCATCCTTAAGGTCGGTGCTTCGCGTTATTGGGCACTTGCATGCAACATGACGCTCACCGCCGCTTGGACCAGTTTACCTACCTTTGGAAATCAGGCATTCTCCTGCATACTCACCTCCAGGAAACCGGTGCTTCATCGCTTCATCTGCAGACTCATCTCCTGACATCCAGTGATCTTGATCCCGTGCTGCAGCACCTCACTCCGCATCCACGAACTCAGACCCTGTGAAGAAGGAAAAAGACAAGGTTAGAACATGGTCCTAAGGCTGCGGCGCATTTGAACCCTGCACGCCCCCTAGTTAACAATTTGCAAGCTACTGTACCATTGCAGCTTTGTTCCTCATTCCCTCCGGCTGTCACCTCGAGCTCTTAAGTTTCAGCCAGGCCAGCAACCTCACCTGCAAGGGAAGAAAGCAAAAGAGCAACCATCAACAGTGGAACGGACAGCAATACAAGATAACAAACTTTACAATATAACAAAAACAGACGAGGAAAGACAAAGGCAAACAGGAATACTTACCTGAAGTATAGTGGCTTAGTCGCAGCAGGACTGGACTACCACGTGCAAGGGACAGGTGAAGGAACTCGGTCCAGACCATACAAGCGCCCCTGCCAGAAGCAGCAGGACGGAGTGCTCGCCAAAACTAATCAACAGGTGAGCTTTCCAGGGACAGCGCATCTCATGGGTACCACGGTTTGGGAGAAGGGGTCTGGAAGGGGATCAGACGCACCAGCTGGCATACTCACGCCCCCTAGTCTCCATGCAGGAGCAATCCCGAGCAGCATCACCTATTACCACCAGTCACCACATAAGCGCAGAGGGTGAAGTCGGACCCGAGTGACCTCACCCCCGGGGGAGCTGCAACCGTGCCCCAACGCCTCCGCAGAGACCAGGTGAACGTAACAGAACGCAAAGCCTCTTCGAATATCTGCCTGGGCATTATGGAAACTTCTGAAATGGACCAGTTGGCCCGATTACTGGGAGAGTTACGGGCCGAAGTTCATGCCTCAAGCCAGGAAACCAATGCCCTAAGGAGGGATCTAATTGTGAACCGGGAGCAGAGAGATGAACTAGCAAGTCAAATGCTCCAGGAACAGGCAGGCCAGGTCCCACTGCTAGGGTATGCCCCCCCTGCTGTGCCTCCACAGCCCACGCCAGTACAGGTGGTTCTTCCAGGCAGGGGGTTATACTGGCCCCACCAGACCACTTCACAGGCGATCTGAATAAGTATGCAATCTTCATGAATCAATGTCGCCTCCATTTCTTGTGCAGACCTGGGGCATTCCCCAATGATAAAGCAAGAGTGGCATTTGTACTCTCATATTTGGGAGGTAGTGTAGCATACTGGACAATATCCTTGGTAAACCAGGGTGATCCTTTGCTTCGAAACTTCAGAGGTTTCCAGCGTGAAATGGAGAAGCTATTTGCACAGCATACTCAAGGGCGGGCTCTGGACAATTAACTGTTATCACTATGGCAGGGTAATCAAGACCTACTAACATATATCACTTCCTTCAATCGTCTGATAGCACAACCTAACTGGATAGAGGAGAAAAGAACTATGCTCTTTTACCGAGGCTTGCAAGGGGAACTTAAGGATGTCTTAGCCCAAGTATTAAATCCCCCGGAAAGATGTTCTGAATACATCGAATTGACAGTGCAGCTCGATCACAGATTGCAGGATCGGAAGATGGATCGGGTGAAGGCTGAGGGGCGGTTGGTCTACGTGTGACCCCGTGAGAATCAAACCAAATCACACGATCAGTCCGAGCCAATGCAAACCAGAGGCTTGCGGAGCCCACTCACCAAGGCAGAAAGGGAGAAAAGGAGACAGTGGCAGCTTTGTTTGTACTGTGGTAAGGCAGTTCACTATCTCTGAGAATGCCCGGTAAAACCACCCAGGAAAGCAGTTGGAACAACTGACAAGGGTGAAGAAGAAGAACAGGACTCGGGAAACTTCAACGCTCGTCAAGCGTAGGGGTCCACTTGTCGAGTGGTGAAAAGGAACCTTTACAGACCTCACATCTAGTCATCCGTGTGCTCCTGATAAATACAAGCAACAATCGAAAATACATGCCTGGGAGGCATACATTGACAGTGGTGCTGTGGGAAATTACATGGACCAAGATCTGGCTACCCGGATAGGCCTTCCTCTCTGACAGAAGCAGGTTTCGGAAAACATCACAGCAGTTGATTTATCTCAGCTATCATCCGGCTCAGTGACGCATTACACCGAGAAGGTCACGCTTCTGTGTCAGGACGGTCACCAAGAGGACATCACCTTCGATCTCATTGGCGCTCCTCAGTTCCAGATGATATTGGGAATGCCCTGGTTGGAGACCCACAATCCCAGGATTGACTGGCGTAAACGAGGTCTGACCTTTCCCTAAGACTGCGCCGACACCTGTTATAGCAAGGGATTCTCATTAATAGGTCTTACCAAACCAGGTTCGTCAAAGAAAGAAACCATACTGGGCCTCACCAGTTCACTACCACCTGAATACCTGGATTACCAAGATGTCTTTCATAAAGAGCAAGCAAACACCCTACCTCTGCACAGACCATATGACTGCCAAATTGATCTGGTACCTGAAGCTCAAGTTCCCGGTAGCAGGATTTATGTCCTAACAGAACAGGAAAACCAGCATCTAAAAACCTACCTCGATGAGTATCTGGCAAATGGCTTCATTTGTGTGTCCTAGTCCCCTGCATCCTTGCCCCTCTTTTTTGTGCCTAAAAAGGAGGGAGACCTGGGAACTTGCATTGACTACAGAGCACTTAACCAGATCACAGTAAAAAAACGGTACCCATTACCGCTTAATCCCGAGCACATGGATCAAGTAAAAAATGTTCATATATATATATATATATATATATATATATATATATATATATATATATATATATATATATATGTATATATATATATATATATATATCAGTGAAAAAACTTTGTTAAAGGGACGTTATGGTTAAGTTGCGCTACTAAAAACCTATGAAATTCAGTGAAAAAAACTTTGTTAAATGGACGTTATGGTTAAGTTGCGCTACTAAAAACCTATGAAATTCAGTGAAAAAACTTTGTTAAAGGGACGTTATGGCTCCAAGTTAAACCGAAAAACCCTTGAAATTCGCCAGTTATGGTAAGCTAAGCAACCATAACTCCCGCCACCACCGTGCACTGCTAAGACTAACACCCAGGACATCAAAGATGACATCACAAATGTCATTGTTAACATCACTGATGACATCACATGTCTGGCTCACTATTTTTTCTTTTGCTGACATATCTAGGCCACATGGTTTTCTTCAGTAACAGTCAGAAACTAAGAATTTTATTTTATTTGTAGACATATCCTTCTAGTAGGTTCTTACAGTAATTCCCTTAGAGTACAGTCACATCATATGAAACATATACATATGGGAAAACACAAGCTTGAAAGACAGCAATCCTTTTTGTGCATAAAGATAATCACTAGACTTATGAGCACTTTCTGATAGTTCTGTTGTTTTTTTATGGCTGTACTTTCCCTGTATATGGTCATATTTGTATACATTGTACTCACACTACTTTCCTTAGGGTCCAATCACATCAAGTGTTACATATACATAGGGTAAATAGCAGCTTTGAAACAGAGCAATCATGTATTTGCATGAAACTAATCAGTTAAGTTATGAATTGTTTCTGCTACTACTTGTGCTTTTTTGCTAACTTCACTTTCCCTGTATATACCCATATTGGTATGTGTTCTTGTGTCTTTGTGTTTTGTCTATAGTAATGCAATTATGTAATACATGGGTTTTATTAGCTACTTATTACATATTTCACAGTACACAAAAATCTGTTAAGAAAACAATTATCATTTCATTATTCAACATATTAACATTACGAATATCATACCTTCATCTTGTACGCTGCACACAATGTTATATTTCTGTATGAGTAGCTTAGTATACTAGATAGAACCCCATAATAGGATGCTATTTATATCAATGCATCGTTCAATGCACTTATTAGGGTATATTTCTTGCAATGATTCTTGACACTTTTTTCGCAACATAATAAGAATCCCTTCTACACATATTTCATGAGAAGTACATACACATGTGATGTCATCAGTGATGTCATCAATGACATTTGTGATGTCATCTTTGATGTCCTGGGTGTTAGTCTTAGCAGTGCACGGTGGTGGCGCGTGTTATGGTTGCTTAGCTTACCATAACTGGCGAATTTCAAGGGTTTTTCGGTTTTACTTGGAACCATAACGTCCCTTTAACAAAGTTTTTTCACTGAATTTCATAGGTTTTTAGTAGCGCAACTTAACCATAACGTCCCTTTAATAAAGTTTTTTTCACTGAATTTCATAGGTTTTTAGTAGCGCAACTTAACCATAACGTCCCTTTAACAACGTTTTTTCACTGAATTTCATAGTTTTTTAGTAGCACAACTTAACAATAATGACTTTGACTTTATATACAAGTCATATGGAACTGACTAGATCTCTTCTTATGAACTTGATGTCCACGAACTTATTTAATGTTCGCGGACATGTTCGGAAAACAGTACCACTACCTAAAAACTGTGGGGGGAACAAATTCAAAAAGCAGCACACAAACACATTATATATAGTAATACATAAGAAATGTAACCCATATATGTAACACACTAACCATTCATTTAAATACAATATGTTCTGAAATGGAATATACCACAAGAAGATAAATTGGCTTCCAACATAATTACCTCACAGACACAACAGAACTGAGAACAAGACCAGACCCACTGAATACATAGGACTTATCTTACCAGAAATATTAAGTGTACTTCATTTTACTCATATATTTCTTTCTGTATTAGATTAAAAAATATATTATCTTTTTTTTTTCTCACAGAAATGTCTAGTACTCTGGAATGGCTAGAGGACAATTTCCCACATGAAGAAATGTCACAAGATAGTGAAACTAATGGTAGACACTTTATAATATAAACCATTTATTTATTATTTTTTTTATATACATTTAACATATATATTATTTTTTTGTACAGAGCATACCAAAATAGAAAAAACTTCAGAAAACCCTGTTATGGATAACAGTCTTCACAATATAGAAGAAAAAATGGATGTATTGTTGGCTAATTTTAATAATTTAAAAACTTTTGTAGAAAATCATTTCAAACCAAAAACCTCGTACCATTGCCCCACATGTACTTGTCCCTCCTCACCATATCCCAGTCAATTATCCCCAAACCCTCTCCATAATCCAAAACGTTTTGATGAGACTTCCATCCCTTCTTCACCTAATACCAATCATGTTGAAACCCCAAATTCTCCTGTTTTTGTTTCTGTTTCTCCCTCACCTTCTCTGTCATAAATTATTAGTATATGTTAAATAAAGTGTAATTTTTATATTGTATTGTGAATAGTTTCTGTTTTTTTTTTTAAAAACAATAAAAGTGTCCGCGGACAGTGCAAGTGTTCTGAAATGTTCGTACATAAACGAAAATGGAGCTGTCCTGAAGAACACCACACCTGTTCATACTGTTCGCTAGCAAGTTGAAACTGTTCTAAGAACACACGTGGTGTCCTGAAATGTTCGTAAACAAACAAAAATGATGTGTCCTGAACAACAGTACAACTGTTCGTAGTGTTCGCTAGCAACATGAAACTGTACTAAGAACACACGCGGTGTCCTGAATTGTTCGTAAACAAACAAAAATTAAAGTGTCCTAAAGAACACTATACCTGTCCGGTACTGTTCGCTAGCAAGTTCAAACTGTTCTAAGAACGCTATTGGTGTATTGAAATGTTCGTACGTAAACGAAAATGGAGGTGTCCTGAAGAACACTATACCTGTTCGTAGTGTTTGCTACCCAATTGAAACTGTTCTAAGAACACAATTGGTGTCCTGAAATGTTCGTACATAAACGAAATTACACGTGTCCTGAAGAACACTATATCTGTCCTTACTGTTCGCCAACAAGTTTAAACTGTTCTAAGAACACACGCGGTGTCCTGAAATGTTCGTTTCACGTGTGACGCACTTTTAATTACTTCAGAACCCGAACAGTGTCCGTAGGACATCAATGCGCATGCGCTAACCAATCTCCATGCACTTGGTGTCCTGCGGACAGGCGCTTCCTTCGCGGACTAGTTCGCGAACGGATCATATGACCGCGCCCACGCTCATCGTGTGTCCTGAAATGCGGACACTGTTCGTGTCCCCGAACAATTTAAAAGTACATTTTCAGTTAATCCATAATATTTTTCAATAAAATCTCACCATGGCACAAGTCCCACATAGCAATCTTGAGTTTCTATATACCTTTTGAAACTTTCCGATCCTTTTTTTGTGTTCGATCTGTCCGTGGACAGTGCGCATGTCCGGGAACCGCGCACAAGCACCCCTATAAAAGACCACGCCCAAGAGCTTATTCCCATTGTGTTTCTGGCTATTCTTCAGAACACAGTGATTTTTGCTGACACCTGCAGACTACACCATCATCGAGATGGCATCCTTGGCTGCTGAACTGCCACTTGGTGCTGCACCTGCTTCAGCACCACCCCACCCCCTCCACCACCACCACCTCCGCAAGGGCCTGAAGAGGGGAACAGGAGTGAGGATGCGGAGGAGGAAGAAGAGGATGATGAGAATGAGATAGAGGAAAACCCTACTACCCGCACTAGGCGTGAGTCTTGGGTGTGGCGGTTATTTACCATTCATGGTAATGTTCCTAAGGCTCGTGCGAACCGTGTTACCTGCAATGAGTGCAAAATGATACTCATTCGCGGGAAGCACGGTAAGTACAGCTTTGCGACCACTACTATGAAGCGACACCTGAGGTCATTCCACTCTGGGGCTATTCGCAGGGTTGTACCTTGCGAAAAACGTAGCAGGTTGATTTCCTCTACTTCATCCTCTGTTTCTGATCCTGTCACCACAAGGACCACCTCTGTGGGACAGTGTCTTCCTCAAGCTGCCTCACAGGCCATACAAAATGCTGATGACCCTTACCATTCGAGGGTCACAGTTGTATGTATGTACTGTGACACAGTACTCTGCAGGGGGAGCGACTTCGGAGTGCTTTTGAGACTATCGTCTCAGAGCACGAGAAGACCTGCTCACTACCCAAATAAAACCCACTCTACATCTTCCTCGCTCAGCTCGCCCTTTCTTATCCCTGTGGTTGGTGTCCCCCCTTTACCCTCCTTTACCCTCCTCTCCTAGTGTGTCGTGTCTGAAAAACCAAGAAAAATAGAAAATTAAAAAAAATAAAAAAATAAATAAGCCTCTTTTCAGAGCCGCCTTTCCCAGTTAAAAAAAAAAAAAAGTGAAAATAAATGAAGCAGGCTCTTTGTATTTTTTAGAAGTCCGCGGACAGTTCGCGAACATTAAAAAAATTGGGTTGCTACTCCATCACAAACATTGTCATTTTCTCTGGAAAGAAGTGGTGGCTCTGAAAAGAGCCTTTGGGTGGTGTTTGTAAGTCAAAAATTGTAAATGCTTAACATCTACTTCAAAATCGTTGTTGTAATTCCAAAAAAGGTCGCAATGCATTTTGTACATTTCTCAGAAAAATCTGATTGCCAGCATAAGTAAGATGGACTCCATCTCTGCGAAAAATGTATGTACTACAAAACATAATATTTTCATTGTGAAAAGAAGACATGACAAAATCTCTTAGAAAGGCACAAACAGCCTTATTAACATTGCGCCTTGCTTTTTCCATTTGTGGACCAAATGAAGAAGAACAAAGCCACATTTGTCTCTGCGCAATCTGTGAAAATATCACTTGAGAATTAGGAAACATGTCCATAACCTTCCTAAGTCCTTCTTTCATAGCAAATTGCAAATAAATTACAGTCACATGTCCTAAACTGTTCCCTCCACAATTAATTACAATTATGTCTGGATGTTTCTCTGTCTCCAAAGTAACACAGAGAGCTAGCAAGTCCAAACACTTCATTCCACATACTCCATGCCAGTGTACTTCCACATGTGGGAATCCAAGATCTACAGCTACTCCACAGCTTTCTGCAAGCACCTTCAACCAATGTAGCCACGAATCTCCTAAAATCCAAACAATCTGTTTTCTGAAACACACAGCCATAGCTATCTTTTGTTCTCTCAGCAAAAAGAGTATCTGAGAAAATCTCTCCTGGCACCATTTAAATTCTCAAATATAGTTGGTGTAAGTTGCTATGCAAATGTAGCAATGAATATTCTATTTCAATTACCACCAATTGTTGACAACATTTACTTACAGTTTAGAGACCCATTGTGTATGCAAATGTTAGTACTTCATAGAAACGCAAAAACAATCCTGACAACACATATAGTGTTTATGGAATAAGACAAGAATTGGACTACTGTGCTGGAATGGTGAAATTCACTATAAACTCACAGGAAGATCCACATGAATTTTTAATGTAATTACTACAAGTACTGGAAAACAAAAACATACCTATAAAGGAAATCTTCCAGATTTCATACATGTGGAAACATACATGCACACTGTGCAACAATGTGACACAAGAAGAAATTCCCAATGAACGCTTCATATATATATCAATACCAAATTGTGAATCCATTCCATTTCAGCAACTTGTACAAAATGCAAACCATGGTAGATTATGCTCTACCTGCAATTCAGATAATTGCTCCACGTTAGTAATACAAACACATAGTAAATACGTAATACTAATGCTTCTACGTTACAATGCAGATGGTACCAAAAACAACTGCAAGCTGACTGGATTCACACATAGTCAAATATCACTTGGTAAGAAAACCTTCACAACAATAGGTATAATCTACCACGCAGGAGCCACAACCAATTCAGGGCACTACACGGCATATATAAAAAAGAAATGTGGATGGTTTGAATGTAATGATAGTACCATTACTCTAAAGCAGCGATTACCAGCAAATCTTACAAACGCTTATTTGATGTTCTTAAAACCAAAATTTGATAAATAAACTGTATTTAAACCTTTAAGTAAATTTGTGTTAAAAAAATATAAACTGTTAGAATACTCCAAAAGCTATCTAACTGCTCAAAGATTCTACAACAACTAATCAGATAAATGAATACCACTAAATTAGACCAAAAAATACAGTTAGAATACACCAATTGGTATCTAACTGTCCCAAAATGATAAATTTGTGTTAAAATAATATAAACTGTTAGATTACTCCAAAAGCTATCTAACAGCTCAAAGATTCAACAACAACTAATCAGATAAACGAATACCACTAAATTAGGCCAAAAAATACAGTTAGAATACGCCAATTGGTATCTAACTGTCCCAAAATTTAACAATATCCAAATAGATAAATCAAAACCACTAAAATATATTAAAAAAATAGACAGTTAGAATACGCCAATTGGTATCTAACTGCTCCAAAATTTTATAATATCAAAACAAATGAAGAATCTGTTACTGCTTCAAAAAAATACAACAAAGCAAAGTATAAAGCATTAGCCAGAAACAACAAGTGAACACTGAAAACAAACAAACAAATAAACTGTAGCATAACAGAAAAAGGTTTTTTTTTTAATCCAACATGGATTTTTTTTTCTCTCACAGACCCAATGATTTTAGCAACAAATACAGAAACTGAGCAAATTGCACAGTACTCTGATTTGTACTCTACTAAATATGAGGGTCGAAAAAAAATAAAAGTATATTGCTTATACAATGTAATAAGTCATTACAAAATACTAATACTAACATGCTATTTTCTTTTATCACAGAAATGAAGAAGAAAAACATGGACTCCCATTACTAGACCAAACAGTAAGTATACAATAATAAGGACAACCATAGCAGCATATCACATCCATAGTATCTAATACCTTTGTTCCTTATACATTTGTTTTTCACCCAAAGTAATAAGCAAATATGAATGTGATATGCTGCGGTGGTTGTTGCCAGGGCATAGAGTCAATTAGAACTATCAACACCTCACCCAACACCCGTCTGCCACCCCCCCACACCCCCCACCACCCTCTCACCCCTCATACTCAACACATTCTAATTATATATTTATTCATTTATTTATTTTTTCAATAAATAAATAAACAAAAAGAGTATCATTTACTATGGGGGGGTCCCCCCCAACCCCCCCTCACCCAACACCCCCTGCCACCCCCCCACCACCCTCTCACCCCTCATTCTCAACACATAGTAATTATATATTTATTTATTTATTTATTCAATAATTAAATAAATAAAAAGAGTATCATTTACTATGGGGGTGTCCCCCCCAACCCCCCTCAACCAACACCCCCTGCCACCCCCCCACACCCCCCACCACCCTCTCACCCCTCATACTCAACACATTTTAGTTATATATATATTTATTTATTTATTTATACAATAAATAGAACATTTCGAAAAAATATTGAAAAAATGTCGACATTATTGTTTGTCGATATTATTTTTTTCGACATTTATTTTTCGAAATTTTGACTGTCGACATTTTTACTGTCGAAATTATGACTGACCACCACGGACAGCGTCCTAAGGACACCCCCTATGAACATTCCAGGACACCGGGAGTGTTCTCAAAAACGTCTTCAGAACACCCCCATTTTGTTTATTTGCGAACATTTCAGGACACCGCGGGTGTTCTTAGAACACATTCAACTTGACAGAGAACAATACGGACAGCGTCCTCAGGACACCCCCTACGAACACTCCCCGGACACGCGAGTGTTCTTAGAAGCGTCTTCAGAACACCACCATCTTGTTTATTTGCGAACATTTCAGGACACCACGAGTGTTCTTAGGACACATTAAACTTGACAGAGAACAATACGGACAGCGTCCTCAGGACACCCCCTACGAACATTCCAGGACACCGGGAGTGTTCTTAGAAGCTTCTTCAGAACACCACCATCTTGTTTATTTGCGAACATTTCAGGACACCGCGAGTGTTCTTAGGACACATTCAACTTGACAGAGAACAATACGGACAGCGGTTTATAGTCAGAATGTCGAAAAAAAAATGTTGACAAACAAAAATGTCGAAAAAAAAATGTAGAAAACAATGTCGACATCCTATACATATAATGTAAAAAGTCATTTTTTAGAAAGAAAAATGTCGACAAAAAAATATCAATTAGAACTATCAACACCTCACCCAACAACCCCCTGACACCTCCCCACACCCCCCACCACCCTCTCACCCCTCATACTCAACACATTCTAATTATATATTTATTTATTTATTTATTTTTTCAATAAATAAATAAACAAAAAGAGTATCATTTACTATGGGGGGGTCCCCCCAACCCCCCTCACCCAACACCCCCTGCCACCCCCCCACACCCCCCACCACCCTCTCACCCCTCATACTCAACACATTTTAGTTATATATATATTTATTTATTTATTTATACAATAAATAGAAAATTTCGAAAAAATATTGAAAAAATGTCGACATTATTGTTTGTCGACATTATTTTTTTCCACATTTATTTTTCGAAATTTTGACTGTCGACATTTTTACTGTCGAAATTATGACTGACCACCAGGACAGCGTCCTCAGGACACCCCCTACGAACACTCCCCGGACACCGCAAATGTTCTTAGAAGTGTCTTCAGAACACCACCATCTCGTTTATTTGCGAACATTTCAGGACACCGCGAGTGTTCTTAGGACACATTCAACTTGACAGAGAACCATACATTTGTTTTTCACCCAAAGTTATAAGCAAATATGAATGTGATATGCTGCGGTGGTTGTTGCCATGGCATAGAGTCTTGGTTGCATGGCCAAATGGCCATGCACCCAAGACTATATGCCCTGGCAACAACCACCGCAGCATATCACATCCATAGAGTCAAACATTTCAACTATGATCTATGGGAAACTTTTAATGTCCACGAACGATGTGAGTGTTCTTAGAACACTTTCAACTTGCCAGCGAACAATACGGACACTGTTTTCAGGACACCCTCTACGAACATTTCAGAACAACGCGATAGTTCTTAGAACACTTTCAACTTAACAACGAACAATACGGACAGCCTCCTAAGGACACCCCCTACGAACATTCCAGGACACAGGGAGTGTTCTCAAAAACGTCTTCAGAACACCCCCATTTTGTTTATTTGCGAACATTTCAGGACACCGCGGGTGTTCTTAGAACACATTCAACTTGACAGAGAACAATACGGACAGCGTCCTCAGGACACCCCCTACAAACACTCCCCGGACACCGCGAGTGTTCTTAGAAGCGTCTTCAGAACACCACCATCTTGTTTATTTGCGAACATTTCAGGACACCGCGAGTGTTCTTAGGACACATTCAAATTGACAGAGAACAATACAGACAGCGTCCTCAGGACACCCCCTACGAACATTCCAGGACACCGGGAGTGTTCTTAGAAGCTTCTTCAGAACACCACCATCTTGTTTATTTGCGAACATTTCAGGACACCGCAAGTGTTCTTAGGACACATTGAACTTGACAGAGAACAATACGGACAGCATCCTCAGGACACCCCCTACGAGCATTCCAGGACACCGGGAGTGTTCTTAGAAGCTTCTTCAGAACACCACCATCTTGTTTATTTGCGAACATTTCAGGACACCGCGAGTGTTCTTAGGACACATTCAACTTGACAGAGAACAATACGGACAGCGTCCTCAGGACACCCCCTACGAACACTCCCCGGACACCGCGAGTGTTCTTAGAAGCGTCTTCAGAACACCACCATCTTGTTTATTTACGAACATTTCAGGACACCGCGAGTGTTCTTAGGACACATTCAACTTGACAGAGAACAATACGGACAGCGTCCTCAGTACACCCCCTACGAACACTCCCCGGACACCGCGAGTGTTCTTAGAAGCGTCTTCAGAACACCCCCATTTTGTTTATTTGCGAACATTTCAGGACACCGCGGGTGTTCTTAGAACACATTCGACTTGACAGAGAACAATACGGACAGCGTCCTCAGGACACCCCCTACGAACACTCCCCGGACACCGCGAGTGTTCTTAGAAGCGTCTTCAGAACACCCCCATCTTGTTTATTTGCGAACATTTCAGGACACCGCGAGTGTTCTTAGGACACATTCAACTTGACAGAGAACAATACGGACAGCGTCCTCAGGACACCCCCTACAAACACTCCCCGGACACCACAAGTGTTCTTAGAAGCGTCTTCAGAACACCCCCATTTTGTTTATTTGCAAACATTTCAGGACACCGCGGGTGTTCTTAGAACACATTCAACTTGACAGAGAACAATATGGATAGCGCCCTCAGGACACCCCCTACGAACATTTCAGGACACCAGGAGTGTTCTCAAAAACGTCTTCAGAACACCCCCATTTTGTTTATTTGCGAACATTTCAGGACACCGTGGGTGTTCTTAGAACACATTCAACTTGACAGAGAACAATATGGACAGCGTCCTCAGGACACCCCCTACGAACACTCCCCGGACACCGCGAGTGTCCTTAGAACAGTTTCACTTTGCTTGCGAACAAAACGGACACATATTGAGTCCTTAGAACACCCCCCAGTCAATTTATTTAGAACATTTCAGAACACCTCTGATGTCCGCAAACAAATCGAACACAAAAAGAACGTCTAACACATAAAAAACACAACGTTCATCCTATCTCATACACTCCCACCCTCCCCAAACACTCCTACACACCAACACACTCTACTAAATACACATTTTGAACAAAGTTTCACTGCGCTGTCCGCGGACGTCCGCGAATCCAAGATGGCGGGCGCTACCAAAAAATCTGACGCGCTTCACGCTCCAGCGGTCCAATCAGCGAACACGTTGCATGTCCGCAAACATCACGCAAGACGATTGGCCAATCAGGACACTGACCGCGGAGCGAACAGGGAAGTGTGTCCGCGAACCGAACACAGATATCACTTATTTTTTTTGACCTACTTTTTGGTCATTTTAAAAAAAAGTACTGCACAGATTTTCACCCAATTTGCAAAAGCACGCTTTCGGGACCAAGCCGCTGCTCCTGGTCCAAATTTGGTGGAAATCCGTCCAGCTGTTTGGGCTGTAGGCGCGAGAAAATTTATTTTCCCATTCAGTCTATGGGAAAAAAAAAAGTTTTGGGACCCCCCCTATAACTTTGCCCCCCCTCGACGAATCCTCACCAAACTTTGCAAAGAAATTCAGAGTGACCCAAATACTTTTTTTCGCAAAGTTTGGTGAGGATCCGTCCAGGGAGAGCGAAGTTATAAGCCACCCAAAAAGTGCTCTTCCTATGGAAACAGCAACTTAACCATAACTACATGGCCATTACTGTGGCCATGTAATACAAAACTAGACTTACGAGGGGCCTACCATCTAGTAAGAGTAAAAAAAGGAGACGAGTGGAAGACGGCCTTTCGCACCAAATATGGCCTTTATGATATATCAGGTTATGCCCTTTGGACTATGTAATGCCCCGGCAGCGTTCCAATTTTTCATGAATGATGTGCTCAGCCAATTGTTGGACGTCTGCGCTCTTGTCTATATTGATGACATTCTTATCTTTTTGACCACTAAGGAGGACCACGTCAACCATGTCCGGCCAGTTTTGGAGAAACTGCAGCAACTCCGGCTATATGCCAAATTGGACAAATGTTTCCTGCATGTGACAGAGGTAGAATTCCTCGGCTTTATTCTCACACCACGGGGCGTACGCATGGACACGCACAAGGTAAGCGCTATCCTTAACTGGCCCTCACCGACATCCATAAAGGGAGTACAGAGTGTACTCGAGTTCGCGAATTTTTATCGCCGGTTCATTCTCAGGTCCTCTCAGATCGTCCACCCCATCACCACTTTACTATGTAAAAATAAACTATTTAATTGGTCCGCAGAGGCAGAGAAAGCCTTCAAGGAGCTAAAACAACCATTTACCACAACACTAATTCTACGGCATACTCGACCAGAACTACCATACGTGGTCGAAACTGACCCTTCCAACATAACAAGGGGAGCAGTCCTGTCACAACGAGACCCCGAAACAGGTCAGTTCCATCCCGTGGCATTCTGGTCTCGCAAGTTTTCAGCCCCTGAATTGAATTATGCAATCACTGATAAAAGAACTGCTAGCAATTAAGGCAGCATTCAAAACCTGGTGACATTATCTTCTTGGAGCTAGACATACAGTCACCGTCATCACGGATCATCGCAATCTACAATATCTGAAGACCGCTAAAGCAAAATCATCACGCCAACTCTGCTGGGCTCTCTTCTTTGTGGAATACGACTTCGTCATCACCTATAGACCTGGATTACGCAATGGAAAATTGGACGCCCTGTCTCGAATGAGTGAGGGAGAAGAGGCATTCACTACACCAGACCCCGTGACCATCATCCCTGAAGGATGAATCCAAGGCATTATTGCCGCAACCACCACTCTATACAACTTAAAATCTGACCTGCAACACTTGATGAGTCCACCAGCACAACAGGAATGGCTAGGGAAGATAGACCGGTATACGATGGTGAACTACCTACCATACTACCAAGGACGATTGCACATCCCCGATAAGAATTACAGAATCAAATCATCGCAAACTATCACGATTCATTAGCAGAAGCACATCTGTGAATAGCCAAAACACAAGCTAAAATAAAGAAAGATTACTGGTGGCCAACTCGGCGAAAGGACATTGTCCAGTTCATCGCAACCTGTGTCCCCTGTGCACAACACAAGTCCCAAAAACAAAGTCCCGAAGGTCTGCTACATCCTTTAGAAGTACCCCTAGCACCTTCACATACGCTATCAATGGATCTTATTACAGACCTTCCCTCCTGTAATGGATACAATACCATCTTAGTCGTAGATCTGTTTTCCAAAATGGCCCACTTTATTCCCCTGAAAGGTCTCCCAACTGCTTCTACTCTGGCTACCGTGTTTTTGGAACAGGTTGTCTGGCTACAAGGGTTCCCATCAATATTGATATCAGAACGAGGAACTCAGTTTTTCTCTGCATTCTGGAAAAGGTGTTGTAAAATTGCAAAAATCGACCTTCGGTTATCTACAAGCCATCACCCCCAAACCGACGGCCAGACCGAACAGACTAACCAGACCCTCGAGCAATACATAAGGTGTATGCTGCAACAAACTGAGGGTACCTGGAAAGACATACTTTGGTTAGCAGAATACGCATATAACAACTCCATTCACACCAGTACGGGACAAAGCCCATTCTACATAGTGTACCGTCGACATCCACGGACATCCATTTTCGACCCACTTGAATCATTAGAAATGCCCGCTGTAACGATCTTACACAAAACCATCACCTAGGTTTTTAAGGAAGCAGCAGAGCATCTTGCCAGAGCCAAAGAGAAACAGAAGCAGTTTGCAGATCGACACCGAAGGGAAGCTCCCAACTACCAAGTCAGAGACAAGGTTTGGTTAGCATCCAAATTAGAATTACCGGACTACATGCGGATCCACTAAGTGTTTCATATCTCCCTCCTAAAGCCATTGAGACCAGGTACGCGGATCGATACCCCACCGGATCCCAAAATAGTTGAAGGAGAACCAGAACACGAAGTTAAAAGGATCCTAGACTCTAAGATGGTCCGTTCCAAGTTATACTACCTTGTAGACTGGAAAGATTACGGCCCCCAAGATCGGACCTGGAAACCCAGTGAGCATGTCCACGCTGCACGATTAATAAGGTAGTTCCACCACAATAACCCCAGTAAACCAGGGCCAGTGGGGAACCACCCATGAGAGGGGTCTTGAGGGGGAGTGCTGTCATGGCCACAGGCCCCAGAACACAAAAACCACACCATCTAGTGATGGGGCAATGTTTCACTTCACTCACTTATGTCCCTTTGGGACCTATAAACACAGGGGCCCTGGCTGGACTCAATCCTGGTGCCTTTGGCGTCAGGCTCATATAGAGATGTAAGCAGGAACACTTTATTTCAGTGCAGGAGTGCTTTTACTTTATTTCAGTGCAGGAGTGCTTTTATTTTACGAGAACTTTCCAGGAGCAGAAAACCTTTATTCCAGAGAACATCCTCATGTGCTGACTCATCGGGTGTGGCTCTCTAGGCCTGGTCTTCATGTGCTGACTCGTTGGGTGTGGCAGTGTGGGGCAGGCAGGCTGAACCTGATGGGCGTGGTTTCAGAAGCTCAGCTACATAAGCTGCTCCATCCTTAAGGCCGGTGTTTCACATTACTGTGCACTCACGTGCAACATGACGCTCACCGCCGCTTGGACCAGTTTACTTACCTTTGGAAACCAGGCGTTCTCCTGCATACTCACCTCCAGGAAACTGGTGCTTCATCGCTTCATCTGCAGGCTCATCTCCTGACATCCAGTGATCTTGATCCCGACGCCGCAGCACCGCACTCTGCATCCATGAACTCGGACCCTGTGAAGAAGAAGAAAGACAAGGTCCTATGGCCGCACCGCATTTGAACCCTGCACGCCCCCTAGTTAACAATTTACCAGCTACTGTACCACTGCAGCTTCGTTCGTCATTCCCTCCGGCTCTTGTCTCGAGCTCTGCAGCTTCTGCCGGGCCGGCAACATCACCTGCAAGGGAAGAAAGCAAAAGAGCAAACATCAAAAGTGGAACCAGCAATACAAGACAACAAACTTTACAATATAACAAAAACAGATGAGGAAAGACAAAGGCAAACACGAACACTTACCTGAAGTATAGTGGCTTAGTCGCAGCAGGACTGGACTACCACGTGCAAGAGACCAGTGAACAAACTCGGTCCAGATCATACAAGCTCCCCTGCCAGAAGCAGCTGGACGGAGTGCTTGCCAAAACTAATCAACAGGTGAGCTTTCCAGGGACAGAACATCCCACGGGTACCACGGTTTGCGAGAAGGGGTCTGGAAGGGGATCAGGCGCACAAGGTGGCATACTCATGCCCCTATTCTCCACACAGGAGCAGTCCCGAGCAGCATCACCTATTACCACCAGTCACCACATAAGTGCAGAGGGTGAAATCCGACTCGAGTGACCTCACCCCCGGGGGCCTGCAACCGTGCCCCAATTACTCCGCAGAGACCAGGTGAGCGTAACACCCTCACATTGTAGGGCTTTTGCGCAGTGTCACACCAATATGCATCACATTGCAGCATGGTGCAGTGTTACCCAGAGTAAAACAGTACCCTCTATCCAAAGCAGCTGAACAAGGGATATACAACACCATTATGGCCCTTATAAAAACTATAGTACCATTATAGTACCATCTAATTCCCCATGTAATACAGCCATTTATCCTGTGAAAAATCAAAGGGGTGCAGTTGGAGAATGATCCAGGAGTTGTGTCCTCTTAACAATATAGTACAGGCAGAATGCCCCATGGACCCTAACCCCACCATGATATTGTGCAATATACCTAGTGTCTCTTTGGAAAAAAGCAACGGACAGCAGGAAAACTAGCAGCATATTTACCAGTGCCAGATATCTCTGAGCACCCAGCACTTGCCAGTATGCAGTTGCAAATACAAGTCCTGCATACTGCATTACCTATTACTGAAGTTATTGAATTGCAGGACTAAACACTGCAGAGTGAGACATTGTTGTAGCAGAGGAGGAGGTGTGCACGTTCCCCCACAGTCCTAGTTTGTAGACAGGTTTGCACAGAGAAAGTAGTGATGCCCCAAGACCTGACCCTGATTCAACCAACTGCACTACCCCTCGCATGTGTATAAGCAACATCTTGTTTCTGATATACAGGAGGATTGGTATGTGCCAAACATACAAAAGTTATTGAATGTGGTCACATTAAACTGTACCATCTGTCAGACATATACCACTGGGCACACATTAAGGACTTTGTAGGGCACATTGCAAGACCTACATATTTATTTTGCAGATATGGGAGAACACTGCAAAACCTTTCGCTACATCATAGTAGTGGTGTGCCCATACTCCCATTGGATTGATGCTGGTCCATGTGCATATCCTGATGCCAAATCATCAGCTAAATCTTTAGTGAGTGAAGTGTTTTCCTGATGGGGAGTGTGCGAAAATATTAAGAGTGATAACAGCACCCACTTCTTTAATGAGCTGTTTAAAGAAATTGCGGCTCTTTTAGCGATTAAACACAAGATGTGCTTGATTTACCACCCCCAGACCAACAGTGTTGTTGAGAAGCTGAATGGCCTATCTATATTGTTTGTTACTCTCAAAAATAATTGGGTCCATGGCTTGCCAATGGCCCTTTCCAGTTTGAGCCCTGTAATGACTATCACCTCTCTCCTCATGAGAGAGTGTTGCAGAGACATATGCACACACTGCAATCACCTGTGTGGAGTGCTTCCAATGCTCAAAGGGCTGCGTCAATTCTTGGAGATGAGTTTAAGTTGTACTTGACCAAATTAACCAAGTCAATAAAATTCCTTTCTTGACAGATAGTGCCACGACGAGCAGAAGAAGAGACCAGTGCTGCACCACATTCTGTGAGCTCGATGCCTCTACAATTGCATCCAGAGTACAGTGTTTATGTCTGCAGCCTTGTCCGCAGGTGGAGTGAGCCTTGCTATAGCGGACCTTATACGGTAGTGTATGCCACTCCATTTGCAGTTAAAGTGAAGGAATTGCGGTATTGGGTGCACCTCTCAGATATCAGGAGGCCGCCCCATGCATCACCTCCTTCTATGAATATATTGTCGGAATGTTTCTTGTTAATTAATTTATTGAAAAAAGAGATGTGGTGCTCAGAAGGGTTTTAAATGTTTTGATTGCAGCTGGATATTTTCCATTTATATACATCATTGACCAATGGATCCAATATGTGTGTGTACTTGTATTTTGTAATATCAATAAACTGCTATTGTTGTGTCATTGTTTCATTGCAGAAAAATACTTTTTCCATTGATATTACAGTTTACCCTTCCTCTTCAAAGTTCATTCAAGTTGTTAATTAAGTATCACTGTACTAGGTTTATTTTGTATCTTTGCTGTCGATTTCTTTTCAGTATATTTTTGTATTTGGTGAGTTTATATGGTTAGAGCATATGAAGGGGGTGCAGGAGCTGTGTAAATAGGGCATTTTTCTGTTTCTACAGCACCCACTGATGATTTCATAGCTACTATAGTGAATCTCAAGAGAATACTCAAGAGAATCGACTTTCTTCGTGACCCTGGGGGGCCCCCCTGCATCTCGTGGACTGGAGGCCCTGGGATCCTATTCTCCTGCTGCTTTCACTGAAGGTAAGCCACCTGGGTTTTGTTGGATTCTGCAGTGAGCATGTGGCCCGAAAAAGAAAAAAATTACATCTGCACGCAGCAATGTTTATTTGCACCCAAAACATTGCTTTCATGATCTGCACCTTGGCGTCTGCCTGCTTCGGCAGCTTTTGTTGCCCTTTCCATGTGTTGGGCTAATGTGATGAGGCCCTCCAACATGGCTGATCCTTTCTTTGTTGGCAGAGCTGGCCCCTCCGCACATTGCCTGCCAGCCTTTGATTGGTCTTCTCCCTCCACATCTGAGCTAATCAGGTGAATGCCAGCCCGCCTCCAAGGGACAAGTGTAAGGCCCCTGTCTGCTACCGCAACGCTGCCTGCCTCTTGTACTTAGCTGCCGTCCCTGTTGTATGCATGTGTCTGTATGCCTGCCTCTTGTACTTAGCCGCCCCCCGTTGTATGCATGTGCCTGTATGCCTGCCTCTTCTACTTAGCTGCTCCCCCTGTTGTATGACTGAATCCTGTATCTTACTGTCCCCACTCAAGGCATCCCTCAACTGCAATCCTCAATGCATCAACAGTCCCTCTCTCCCCAATGTCGGAGTTTGATTGACACATTATGGTTATACCATCGCTGCCTTGTTGCTGATGCTTGAATTGACTTCTTTGACCCATGTTGGTTTACCCATCTTGTTTCTCGTCGTTCTCACGCTGGTCTTCCTTAAAGCATAATGTAATCAAGGTGGCCCTGAATCATTTTGTGTCCATCTTGACTTTGAATCCTAGCTTGCTCCTGTTGGTCTCTTACAACATAAGGTGTTCAGGATTGACCTCTGCATCTTGGTTGTGCTCTCTCCACCTGCTTGTGCACTCTATTACAATGTATTTCACTGGCGTTGCTTCCTCTTCGCTTTCACCACACTCACTGTCTCTCATTCTTCTCATCCTCTCCCTGTCTTTTCCCTCTCTCTCCGCTACCTCCCTCCCCTCACTATATACTCTGAACTTGCTCTATCAGAAAGGTTGTCAGGGCTAGTACGATAGTCAATGTCTTTCCCCACTTTCCTATTCCCACTTCACCTTTTTTCAATCCCCTGCACTACCAGAAATGTCGTCAGGCCTAGTACGATAGTTGCTTGTTATGTTTCATCCCCTCCCCCTCTTCCCTCACCTATTGTCAATCCCTGCACTACCAGAAATATCACCAGGCCTAGTACGATGGTCGCTTGTTATGTTTCTCTCCTCCTCCCTTGCCCCCCTTTTCCCTCACCTATTATCAATCCCCTGCACTACCAGAAATGTTATCAGCCCTAGTACGATAGTTGCTTGTTATGTTCCTCTCCTCCTCCCCTGGCGTCCCTTCCCTCCCCTATTGTCAATCCCCTGCACTACCAGGAATGTTGTCAGGCCTAGTTTGATAGTCGCTTGTTATGTCCCCCCCCCCTTTTCCCTCACCTATTGTCAATCCCCTCCACTACCAGAAATGTTGTCAGGCCTATTTCGATAGTCGCTTGTTATGTTTCCTATCCTCTCCTCACTCCCTTTTTCCCTCACTTATTGTCAATTCCCTGCACTACCAGAAATGTCGTCAGTCCTAGTACAATAGTCACTTGTTATGTTCCTCTCCTCCCTCCCCCCTGCTGTGATGCTGGAAATGCATTGGAGGGACAGGGCCTCCCTGTCCTTGTCCTGTAGTCCTTTTTCATTTGTGTTCTGTATTGTTTTCTGCCCAGGAGTCCATGTGGGACTCATGTCAGTGCAGCTCTTCCTTTTTTTGGTTTGGTGTAGAGACCCATGGGATACCCTTATGGCACCCATGGGTGGGGGCGCAACCCTGTGCCCCTAGTGTATGTTTTTGGGCACCTGTGTGTGGCCCACAGAGCAAGGTATGGGCTGGTGGCAGCTCAATCTTGAATTTGACAGGTGCTCTGAGTATCCTCCATTTTGGGATACCTAGGCCCTGCCATTGGAATCAGTTGATTCTTGATAGGAAACAAGATGGCCCCTGTGGCCTCTTGCTTTCTATTGCCTGTTACCTTGTTTTCCCAAAGTCCTGGGAAGCCCTGACTCTGTCCCTTCCCCCGGACTGGCTGTTGGGTGGAAGTTCCATATATGGTGTTGTTGTGAAGTCCAGGCCAGACTGGCTGGAGCCTTCCCAGTGACTGTATGTTGTGGGTACACCCGGTTGGTGGGACCTGGTGAATGGAGCGTGTGACCAATATGCACTTCTTGTTGTGGATGTCTGGTTTCTGGTGTTTGACACAATGGCCCTCATTCTGAGTAGGGAGGTAAGGGATACCGGGCACTGGTAAGGAGACCGGTGCCGGTAATACCTTACCACCCTACTACGAGGTCCCTTAGCGGGTCCCTTCCTTAACGCCTGGTCTGACCAGGTGTTAAGGACGGGACCCGTTCAGGGACTTGGGTGCAAATAACGGGCTTGGCATACACCGGCCCATTATTTGCACCCTCCCCATTCCCATTGAGCCCTATGGGAGCTCAAATTGGAATGGGGAATGGTTTGGTAAATGGGGACTTACCAGTCCCTCCAAGGTCAGAATGGACCGGTAAGTCCCCATTGAACCAAACCGGAGTCGGTACTGGTATGGGAGGCAGTCATGGCGCAAATAGCGCCAAGACTACCACCATACTAGGAATCAGGGCCAATGACTAAGACAGCCCTGCCTGAAACTGGTATGAATGCAGTGTCTAGTGTTGAATGGTTGGGTACTTGTCCCAATACACATTCCTTGTGAGTGTCTGAGAGGGAGGGGAATGGCCTGAATGCACTGTATGCCTAATTGGCTGACTGACTGCTGAATGCCCTTCTGAGTGATTGGTTGCCTGAGTGTGACCCAGCAGAATGAATGCGAGATCAACAAGTATATCTGGGGGCCTCTCACTGCAAGAAATAGTTCAAAAGCTGAAGTTGAAACTGACGCTTAATCTCAAAGCCGAGCGTGAAGAAGAAGTTTAACTGCTGTCCCCCTTTGCCAAAATCCGAAAGCCGTCGAGACTGGTCCAAGAGAGGACCTGGTTAGGTGCCCGGTTCCCGTGCTCCGAAGGACCATCACTAACCTTCACCTAAGCGCCCTGGAAGTCAGACCCTCGAACAGGGCCATCTTAAGCTTTTTTGGGGCCCTGGGCATGGACATCTTTGGGGCCCCCCTCAATCAAACCAAAGTAATTAAGTGATCAAGTATATCTGGTGGCATCCCCATTCCCCCAATGTGAGCGAAACCCTGCCTCGCAGCATTCAAAATAAGCATGTTTACTCCCTTTGAGTCCCCTTACCCTCTTCATTCTTGCTCTAATCAGATTGTACAAGTAGCATTTGAAGGCCAGGATTAGCACTCTACAAGAGGTTACTTCTGTTCTAGTATAGAAACAGGATACTTTTTATCAATAGCATCCGGGAAGGTATGCAGCCTGTAGTATTAATGCAGGACTATATTTAAACAGTACATGTAACCCAGAATAGGCAGATAACTCAATTTAGCTGCCTCAGAGAATGCAAAAGTGTTCAAGCATGGATAGAGTAGACCAATTGTAAGGAGGGAGAAAGCTACACATACCATAGCTTGGATAGTGTAGGCAGATTAGAAGCTACCAGGAAGGTGCCTCTATCCAGACAGACTGAGATTAGAAGTGGGACATGGTTTTAAAATAGCGTTGCCATTAGAGATCAAGGGAACAAGTGCCTGTGGCGTCAGTATATCAATGCTCACTATTGTAGTGAAAGCAACCCTACAGCTAGTGAAACCATGAGTGAGGCTTTTATGAAGATCATCCCCTGAGAAGGAAATCACACTGAGGGGCTGACAATTTTGAAAGGTTTAGGGACTGTTAACACTGAGAGGTTAGGCAATACAAGATTAAATGAGATGCACAGGATCAAATATTGTTTAAGGGGTGAAGCTGGGATTTGTGCCAACTCTGCAATTTCTTGATTTGAACACTTTCTTTTCCAGCTCTTACCATGTACTAAAACAATCTAATTTTATAAAACTGACTTGCAAAGTACACAAATCACATTTCCAAACCTGACAATTTTTGAAATCAAAATATTACAGAAGGGTGTTACGCAAAATGGGAATGATTCTAGCTACATTCTATCCATCATCAAGGGAAGTATATAAGTACCAGAATACCAATCAATGTGATTGTCTTTTGTACTTTTAAGCTTTAAATACTTCCAGAACAATGGCTTGTGAAATTGTCATTCATAAACATGCAGAAAAACCTTTGACTTTTATACAAAAAGCAAAACATTGTTTGTGTCAAACAAACAGACCTTAAAAGATGTTTGCCCAATGCCCAAACCATCTGGTCTGCTCTCTCCTGTTTACAACCCCTTCCACTCAAAATTGCCTACATAAGAAGAAAGATCAAGTAATGAGCTAAACAATGCCACCAGCATGCAAGAAGGCAAACCTCACAGAAGACAGCACAGTAAAGCAAGATATATATGATTTGACCAGGATCACTGTATCATCTGCTGGCAAAGCATTACATGATTAATTGATCAAGACAGAATGTACTTGTCAAAACAGACAGACAATAGGTTTAGCGCCTCAGGAGCATGCCATAAAAACCTCCTGGCGTGTGCTATTTAAGTCTGGTGAACAATGGAATCTTACTTTAGATCAGGCAGCCTTATGGGGGCCCCCTCCAAGGTGGGGGCCCTGGGCAAGTGCCCCTTTTGCCCTCCCATAAAGACGTCTCTGCCCTCGAAAGGCTGCCAACCGGAGACTGGGACTGCCGAGGAGAATGAAGACCAGCACCGAACATTCCGTCCACCGTCGTCGACCAGGGTTTGCAAGTTTCCTGTAACCGCTGGATGCCCGTGGAAGCCGTGTTGCCCGGAAGAGGGGACTGCTTGACGCTGTGCCGCCGATGACTGGAGCCGAACGATTCTTTGCCTAAGACCTTTGATTCACAAACGCGCTCATCCGCACTGCTGCCCGCCTTATCCATCTGGTGAAGGCCAGGCCGTCGACACACTGAGGAGCATCCGCCGGTGGGTTTCTCGCCACCCAACGACCGTAGAGACGCCGGACGACTTGACGCGCTTGCTGGGCCACAGTTCTTCACAAACTCTTTTCGGTCCTGAACTAGCGACATCGTGGTGCCCGCACGCCTCTTCCTTGCAGACGTCTTCGAATCGTCATCGACGAGCACCGCTGGGGCTGAAGCTGCCGCCTTGACGCTGAGTTCACTTTCTTCATGGGATCTCAACAATCCGTGGCTCCTGCTTAAAAGGGAGCTTCTCAAGAAGGATCTGTCGATGACCCAACGTCAAACCCTGCTATTCCAGGTAGATTGGGGTGGTAGAAACATTATAGAAAGAAATAAGACTTATAGAACAATATATGGACTGGGATTGTGCTATATCTTTATTTTACAGGTTGCCCAGGTGGGGGGTTCTCCACACAGAACTGTGTCTAGTGGTAGGGGCCAGTATTCTGCCAATTGTTCTAACCAACTGCTTTCCTCCTATGTCTATTGTTGGTTACCTTTATTAAGTCATTTGTGGGACACTTAACCAGAGTGCAGTTGATGCACTTTAATGAAATCTGAAATCTGATAATAATTGTGGTACCACTTAGAACTGTATGGCCCTCATTACGACCCTGGCGGAAAGCGACTGACCGGAGCGCCACAGCGTAAATAGCGTTTCCGCCATTGCACGAAGGAGCAAAGTGCGGCCCATTCCGACCCATCGGGCACGAGCACCACGCCACGGCGGAAGTGCAAAGTCCCCGATGGCGGAAATGACCCCAAAACGGCCCACACCGCCGCCGTACGGCGCCCTAGGTGCAATACCGCCACCCCTCTTAGCGGTCACCGCAGTGTGTGCCTACCGGAAAGTACGGTGACCGGAAATATACGGAAACGGAAGTTAAAACATGGGCCCGGAACGGGAAACATCCCGGCGTACACCTATAAAAACACTAAAACCACACAACCACTAAAATCACTACCCTGAAACACACCCCAACCCATCAACCACCCTAGCGAAACCAAGAAAAATGGGAAAAGTAGCGAAGAAAGCGTGCGACCGCAAGCGGCAGGTCCACTTCTCCCGTGAGGAACTCACCGTGCTAACAGAGACCCTCCAGGAGAATGCTGCCGTCGTCTTCTGCACCCAAATGACCAGGACGGCACTTGCAAACAAGAAGGCCATATGGGCTCTGGTGGCACAGCGGGTAAGTGCGGTGGGGACCGCACCCCGCACCCCACAGCAATGCCGCAAGCGATGGGACGACCTGCGGATACGCGTCCGCAGCATACTCTCTGCCAACCGCAACATTGCCACAGCCACCGGGGGAGGTCCTGAATCACCCATCAAGTTGACCCCCTGGGAAGAAATCTGTGCCTCCACCATCGGAATGGAGAGCATAGAGGGAGTCGGAGGGATGGAGAAAGGAGTGCAGACATCCGAAGATTCAGGTAGGTGGCCCAGATAAAACAATGCCAAATCCACACAGTCCATCCATGTGAAGTACCATGCGTCCACATAGTGCAACAGAAACACATGTCCAGGAGAACGTCCACACACATCGGCCTGATAGCGCACGTTAAAACCCACAATAAATACATAAATAATTAAAAACCCCTAATACACGCACTACACGTGCAGCAGGCACACCCTAACTGCAGGCTGCCAAACAACTGCACCCTCACTCCACACACAAATCAAAGCACCTCCAAGGCCCCGACCCAAATCACCCTCAGGTACCACCCCAAAGCATGTGATACAATGCCATTCCAATTCCCACAGACCCATCAATAACCCTCGCCCTCCTTTACTCCACCACAGGGTCCGATCCAAACGACGAGCTACAGGACACCCCTACCAGCACACCTGCAAAGAGGGCCAAGACCAACGGCCAGAGACCCTCCACCTCAGCTGCACGCATCAAGACACGGCAGCAGCACAAATCAGGTGGCAGCACAGAGGAGGGAACATCAACAGGCACCCCAGCAGCCAGCATGCCCACAACACCACCACCACAGGTCCCCCCAATGGATGCCACAGAAGGCACTGCCTCTGGTGGCAGCAGCACCATAGGTGACACCCCATTGATGGCAGCATGCTCGGACACAGAAAACGGGGATGCCGAAGTCAGATCCATCCATGACCTGTCCCAATCCCCCTGTCTGTCCCATCCCGTACAACATGAGGATACCACGCAGGGGCACCCACAAGACGACGACTGGCCATCCCCCACAAGCCCTGTGGCAAGGCAACATGAGGACAACAGCCCCTCTGTGACACCCCCGCAAATGGCCATGGCCCAGCAGAGGCAACAGTCCCTCGACCAGTTGATCGAACAACAGCAGCAACTGGCCACACTCCTCAAGGACCATGCCGATGAATGTGGGGGCACTAAGGCAGACATAGAAACATCAACTGAGACACTTAGGGCAGAAATGGAGAGAGGTACAGAGACGCTAAGGGCACAAATTGAGAGAAGCACCGAGAGCCTGAGGGGGGAACTGCATGCGACGTCCAAAGACGTATGTGCCGAACTTGCCGCAGTGCGCCGTGTGCTCACTGAGCTCTCGCAAACCCTTAGGGACATGCATGGACGTGAGCAGGCAGACACATCATCCGTTGCAAGTTCCGTCCAGGGCAGCCCCCAACGTAGATCTGGAAGGAACCTGCGCTCCACAGGCAGGGGTGCCCCTGATAACCGCAGAGGGGGCATGCAATAGCGACAGCCCACTGACAATGAGCATCTTTGGACACTGGTGTTCGGGGGGGAGGTAGGAGGGTGGAGGGGGTGTGTTGGGCTCACTTGGGTGGCGGGTCGATAGGGTGTTCAACATGATATCACATATGCCATAAAAAGTGCACGATCAACCAATGAGAAGTGTGGACATTGATCTTTGTGTACTAGGCCATCATAGGCGTACAGTCCATATTGTGCATGTCCCAGACACACGCAGTGCCACGAGTCCCGTGTCCATGTATCAGCCACCAGGCGTGAGTGCTAGAAGCATACATCAATGAGATGCTGACGAATGTCACGGGCCTCCGGTGCCTCGCAGACTCCATGAGGTGCTGCCACATCCCCACCCTCATCATGACCATCATCAGGTGCTTGCAGTTCTGCGTCAGGGGGCATGGGCACATTTCTACGTACGCACATGTTGTGGAGCATGACACATGCCATGACCATCTTTGCAACCTTCTCATGGCGGTACAGGAGTGCCCCGCCAGACCTGCTGAGGCAGCGGAAACGAGTCTTCAGTAGGCCGAATGCCTGTTCAATGACTACACGGGTACGTGAGTGGGCATGGTTGTAGTCCTCCTCATGCTGGTCCCGTGGGTTCCGGACTGGTGTGAGGAGCCATCTCTTCAGTGGATATCCAGCATCACCTGTATGTGGACGAGAAACGTATGATGTGGAATGCCATTGCTACGTACGCACACCCCCCCCCTTCCTGCCAGGTCATTGCCAAATCACATACCCCACATAATCATGCATGTAATGAGACTCACCGAGTAGCCAGGATCTGTTCCCTGCGTGTCGCTCCATGTAGCGTGGTATTGTAGAGTTCCTCAAGACCATAGAATCATGGGTTGATCCAGGGAATCGGGCACAACAATGTGTAATGATCCTGTTGGAGTCACACACCATTTGTACATTCAGGGAATGAAATTGTTTTTGGTTGCGGTACTGGGCCTCCATGGCATGTGGGACGACCAATTCCACATGGGTGCAGTCGATGGCACCAATGCAACCCGGTATGCCGGCAAGTGCATGGAATCCCACTTTTGTGTTGGTAATTTCCTGCTCCGAGCGTGGTAGAGAGATGTAGTCGTCTGCGTGCTGCAGGAGGGCATCGAGCACTTGAAATAGTGTCCGTGAGAACAGTGGCTGAGAAATGCCATGCAACTGTCCGACTGTGTGCTGGTAGGTGCCTGTGGCCAGGAAGTGGAGTACAGACACCACCTTCAGTAGGGGTGGGATGGCGGTTGGGCTATCTATCATGCTGACAAGGTCAGCCTGTGTCATGTCCACAATGGCGGCTATGGTGTTCCGGTCCAGACGGTAGAGGGTGTGGATCTGCTCATCAGTGAGGTTGAACGGATGTGCTCGGAGGCGTGGGATTGCGGGCTGCCTGCGTGGTGGTAGTGGCTGTGCTGGTGGGCCTTGCTGGCCCTGCCTTGGCCTCCTCCTCCTCCTGCGTCTCCTCCGTGCGGCTGGTTGTAGTTGGTGTTCGTCTTCTTCTTGGAGTCGGAGCACTTGCAGTGCTATCAGGTCCCCCAGGGCCAACATCGCGAGTCCTGCCGGTAGCATTTCGGTGTGGTTGTGGGAGGAGACTGGCTGTGCAATTTATGTGTTTTCAGGCTGTATGGCCTCCACCTGTGGTGATTGATTCCACCTGTGCAAAATGCTCTCCCCTTTGGCCGAGCACGTCCCGCGCACAACGCTGCAATTCGGGGAATTGTATCTTGCTATTGCAATCATGTATTTGTACCCGATGGCCGTGTAAGATTGGTTGATATGTTCATTCTGCTGTGGTCCCATTGTTTCACATACTATCTGTGCAGTCGCGAACAGACTTGTGAGGGGTCAGTGGAACGTAGTACTCGAGTAACGGTGGGCCCTCATGCATCACTGTACCGAGTTGCAACGACGGGCGGGGCGTCCCATTCGTGGGTGAAGGCAGTTGCCATTTTCACACACAGCCGCACTCGATGGAATAATTAGTGATTTCAAACGGCCACAGATGCCTTTTCGACGTGATGTTGCAAATGAGGAATTCGAAGGGCGGCGCTTTCGGTTTCCAGCTAGCGGCGAGGAGATGCCCACAGGTCTGACTGCAAATATAACGTTCTATTGTTCTATGTCCTTGAGACAGGGCCCATGGCGAGGGAGCAATGATTGATATGAATAGTTTGGGATGCGCAATAGCTACGTGGGCGATGAGGCCGTCCGTTCCCAAATACATGTTACTTCACAACACTGGAATTACGGGCTGGGGCACTGTGGATTTAGCAGGCTGCATAACGCACAGACTCAATGGATGTTTCTAATGTTATGTGAGTAATTATTCAGGCGTTTTGATCCCGGGATGAGGGAATGATGGATGGATGCATGGGCAGGTGATTTGATACAGAGTTTGCCATGTACAGGGCTTCTTGGGATCTATCCGCCTCCCCTACGCTATGTGATGCAGGGCTGCCATAGTGGGACCATCGTCCATCTGGCCTTGTTGAGCCCTCCCTGTCTCGAGGCGCCCTCAGACACTTGTGTCCATGCACGTTAACATTCCCATCTGATGGAATCTGTTTTGACAGACGCATGCACAGGTACACTCGTTTGTGATGGTGTTTGCACCTCGATATAGATGGTTATGAGTCGCAAGTGGTTTTGGGGTGGTGATGATCCTTTTGAGTGGGCTAGCATGCATATGGCTGTGGATTTCGTGTGATCATTGAAGTGAGTTGTTGGAATGTAGTTCTGATGGCCATTCTGTTCTTTTTCTTTTCTTTTGGTTGACAGGTATCTCCTCCCCTTTTGCCACTGCCATCTGTATGCCACTCCTGCAGATGGATTTTACTCCCGACACCTGCTGCTTCGTGTTAATCAGTGGAGCAGCATTACGATCTTATGGGACGATCGCCAATGGCCCACATGCCCTTACGCAGTACTGGTGGCTCGGAGCAACATTTCGGCCTTTCAGCTGGACTAGTGCCTCCCCATTGGGACGGCCCTGCGGTTATGTGCGCTTCCATGTTGCCTTTTCGTACGTGAATGTGGCTCTGTGTACCATGGGGGAACAGGGCGACACACAGGTAGTGGCTGGTCATTTCTTGCGGAAGCAGCCCACAATGGTGATTAGTGTTTTGGAGTTCATGGCCTGATGGCTGTATGGGCTTGGTGATTTTGATGTGCATTAAATTTCTATTCTGATTTGGCCCGTGTAGCGTTTTTCTTTGCAAGTGATGTGGCATATGCCTATTTGGGGGGCGATGTATTGTGAGGAGATCTGCATTGGGTTCCAGCTTCGGGGTTTAGTTGCGTGGTACTGTGCTGGGCGCGTTTGCCTACGAAGCCCAGTGAGGTCAGGGATGGGGGCTGCCAATATGACAGTTTGAATGTTGTCATGCTCAGGGGCGGGGGATTGGGTTTTGTGTAACAGATGCCGGTCAGCCAGGTGGACTGGTGGAATGATGTGATTTTCGGAATATTGCTGGTCACAGGTGCCTGTGTTTGCGTGCGTTTCTTGGTGGGGGACTGTGGTCATGTCCATTGGGATGGCTTCTGTATTCGTGCCATCTGTGCCCTGCAGCTCCCATTGGCCCCTCTTGTGTTTCTTTTGTTCGTTGCCATGCATGGGTGACTTGTACATTTCAATGGTTGCATTGTGGCTTCATTGCACCTACGGGGAGTTGTACTTTGTGGGCAGGGAGCGGTGTACAGGCACTCAGTGGGGCCGTTTACGGTTGATTCGCGATGCCGTACTTCTCGCCATGGCGGAATGGTACATTACGCCATGCCTGATGGCGTTAGGTACATGTCCGCTAGGGTCGGAATTGGCGTACCGTTGCGCCATGGTGGTGTTTGCGGTTTGGCATGGCGCGCGCGCGCGTGCTTGGTGCAGTTAGCGTTGGCGTTCACTACGGTGTCGCTAATGGCTTCGTACTTTGCGGTGACGGGTCATAGTCGCACCGAGCGCTATTCGATGGCGGTATTGCATTTCCGCCATCGTTTTTCGATTTCCGCCAGGGTCGTAATGAGGGCCTATGTCTTTGCCTTTGTAGATTTACTGAGCACAAAGTGAGTTTTTATGATAGTGTACATAATCTTTAACCTTTAATTGTATAAAGAATGTGTTTTAACTAATACAGTGTGTGGGCATTCCTTTGTGGGGGCTTGGGGACTACACTGTACTTAATAACCAGCCTGCATCACCTCCTGAGAAGCTAGGCCTTGATTGCTCGAATACGTTACCAATAATAGAGAATCTTGGCTGGGGTCCTCTGTGCCTCTCCTCTACCACATAGAGAGCATAAGTACAGACCCCTCCACTCCAGTCTTTACACCCGCCCTCTCCCTTACCTATTGTCATTCCCCTTGCACTTTTCGGAAATGTTGTCAGGCCTGGTATGATAGTTCCTTGTCTGTCTCATCTCCTTCCTCCCCCTCCCTTTCTCCCCTCCTTTCATAATTGCCAATGCTCTTGCACTATCTGAAATGTCATCAGACCTAGTACAATAGTTAATTTCCCATTCTTAATGTCTCAAGGCCTTGTAAGAATGGTATTGTATTTTTCCTTGCTCCCTCCCCTGCCATGAAGCGTTTTGAAATACATGTGTATAGGCGCTATAAAAATAAACTATCATATCATATCATATATCATTTCATATCAGGACACAGTATCATTGCAATGGATGTCTGATGTGCACCATCCAGAATGTATTAAAGTGTGGTACAATCACATGTGCTCATTGGGGAAGCAGAGGTATAACGGGAGCTGTTATGTCTGCTCCCTCATCTACAGACATAGGGATGTAGATGTTAGTACCCCAGGAAATGCCATCCTTGGAAGCCCAGTGTTTGGTTCATCTGGCTATGTGTCGGGTTTGCAGTTTGTTCCAGGGGCACAAGGTACAAGTTGTATTAATGAACAAGGATGAAGAAAAATTGCCAAAGAAGGCACCAGTGTTCACTGTAATCCACAACTCCTGCTGAAATTGGACAGAGTACTGTTTGTGTCAAACAGATGGGAAAAGGTGGTGGTGAGCTGCACGGTAAGGAGCTTGCCAGGGTTTGGAGAAGTAGTGATATGGAGCATCAATAAGAACTGCTTTACAATATGGGCCACGTATGTCTCAGAACTAACATGGATTGAGACACGAGAAGTTCTAGTGAAGGTTCAAGCAGCCGAAGAATATGTGTTTTGCTTTCAAGGGCATGGGGCAGTTCTCGTTGGAACTAATATAAAATGCAATAAAACACTGTTCATTCCAGATCTTGCTAAAGGAACAGCAGCCCTCAGGGATATCTACTGGATATGTGGTCAGCAAGCATATCTGCATCTTGCACTATCCTGGCAAGCCACCTGTACATTGACAACATTGCACTCAGCTATTCTCTTGGTGTCTGAAGCTCATCTAACAATTGCATCTAAGTCTGTTATAGAGAAACAGAAGCAAGGTCCCAACCACCCCTGCGGGCAGAAAGCAAGAAGCGCTCACTGAAGATATACGAAGGAAGAGATTGCATTATTTGTCTGAAGATTCGTACAAGTTGCTCAAAGCCATTCCAGACAGATAACGCCTGTATACCGAGACGTAAGTGTTTTTCGCTTCCCTTCTGATGCTAGGGGTTCAGGCTGTAGCAAATACTAAATGGTTACAGATTGTGAGGTGGGAGATCATCCAGCTGGCAAATGATACAGAAAAAGGTTTGAATGCTATCAAGAGTGAGTTGCAGGCTATTCGGTTGATGACCCTGCAAAACCGGTACGTTTTGGGCCATCTGTCGGCGATGGAAGAGGGTGTGTGCAAAAAGATCGCACTGTCATTGCACATACGTCTCCCTAAATGATGCATAAAATGGGTACCTGTCACACATTATAGGGGCCTGACACTAGTTGAAGACAGGCATGGAGAGTGAAGCAGTGGCACAGGCCGAAGATTGGTTTGACACAATGTTCTCGTGGGCACCTACATGGCTTGCAGCAATGGTGAAGATACTGGTCCCCATCGTAGTGCTTCTGCTGGTGATTTTCTGCACGTACCAAATGATACTTCGATGCTGTGTAACGACAATCCTGAACAGTGCAATGATGATGGTCACAATCGGGGAAGGAATGGCTTTAACCGGTACAAAGGATGGGCAGATTCAGACGGAGCACCCAAGTAAGCCAATCATGGTCAAAATTGAATGGCCCATAGATACCCCAGAGACACTGACTTCACCCCCACCAGACCCAGATAATTATAAGGAACACTGGTTATACGGAACACTGGATTGATTTAGCAGGCAATGGAGGTTGTATTTACCTGCCGCATTGTTTAAAATTCCACCATACATTACACTATGTATAGTAGCTGATCATTGTTGTAACTAGCCGCCTCGCCTACATCACGGTACCACCAGATCTTTCTTACTAGCCGAGCCACCCTGGGCACATTATGTAAAATTCCGCCATGCATGACACTATGCACAGTAGCTGATCATTGTTGTACCAAGCCGTCTCGCCAATCAAGACCATGCATTGTTACACCACCTCTGCTTGCTTGCTTTTTCTCTTATCGTGCGCCACAGACGCGTTTTTCCACGTTCGGGTACAATTCCACCAAGTAGATACGTACGGTTTCACTTTCGATTTCACATACGTTGTCTACTAAGACCATTGGCTAACCCACAACCAATGAGAGGATCAGTTAGTTACGTGGCCATCCACGCACACACCCCTTGCTCCATTGGCTGCTTCTGGCTCCATGGGCGTGCTTTTAATGTTTGCACTGTCGGTTCCTCCACAGCAACCATTACCGCAAGGAGTACAGCCGCATCCATTGCGCTCCGGTGAGTTTTTGTCCTGTGTTACTCCCGATCAGCCCGATCAGCCCGATCAGGTAGTTATTACTATTATAGGCACTTCACAGGCTCTCTCCATGCAGTGCTCAACCACTCGCTGCCATTACATATGCCTGTCTCTGCAGCACGTCCAAAATGCACTGCATTTTAGTAATTTGTCTGCTGATTCCATTAGATAATAACACGAGCCCGCACCTTGCGTCGCTTCAAAATACTGAGATGTCTCTCCCACATGTCCTCCACCAGTAAGTCTTACTTACACGATTGTCGTTCACTGTCTCCAGCATGTCCGCCAGTTGCACCAACTTCCGTATTACTGCACACTGGCATTATACCTTCATGATCCTTTGGCATTTGTACTACACTTGCCGCACACACACGTTGCTCTGTGGCAATCCTACCGTTTGGCACCCCCACCACCGCCATATTCTTTAAACTTATCCACTGAGACTTGTACCATCCCACTGTGGCTTTTCTATAGACCATGTGTTACTAGCACCGTCTATGTCTAGGGTTAGGATGATGGTTTTTTGATCTTCCTTTCTACAGCTCCTAGACGCTCCAGGCCATATCTTCCTGCCTGAAGGACCCGAAAAACTTCTGAGTCAGCCCATGCAACCTAGTGCCATGGGCTTGTCATAGTCCTGCATTTTTAAGGACTCTAAAGCACAGCGCCCCCGCTGCAACTATAGCAGACGGTAAGCTGTTCTTACAAATACACGACACTGTGTATTCAGGCACCAATCAGCCATTATTGAATAATGATTAAATTGACAATTCCTCCCCTGAGATCCTTACAGCTATCCCTTTCCCCCACAGATCACCCACACGGACAGTACCACGCTCAGCATTCATCCTGATGAAGGCCAGCACTACTTCGGGCTCTTACCCAGCCCCCCATGGCCGAAACTCTCCAGTGTCGATGTTCCGTGACACAACCCCATTGTATATGTGTTTGTAGATAGTGGTGTGTACACCGTCTTATTTAGCATCCCCGGATTTACTACAGTCCTGGGCAGCACTTTGTCAAATCTTGTCCTCACTTATCTGTATTTTATACTTGTGCATCATTTTGGCAATTGTACCTTGATACTTGAGAGGTCGATACTCACCTGTATTTCTTGTGTTCAAACAACATCTGTCCGTACCACTTTTGTGCTTATCGAATGTCATGTAAACATTTAATTTTATCATCTGTGCAAAACAATTGTTTGGAGGCAAAATAAAATAGTGTCCAAACCAGGTAGTTGTTTACGGTTCTCCCACCCTGATTTCTAGCATTTTGTATACAGGTTGTATTTACCTTACATGTACCCCGGGGAAGTACGCCCGCGATCGAGAAAGTTATGTCTCATACGCAGGGTGTGGGCCTCTAAGGATAAAGTGGATAGGAGGAGAGAGAAGGAGGGATTAGCTAATGTAGGATTAACTAAAGGGGGGACTATTGGGATCCACGTTCAGACTCCAGCACCTCCCAAATGATTTAGGTTGCGAATACACCATAAACAAACACAAGCGTGTACAGGGGGCTGGGCTGGGGGTAGTTCTGTGGGTAAAGATGAGTCATGCGGGGTGCACTAATAGTTCAAATTTCGACAGGGCTAAGGCATATTAAAAACAGCCCCATGGAGTGTTAATTTTGACGTACACACAAACACACACACACAATCATTAGGAGGTTCATAAAGAGTTACCTGAGGAGCATAAAGCCCCACAAGTCTAATTTCCCCGAATGCAGCACTTACAGGGCTGTCTCTTATAGTCTTCTGCATTTGCACATGTAGACCTGTTCAGGAAATGAACTTGGCTAGCAAGTCCCAGTACCATATGTCCATAGACACATGGGGAATCTGTAAAGTATTAAACAGATTATAACATGTCTTCTTAATGGCAAGTGCTCCTCATACATACATGCAGAAATGCGAAGTTGCTTTCTCGTTACAGGTTACTGTACATGTCTCCAACATAAAGCCTAGGGCTATACACGTTTATCCTGTGGGCGAAGAATGCTGCTAAAGAGGGTTAGCAAAAGAGTTACGCAGAATCCGCTACTGACCTCAGGTGTGGATTCTCTGCTCTCACCGTTCACTCTCAATAGAAAGCGCTGTGAGCCGCCTCTCTATACGCCGATGTGCATTTTACCACCCAGTCATCAGTAGACATGTGTTCTCAGAAGCACATATCTGTGCTCCCCGAACCCCCACATTCAACCACCAAGTATCGATTTCCAATGAGTTCATCATTTCCATTCACAGATGGATTTCAACATTGTATATCGATTATTTGCCTGCACGGGGGTCCCCTTTCTTTACAAGTCAATCCTGGGATATGAGGTCACAGTCCACAATGCGAGGTTAACCAATATCACTCAGAAGCGGGCATGGTGTCTAGTTAAGACCAGGAGTTGTGGGTCCTATGGCAAGCGTCATCATTGTCGAGGGTTGCCAGATGTGGAATGCTCCTAGAAGGACATTAGGCTGCCAGACAGCACTTACCAAACACACAGTGGCACATTGAGGAGATAGTTTCTCAACTCGAGGCATATAGGTTACATTGCTGCTCCTACAGGCACAACAGTCTAGCAGTTGCCAGTCCGAAACCCTTTCCAAAAACCAGCAAAATTATTTTCTGTTTCTAGGGGCAGTAAACAATGGCGAATGTGGATTTGCGGGCAGAATGTCACGCAAATCCCCTTTTTACACGCAAATCATTCCATTAATCAGGCTTTAGGGGCCGATTCATGGAACAAACGTGCCCCGAAAATCTACGCGCAAGCAGGCGCAAGCGGAAAAAAACAGGCGCACGCGCGCGATTCATGGAAGTCCCTGCGCGTGTACACCCCGGGATGTGCGCCAAACCCGTGCTTGGCGCACAAGTCACTGCAACATCCCGAAAGGTGTGCGCGACGCACACAGTGAAAGCGCACAACCTCGGCGCATACACCAGAAAGTGGGCGGGACACGGGGCGTAACGCGCGGAATGGGGAACAACACGCAAAAATAAGGGCGTAACTGGGGATGTACTGCAGGGAAGCAGACGGAACGCCCACACGCACTCGAACCACACGTATTCATGGAATCGAATAGGGCAAAGCCACGCACAGCCAAAGACACGCACAAGCCGAAACACGTCCGCCACACGAAGGCAGGTGGTAGCGTCCCTGCGCATTACAAAAGTGGCAACATACAGCAATTGGGCCTGTGCGAGCGGGCTATGTGTATTTCAGGGGTTCGCGTGAACTTTTTCACGCGATCGGGCCTGGGGGAGCGGGCTATGTGTATTTCAGGGGTTCGCGTGAACTTTTTCACGCGATCGGGCCTGGGGGAGTGGGTTACGTGTATTTCAGGGGTTCGCGTGAACTTTCTCACGCGATCGGGCCTGGGGGAGCGGGCTATGTGTATTTCAGGGGTTCGCGTGAACTTTTTCACGCGATCGGGTCTGGGGGAGCGGGCTACGTGTATATCAGGGGTTCGCGTGAAGTTTCTCACGCGATCGGGCCTGGGGGAGCGGGCTATGTGTATTTCAGGGGTTCGCGTGAAGTTTCTCACGCGATCGGGCCTGGGGGAGCGGGCTACGTGTACATCAGGAGTTCGTGTGAAGTTTCTCACGCGATCGGGCCTGGGGGAGCGGGTTACGTGTATTTCAGGGGCCACGCTCCTGCCCAGAAGGCTGAATTACTGCCCCCCAGTGCCCTGCGTAGCCTCCCACGTGCCATCTACTGCTGCCTGCCTGCCTGCCTGCCTGCTGCCACCGTGCCCTGCCATTTGGTGCCTGCACATCAGCCATCTGCAGGGGTCCAGTTGCTGTGTCCACCCCTGCTAGAACAGAAGACTCCCGACTCAGATAACATCGGTCCACAGCCCAGCCACAAGACCCAGTTGCCCACCCACTCCTGCCCCTGGGGTTGCCATGTCGGGCACATCCACATCTGGCACCAGTGGCAACCCGCGGCCAGAGGGGCATAGGGGCACCAGCTTCACTGCCACCGAAGTTGGTGTCCTGGTGGAGCAAGTCCTGGGGCAGTATGATGCCCTCTTCGGATCGTACCGCGCCAACAAGGAAGACGGGAGAGGATCTGGGCCGACTGTGTGGTTGCCATCAACGCGGAGGGGGTGGCAACCCGCACCATCCAGAAGGTCAGGAAGCGCTGGGAAGACATGAGGTCCAGGACCCTCATGAAGGCCCGGCGCCTCGTGGAGGGGGGGCGGGGCCGCATGAGTTCCATCCAGATTGGGGTCCTGGAACGCGTACACCCAGCGCTCCACGCCCAGGTCCTTGAGAGGGAGACCCGTCTGGAGTTGAGCGGTAAGTGGCCAAGCATTGCTGTGTGAGACAGGGCATGTTGCAGTGTGCTGGTTGTCTGATACTTGCCTGTATGTGTGACATAGGCCATGTACGAATTTATGTGTGCAGGGACATCATGGTAATGCATGTGCGACCAGTAATGTGTGAACCGCACGGTTGTTGCATGTGTTTAAATGCGACATGGGGAGCCCTATGCAGATTGTACACATGAGAGCATGGCAGTCTCTGTTCCTGGACATGGGTGGGGGTGAGGGATGGGTGCTGATGCCAGGTACATATATGGTGTCCATGTCTGTGTGCCTGACCGGCGTGTCTGTGACTTGTGGATGCCATGGATGCATGACACATGTCTGTGACAATGTACAGATTCACTGATGCAGCCTAGTCATCCTTGTATCCACTGTGATTGGGGTGTACGGGGCCAGATGGATGTGACTGAGGTGAAGTGTGTGCATGTGATAGGCATGACCCATGATGCATGTGAGTTCCATTACATTGTATGTTTCGAGAGTCCATTGGACATGTATGGAAATGTCCATGGCATGCACCATGACTGTCACTGTGTGTGTTTTGCCTGGACTGACACATGTGTTGTGGAGGGACATGATGGAAGTGTACTTTGACAGTGGCACTCATCTGCTATTGCTTCCTGTCTAGGGGACCATTGTACAGTACCCTGATGCTTGTGTTCTATGTCTCCCTCTACGCAGCGGCTAGTGAAGAAGAGGGCGGAGACGGCGCTGTTGAGCAAGGCGGTGGGGATGCCCCTACGGCTGCAGCGGTAGGGGTGGGTGAGCCCCCACAAGGGCCTGCTACGGCGGAAGACGGTGAGGAGCCATCCAGGTTGGTGGTTTCCACAGAGGAGGAGGAGGCCGCCACTGAGGCGCACCTGGGGCCTGGTGGGGGCATCCCTGCTGGTGCAAGTGGTGCAGTCCAGGGGAAGGGGCAGGAGGCAGCAGAGGTCACCGTGGAGGGGCCTGTGCATGTCGCTGTCCCTGACCCTGTGGGTGCACCACCATGCACCAGCAGGGATGCCCCGTCCCAGGCATGTCCGCAGGTAGAGGGGATGTCCATGTCATCTGACTCCCCTCCACCTGCGGACGAGGGGACCCCTGGCCGTATGGAGAAGGTCCTGATTGGGGTCGCGATGCGCACGGCTGTGATTCGTGATGCCGTGTGTGCTTCCCAGGAGGAGCACGCACGTCATCACGAAGAGCACCGTGCCGACGTGGCCCAATTGGGATCGTCCATGTTCGGGGGTTTCCTGCATGTGTCGGCCAATCTGGCGGCCCTCTCCTCCTTTGTGGAGACTATACGCCAGTCGTTCTCCTTGCCGTCTTCCGGCCCAGATGCCACCAGGGCCCCCTGTGGACCTGCCCTGACCAATGCAGCCAGCTCGGTGGGGATCCCATCCCTGCCACAGTCGGGAGTCAGAGGTCCAGCAGGGGTGGACACCACAGCAACTGTACCCCAGCAGATGGAGGATGTGCCGGCATCATCAGGCAGGGCACGTGCACGACGGCGTCGGTGGATTCCATCAGCCTGGATGCCGTCGTGCTGGCAGAGGCAGTGGCGTCGGAGGCAGCAGCGGAGTCAACATGGGAGGCATCATGGCTCGGGGCCATCAACATCGGAGGGGCAGGCATCGGCCGGAGGGCAGGAGGACCCAGGACGGGAAGTGTCTTCCGTGTGGCAGCGGTTGGGCCAGCATATAGGTGCGGAGTGGCGGCGGGCGGAAGAGGCACGGCTCACAATGGTCAGGGTGGAGAACTCCATGCGGAGGGCCCTGAGGCGGGCCGAGTGCCTCGAGGCAATCCGCAGGGGGTTGGAGGAGCAGATGGCGTCGTCCCTGCGGACCCTCTGGGCCATGGAACAGGACCGCCTCTGGGACATAGACGAGGAGTTTGATGATGCCCTGGCCCGGAACACCACGGAGTGAGCCGCTGGACTTGCCCGCCGCCTTTGTATATAGTTCTTTAGTTTTAGGTTTCATTTGTTTCTTCTTATGATTTGGAGTCGACGGACACAGCTCCACTTTTTGTATATAGTTGCATTTTAGTTAGGGTTTTTTGTAGGTTTCCTTTGTTCAGTTGGGCTCATGGACCCTTGGATGTTTTGTACATAGTTCTTCATTGGATTGTTTTATTTTTTTATTTTTGATTTATTCTCCATGGAGCAATGGTCTTTGCATTTATTTTTATCTCTCGGATTGATTTTATTTTTAATGTGACTTTGAATAACTTTTTTTTTGGATTTGGATTTGTAGTTTTGATTTTTTTGGACAGACATGCAGCTTATCTTTTTTTCATTGCCATTGTAGTTTGTTTCATTTCATTTGCATTCAATTTTTTTTAATACAATTTTGTTTTCATACTTCACTGTGTGGTATCATCTCATTGGTTTCATGCATGTCATGTTGGGTGTTTTCCCATTCATTTGCAACCATTGTGTGTGACGGACATGGGTTCATTTGCTTTATGAACATTGGGGGTGTAACATGTAATTTCCATTTCCATGTGGGTGAATGGGTTACTTGGTAGGGCCTTTTGGCTGTGGAGGCTGACCATAACGCACATGATTGGGGATTGTGAGGACCTGGGTCCAGGGGGACATGAGTGGGGTCCTGGTGGAGGCTGCCCCTAGTGACTGGGGGGTGGGGGTGGTGGGAGACATTGGTGGGGGCCTGGTGGCAGGTGCCCCACAGTGCTGGGGAGTGGGGGGGTGGGGAACATGAGTTGGACATGGGTGGGGGCCTGCTGGCAGGTGCCCCACAGTGCTGGGGGGTGGGGGGTGAGGAACATGAGTTGGACATGGGTGGGGGCCTGCTGGCAGGTGCCCCACAGTGCTGGGGGGTGGGGGTGCTGGGAGACATGGATGGGGGCCTGCTGGCAGGTGCCCCACAGTGCTGGGGGGTGGGGGTGCTGGGAGACATGGGTGGGGGCCTGCTGGCAGGTGCCCCACAGTGCTGGGGGGTGGGGGTGCTGGGAGACATGGGTGGGGGCCTGCTGGCAGGTGCCCCACAGTGCTGGGGGGTGGGGGTGCTGGGAGACATGGGTGGGGGCCTGGTGGCAGGTGCCCCACAGTGCTGGGGGGTGGGGGTGCTGGGAGACATGGGTGGGGGCCTGCTGGCAGGTGCCCCACAGTGCTGGGGGTTGGGGGTGCTGGGAGACATGGGTGGGGGCCTGGTGGAGGCTGCCCCTGGTGGCTGGGGGGTGGGGGTGCTGGGAGACATGGGTGGGGGGCCTGGTGGAGGCTGCCCCTGGTGGCTGGGGGTGGGGGTGGTGGGAGACATGGGTGGGGGCCTGGTGGTGGGTGCCCCTGCACTGCTGGGGGGTGGGGGTGCTGGGAGACATGGGTGGGGGCCTGTGGAGGGTGCCCCTGGTGGCTGGGGGTGCAGGGGGACATGCGTTGGTGGGCAGTAGTGCAAGTTGACATGTGGGTTGGCTGGGGGGCATGGCCATGGTGGATGGGGTGCCTGCAGGACATGTGCAGGGTAGGCCCCTGTGGTGTGAGCCACCTGCAGGGGCCGTGGAGGGTGTAGAGGGAACACCTGGGAGGACCCACACGTGCAATTCACGTGTGGTGCTCCCCGCGCACCCCTGAAATACGCGTACCCTGCTCGCACGGGCCCAATCGCGTGTGGAAATTCCCGCGCACCTCTGAAATACACGTACCCTGATGGAATCGCGTGTGGAACTTCCCGCGCACCCCTGGAATACACGTACCCTGCTGTAATTGCGTGTGTAACTTCCCCTGCACCCTGAAATACACGTACCCTGCTGATATCGCGTGTGGAACTTCCCACGCACCCCTCGAATACACGTACCCTGCTGTAATCGCGTGTGATACTTCCCCTGCACCCTGAAATACACGTACCCTGCTGATATCGCATGTGGAACTTCATGCGCACCCCGAAATACACGTACCCTGATGGAATCGCGTGTGGAACTTCCCGCGCACCCCTGGTATACACGTACCCTGCTGATTTCGCGTGTGAGACTTCCCCCGCACCCTGTAATTCACGTACCCTGATGGAATCGCGTGTGGAACTTCCCGCGCACCCCTGAGATACACGTACCCTGCTCGCACGGGCCCAATCGCGTGTGCAAATTCCCGCGCACCCCTGAAATACACGTACCCTGATTGAATCGCGTGTGGAACTTCCCGCGCACCCCTGGAATACACGTACCTTGCTGTAATCGAGTGTGTAACTTCCCCTGCACCCTGAAATACACGTACCCTGCTAATATCGCGTGTGGAACTTCCCATGCACCTCTGGAATACACGTACCCTGCTGTAATCGCATGTGAGACTTCCCCTGCACCCTGAAATACACGTACCCTGCTGATATCACGTGTGGAACTTCACGCGCACCCCGAAATACACGTACCCTGATGGAATCGCGTGTGGAACTTCCCGCGCACCCCTGGTATACACGTACCCTGCTGATTTCGCGTGTGAGACTTCCCCCGCACCCTGTAATTCACGTACCCTGATGGAATCGCGTGTGGAACTTCCCGCGCACCCCTGAGATACGCGTACCCTGCTCGCACGGGCCCAATCGCGTGTGGAAATTCCCACGCACCCCTGAAATACACGTACCCTGATGGAATCGCATGTGGAACTTCCCGCGCACCCCTGGAATACACGTACCCTGCTGTAATCGCGTGTGTAACTTCCCCTGCACCCTGAAATACACGTACCCTGCTGATATCGGGTGTGGAACTTCATGCGCACCCCTGAAATACACGTACCCTGCGGAAATCGCGTGTCTAACTTCCCATGCACCCTGAAATACACGTACCCTGCTGATATCGCGTGTGGAACTTCACGCGCACCCCGAAATACACGTACCCTGATGGGATCGCGTGAGGTACTTCCCGCGCACCCCAGTGATACACATAGCCCGCTTGCTGTGCTGGTACAGGGTTAGCGCAGCCCTTTGCGCTGGATTGGGTATATTGATGGCTTTTCCCTGCGCGAGAGGTGTTCTTGGGGGCGTAACTGGCGCTGCTGCAGGGCCGCTGCGCCACTGTGCGCCATGGCTGGTTTTGGTGGCTGGAATCCATGAATAATCTGTGCGCGGAATTGGATTTTAGCGCACGCGGCTGGCGCAGGGATTCGCACGCGCACACTGTGCGCCAGCCGCGTACGCCACTTGTGCGCTGGATTCTATGAATTACCCCCTTAATGTATTGATTTCCAAGTTAAAATGTAACCTCGAAAAGACAAACCATCTCGGATAATGTTTCATTTATTTTCACTTAACAGCTTCGAACTAGAGCAGGGTTGTTTATCGCAGCGTGCGTGGGCCAGGGGATCCAGCTCCTCAAGCCCCTGTCAGGCCACTGCAAGATCACTCCCTCACCACTGCGCACATAGCATTTAGCAGAATCTAGTCTCTAAATCGGTGCTTTGATATTGTTTATTGTGCCCACCTGCCAGCCAGAAATCCTTTTATCCCAAAAAAATAGGATTTCCTTTGATTTGTGTCACTGCTAATTTCTGTACTTGTGCCCCTCAACGCAAGCAACACCCTGACTTGCTGCGCTGCTGCTTTCCAGTCATTCCATGTTCTACTCTCAGATGTTCTAGTTAAAGATATATTTGGAATGCAGAAAAGCCTAGAGCCCCAGAGCAGATTAGAGAATAAGGTAGACATGAGAAATAAAATAAGTACAAAAGTAGTCAGTGGGGGCCTCACCAAAGCCCCGCCCCTAAACCTTCCATGGCATGTTATTATGTAATGACTCTTTTCTCCAAGGTGAAGTGACACTACCGCAGAATGAAGGGCAGCTCATCACAAGATCAGGTAGGAGCCCAGGGGCCTGCACTTCCGGTGGCGAACTGGACACTGAATGTCTATGTATTGGTGGGCAGGCGAGTGGGCAGCTGCATGATGTGTCTTTATCCTTCTCAGAGGCCACGAACCAGTCACATGACGAGTCGCATTGAGGGACATCTTGCTCTGCTCGCTGTGTAGTTAATTTCTCGCCAGCTTGAGTTTTTCTTTTTTTGCAGACAGCAGCTTGTCATCATCCTTATCACATTGTTAAACCTGCACCACTTTTAAGGGTGCATTGCAACAGCATTCCAAATGAAGCATGGCAATAACAGGGAACAAGTATTGACAGGCACAGTAAAAAGTCCCCTGCAGCAAAGTTTCCTTGCAAAGTACAGTTGGCTTACATCACAGTTTATTCAAATTTAATGTCACTGTGTTACATTTTTCTATACATATACAGTACTCAGACCTTGCATGAAGATGTTGATGATGGCATGTGGGAGGCAACTCTTTGACCGCTCTGTAACCATTTTCCCATTGATTAGATTAACATAGACCTTCTGAATCAGAGAATGGACCAAACGTCAGCTCTCTGTTTATAAATAGAACAATCTGTTTCGAAAGTAAAATGTTCCCTATCCAATTAAAAAAAACAGTTGTGATGTGCTGCTTTTTCTAGATGAAATATCAATTTGGTTTTCAAATATTTGGAACTCTAGTCAAACACATTCTACAAGAAAGTAAGATCTGCCAAACAGCTCGACTCTCCTGATACTGTCTGTGGTTAAAAAGTGGTGTTAATGATCCGTGCTGTAACGGTTTTATAACCTGGCACACTTCAGCCAGGGACTCCTTCCCCTGACAATGAATGTGGCACACAATAAAAACGCTTTCTATCTTTAATCAAACACAGGTTATTTTATTTCAGTAGGCCCCCAACCCGTCTCGCATCAACCTTCACCAACACCCCGTGTCACAGTGAACGAGGAACCAGGCCGGTGTGCATCAATATATTTATTAATGTTATGGATTACTGAAAATAAAAGCAAAATCAAACAATTGGAGAGAAGCCACCAATGTTGTGGTAATGCAATGCAAAGATTCCTACAACACAGTTAGTTCAAAATCCCCACAATTCACATGAATCTTTAATGGCAACACAGGAAAAATGATTTTAAAGCATGTGATGGTACTAAGCTTAAGCACTCCCCCTGCAATGGAATGGAAGGCAGCTGGCAAAGAGTCAGGATAAAGAGGGAAAAATCAAATTTAGAATTCAGCCCACCACCCCAAGATGGGAGGCCAGAAAAGAAAATGAAACCCCAATTTATGAGCAAAACGGCATAATCGGATTTTACTTGTTACTTGCACAGCAGCTTACAACCGCGGTAGGACAGCTAGAAAAGAAATTTGTGCTGCTACACTCATGAGTTAAGGAAGCTTACAGACTACTAAGCAGGGCACCCAGGCAACATGAACACAAGGTAAGAAAGTCTATTTTGGGAAAGAATACAAATGCAAAAGAAAACACACGCAGCAATTGGGAATTTCATTTTCACATTGGATGGGTGATGACAGGCAGCCAAGAAAAGAGCTTAGCTGTCAAAATTGGAAATTGGTTTCAAGGGGAAGGACAAAGGCACATAATGGATAGGATTCTGACAGAAAGGGATGGTTCTCAATGCGACTATGATTTGGGTTTTTCTATGGGACAGATGAAAATTAGGAATTTGTGGGAACGCACACAGTACATGGGCAAATTTGGTTTTTGTTACTCAGAGATGAATTTTATTGAGGCTATATTTTAATGACTATAGTTATTAAAGAAAGGCACTGGTTAATTTCGAATTTCAACAAACTCACATTGTGAATCTTTTTATAGAGGAATTCATTGATTTACTTCCGAATGATACTAAGGACTTCTGTAGACTTCTGAAAGATTTATAAAAGGAATATGCTAACATACATAGGCTAATACAGACTCTTCTATGGAAAGGTGAATGGATTATACTGGCAATGTGGGACTTTGAATGGGATTTTCAATGGCATGCAAGAGTCAAAAGAGTGGGATATGCAGTCTGAGACAGGGGTTATTCGCTACTTACAATGTAAGCTTGAGTTTGGGATTCTAGAATGTCAGCGAGGTCTCTGGTCACTCTGGACAGCTAGGCCAAGGGATCTGGTCACTCTGGACAGCTAGGCCAAGGGTCTCGTCATTGCACTCTCCTGGGTGGGATTCTGGACAGCTAGGCCAAGGTCTGGTCACTGTCACTGTAGTCTCTTAGATGGGATCAGCTGCCTCCTCTCCTGTCTCCCCAGATTCTTGTGTGTGTCTGGATCTGGAATCTGTGTATCTTGCTGTGGATGGATAATTTGTGTCTCTCTGTGTCCCTCTTATATAGCTCAAATGACATCATCTATTTTACAATCTGGGGGGAAGTACTCTGGAATTACTCCAAATCCTGGGATAGGACAGCCTACCAGTCCTCTCTCCTCCCCCTGGGCCTATTGCTTCAGGGGAAAGGACATCATTTGTATGTTTGCATTTATGACCTTTCTTTGTCTCCTAGGTCCACTTTTTAGCAAAAATGAGTAATGGTCCCTAACTTCAACTTTATACTAGCCACCGCCATAAGAAGTAGATATGCGGATTCAATGGGTCACAGGGAATTGGACAAACCGATCGCTGGCTCTGTGCGAGGTAGCATCGTCCTTAGGCACATTTTGGCCCTTTTCATGAAATGCATACTAGTTAAAATTCTGCCAATGATTACCCATATTCATAATTACATTTTGCATCTTTCCCCCAAGTTTACTATTTGTCCCATTTATAAATCAGCCAGGAATGCGTCTTTCCTGGCCATTTCAGTTCACAAAGTGCTAGAAACATGTACTTTGTCTCTTTACATTTGTCTAAAAATCACATGGAAAACTAGCATAATACAAAATGATTAATTATTCAGAGTGCTGAGAAAAATGTTGTACAATGAAGAAGTCCTTTAATGTCAATGGGGAGGATTTGCCACATATGGAGGCGGTGCTGCAGATCCCCACAGCAAACTGTCTCCTCCTGGCTCGGCTTGCAACAAAGAACTTTTATGATGCCCTTTGAAGTTTGACAGTTCCTCCTTCAGAGTGGCTGCTGGAGGAAATCGCACTTCTTGGTCACACACTTGCCACACTGGCTTCCTTTGTCCCCTCTTCCAGTACCGCTTGATAGTCTGGTAGAGCAGGGAATCCTCACACTCTCATCCACCTCACATGCCCTTGTGGACCGGTTCACTATTGGTGCTACTTTTCGGTGGGAGGCAAGGCTTGAATTCTGTGCCAGAGCCAAAAAACAGTTTTACTGGTTTCTGAGACTTTTTCCAAGGTAACCAAATCTTGTGGGGACAAATATAATATACATTGTGTAGCCAAACCCCCACCCACGCATATTCAAAGATATTTCTGTGCAAGCAAAAGCTGTCATTCGATGGTTGACTTTTAAACAACATGTTTCCTTATTTTCCAAAGAACAGATTCACATGTGTGCAGACCTTTCATTTAATGTTTCAAATGCAGTTCTGCAGGTCACGGGATTGTCTTTGAATTAGTCCTTTGGAGGGGTTTTGCATGTACTGTAGTTTCATGGATACAGATGGATACTGCACAGGATTACTTTGATTTTGACACAGAAAGCCACACTGTTTCATTCATTTGCAGTAATTTGAGTGCAATGGTTCACATGAAAGGGAAACACAAGCAGTGTCGGGTTGTAATGTAGAAACCCTTGCCCCTCATGTGATTTATCACTAAAACAAGGCTGTTTTGGATGTTGTGCATACTTTTTGTTTTCCAGATGCAAGAAAAACAGACGCAGCGCCATTCTGGATGCAGGGCATAACTTCTAGTTATGCAGACGAAAAGGAAGCAAATGCAGGGCCGTTTTTCAATGCAGTGTTCAACTGTTTGCCCCACATGTGCCAAGAAGCCAAAAGCATTGCCGTTTTGGTGGCACTGTTTAAATGCGGTTTTATGTGAATGGGATTTCTGCTTAGGGCCTTACATGCACCCTAAAGTGCCCAGTATGGCTTTCTAGCCCATGGTGTGCATAACTGGATCCCTGACATCCAGATAGTAGACATGCATGTTCTGCACGGCCCACTGGCAATTTAGCACCTGTTAATTCAGAGGACTGCCTTAAAGTTACATAAGAAGGGAAATATTCACAGAACACTGCATAGCAGCTCCAATGCACTTTAATTAAAAAACCCATTGGTACTATGAAAGCTACTTAATGTTATAGTTAATATTATACAGTTGTAAATTGGCAACTCTGACCATATTACGACAAATGGTATTACTCAGAAACCAAATAACATGATCCAGATGACTGCTAGGCCCACACCCGTGCATAGGCGGAATGGTTTTGTCAAAAGGAATCCCCCTGTTAAATCTCCGTTGGCATTTTGTTAAATCTCCGTTGGCATTTTGAAATATTCTATCATATCTAGTGGCTTAGCTCTAGCACTTCACACATGGAACGGGCAGCATATTACAGAAAGAATATGGTGTGATATGCACAGAAATAAATTCATGGTGAACATCTATTTTGACATTTAAAAGTGCTCAGACTTGCCTACCTGTCATAGGAGCAGCAGTAATGTGTTGTTCGGGAGCCTCCATTTAACACTTAGAATTATTTATTCTGCAGTTGTGTCACAGAATAAAGGGAAACCGAGTGCATTCAGCCCAACCCAGGAAAGCCCTGTGTCAACTGGAGGGACAATACAGCTCATCAAGGTGAGGGGGTGGGATTTCTAAAGGACTGGGATAAAGCACATCAAACTGTCCAAGCCTTTTGAGCAGGGAGTGTGTATGGTTAGGAATTTAGAAACTGCAGCTAGTGCCTTGTGTTGTAGAGGAGGGAGAGGTGGTCCTAAGGCTGAATGACAAGGAACACTTCTGCAATGTTGGATATCCCTGCATGTCACCCAGCAACTCTGCCAAGAGCAAAGCACCCAGGTGCTGCTGCAAAAGGAGTAGGGCACCTCAGTCAGGAGGTTCCTCCTTGGACCTTAAAGTGGGACTTTGAATCTTCTAGTTACCCCTTAGCATTTATGAACATGGTGAGCAAGGTTCACACTGGCATTTGACTTGTTGGAGATCACAAGGCTCAAAGCCTCTGTTAATAGGAGTAAAGATCTGAAAAGTGAGCACATTTTCTTTACATCTTGGAGGAATGGTAGGGCACCTTCTGGGAGAAGCAGGGCTTGACTGCTGCTGTGAACTAAAATCCCAGAATTCTAGAGGTTTAACACATGTTTTTGGGGTTGCCACAGCAAGAAGACAACTCTTCAGAGAAGAACCTTGCTATTTTACCTTAGCCTGAAGGCGCGCTTCTCATTGCTGTTGGAACCCAGCAGACCCTAAGAAATTAGAGTCAGCAGTTAGACACTGGGGAAGTGCTTGCGTACCATTTGTAAGTCTACATCTCAGTTAAAGGGCCATCCTTGATGCCATCAATTCACCCTGCAAACTAGTGTAACAGAGTCCCAGGACTAGGTGCCTATCCCAGAAACACTTGGTACCCTACCCTCTTGGCCTGACCTTGGTCCATGGAGAGAGTCTATGGACTAGCACCTTGAATCCCAAGACACCATAACATATTTTCTGTGGTTTCCCTTCCTTTTTAGAAGTGCTTATCTTTGATGTTGCAATTCCCAGTTATCCAGCCTGCCTATTTTCTTTTGTAGCCAATCGACCTATTAGGTATCTGAAGGGTTGTGTTGTGCTTAGGTTTTTAGCTCTTATTGCATATTTTGGTTAACAGTGTTATTATTATCATTGTATTTATTGAGCATAGACCTAGCTTCGAGAAGCAACGGAAAACTTTACGTATACAACAATACAATGCAACACAACATATTTAACAATACAGATATTCAACAGAGCGCTTTACAGGGGTATACAATAATACAGATGCATAACGGAGCATTTTTCAGATGTAACTACATGTCACGGTTTATTACGCGGTCAAACCCAACTCAGGGAGTTCCTTTCCCCCAATGAATGTGGTGCATAACAAATCACTAGGATTTAAATTCAGGTTCTATTTGGTAAGGCCTCAAAGCCTTCTCGCACCCAACCCCAACAAATACCAGGTACCACAATGGACTAGGAAACAGGCCAGTGTGTATTAAGAATATAGATATTTATTAATTTATTTAACCCTTTAAGTGTCATGGGTTTCCCCCCCCAGTACCAAGGCCTTTTTTGGTGATTTTGGTATGTCGTCATTCAATGCCTTGTAACTTTTTTGTTACATGAGCTATCTCGGCCAAATTTATCCCCTTTTTTATCCACATGTTGGTGATCGTAACGCCACCCAGGAATCCTAGGTTGCTGTAGGAGGGTGAGAGAAAATAAGCAAAAAGGGCGAAAATGTTGGGTTTTTTCAAAAAATGCCAATAAAATTATGTACAAAGAAGCCTGTGGTTTTTTCCTTGTAAGAGTTAGGAACAAATGGTTTGCTGTGGTGAATTGCCCTCTTCCCTGGCTTTCAGGAATAGGTTGAGTGGAACCAGAAGAACATTATCTTGATGTGGTTATCAACCGTTTTGTAAGAGGTAGGCGACTTTGGCCATTTTTGCCAATTGGACTTGCGTGGACGGAATGGAAGAAAAGGATAGGAAATCCGAATGGGAGGACAGAAAGGTATACATTTCTGAAAAGTAGACAAAATTCCAAGTTTAGGAAGGGGTGATTTGTGCAGGTCAGGCAACAACTAGGTAGGGGAAAATTCCATAATTTGGGGAAAAGGCAGGAAAATGACCAAAATAAAGGTATGTGGTGGACATGGTTGGCCTGGTACAGCAATGGCTTCTATGAATTTTGATAAAAACAATGCTCCGATACATTTCCCTGACTCTTGGAGTTAGGAAATAACACATTTTTTACAATGTTTCACAAAACAAACAATACCACAAGTCAAGAATCGGAGCCATGGTACGCAGGAGTTTTATGCTTACCGCCTGAACAGACGTACTTAGCATGTGTAAATCAGGAAAACCAATGTGGTGAGGAAGGGCAAGCATACATTTTTTGAAAGACCACAGGCAGACCTTTTCAAGGGTAGGTGACTTGTGCAGTTTACAAAAGTGTATGGTGCCTAAAGCAGCGACTAAATGTAGGTCAAATTTGGGAAATGAAAGATTTGTGTGACAAAGGGCAGCAGCAAATGGATCGAAACAATATGAAAACCACGCAAACACAAACATATCATACCTTCCCCTGTTCCCACAGGTGTCCCGACAAAAACGGTACCTCATATATGTGGGTTCACATACCTGGGGGCAAAGGGGAGAGCCAAAAACACAGCTAATCACAAGTTTTTTCCGACAGCTGAATTTCACGATTTTTTCAGAAGGGCGCACCATACAGATATGGGCCTGGGGTGTCCAATTCACCAAGGAAAACAGGGAACCCCATGTATTTATGAAAAGAAGACACCCGTGGGAATCTGCAGAGGTCTGACTTGTGCAAATCGGCTCAGAATGTATTGCCCAGAAAGCATGGCAAAGTCTGAAATGTGGCAAAAAAACCACAATTTCGGCACATTTCACTCGGCTCACCCACCGAAACACGCCGCCAACAACACATGGCCTACCTTCTCGCGTTCCTACAGGTGTCCCAACGAAAACAGTACCTCACATGTGTGGGTGCACCTACCTGGGGACAAAGGGGAAAGCCTACAACACGGCTAACCCCAAGTCTTTTCTGACAGCTGAATTTGATGAATTTTATGGAAGTGCACACCATACAGATTTGGACCAAGGGTGTCTAAGCCACCAAGGGAAACTGGGAACCCCATGCATTTCTGAAAAGAGGACACCCGTGGGAATCTTCAGAGGTCTAACTTGCACAAATCGGCCCAGAATTTATTACCCAGAACCCCTTACAAAGTCCGAAATGTGGTGAAAAAAACACAATTCCCGCACATTTCACTCGGCTCACCCACCGAAACACGCCGCCAAAAACACATGGCCTACCTTCCCACGTTTCCACAGGTGTCCCGACGAAAATGGTACCTCACATGTGTGGGTGCACCTACCTGGGGGCAAAGAGGAGAGCCAAAAACGCGGCTAACCCCAAGTCTTTTCTGAGAGCAGAATTTGATTAATTTCGTGGAAGTGCACATCAGACAGATTTGGGCCTAGAGTGTCCAAGCCACCAAGAAAACTGGGAACCCCATGCATTTCCAAAAGAGGACACCCGTGAGAATCCGCAGAGGTCTGACTTGCGCAAATTGGCCCAGAATGTATTACCCAGAAAGCCGGCAAAGTCCGAAATGTGGTGAAAAAAACCCAATTTCCACACATTTCACTCGGCTCACCCACCGAAACACGCTGCCAATATTTCATGGCCTACCTTCCCGTGTTCCCACAGGTATCCCAACAAAAACGGTACCTTATATGTGTGGGTGCACCTACCTGGGCGCCAAGGGGAAAGCCTACAACACGGCTAACCCCAAGTCTTTTTCGACAGCTGAATTTCACAATTGTTTTAGAAGGGCGCACCATACAGATATGGGACTAGGGTGTCCGGGCCACCAAGGAAAACAGGGAACACCATGCATTTCCAGAAAGAGTATATCCGTGGGAATCCGCAGAGGTCTGACTTGCACAAATCGGTCCAGAATGTATTACCCAGAAAGCCCGGCAAAGACTGGAATGTGGCGGAAAAAAAACCAATTTCCGCACATTTCACTCGGCTCACCCACCGAAACACACCGCCAACAACACATATCCTACCTTCTTGTGTTCCCACCGGTGTCCCGATGAAAACGGAACCTCACATGTGAGGGTGCACCTATCTGGGGGTAAAGGGGAGAGCCGAAAACGGGGCTAACCCCAAGTCTTTTCCAACAGCAGAATTTGATGAATTTTGTGGAAGTGCACACCATACAGATTTGGGCCTAGGGTGTCCAAGCTACCAAGGAAAACTGGGAACCCATGCATTTCTGAAAAGAGGATACCCGTGGGAATCTGGAGAGGTCTGGAATTTATTACCCAGAAAGCCCGGCAAAGTCCAAAATGTGACGAAATAAACACCAATTTCTGCATATTTCACTCAGCTCATCACAGAAACACGCCGCCAACAACACATGGCCTACCTTCCCGCATTCCCACAGGTGTCCCAACGAAAACAGCACCTCATATGTGTGGGAGCGCCTACCTGGGCACCAAGGGGAAAGCCTACAACATGGCTAACCCCAAGTCTTTTCCGACAGCTGAATTTCATGATTTTTTCAGAACGGCGCACCATACAGATATGGCCATAGTGTGTCCAAGCCACCAAGGAAAACAGGAAACCCCATGCATTTCCAAAAAGAGGCAAACCTGTGGGAATCCATGGAGGTCTGACTTGCGCAAATCGGCCCAGAATGTATTACCCAGAAAGCCCGGCAATGTCGACATTGTGTTTTTTTTCCCCATCAAATATCACACTTTGTCGGGGATTGTGGGTAATACATTCTGGGCCCCTTTGTGCAAGTCAGACCTATGTACATTCCCACGGGTGTCCTCTTTTCAGAAATGCATGGTGTTCCCAGTTTTCCATGGTGGCTAGGACACCCTAGGGCCAAATCTGTATGGTGTGCACATGAGTCAAAATACTGCAATCCTGCTGTGCGAAAAGAGTTGGGGTTACCCGTGTTTTTGGCTTTGCCCTTTGCGCCATGTAGAGGGGGTGTACCAGGGAGGGCTACATGAGGTGCCCCCCCCACACTCCATTTGGGGTGGGGGAGAAGCCCACCCCAAAACATCGGACAGGCCCCCCAATGGATGGGGCAGTAGGGATTCGGCATCCTGGGCCAGATTGGCACACCAATGTGCCCCTCTGCGCCAAGGCAAGATTGGTAAACAAAGAAAAAAATTGAAAATGGCAGGCTGCACTTTAGGGGGGGCTGAGGGGCACCCTACAACGCCAGGGATTTTTGTAATGTGAAGGGGGATGCACCGCTCCACCCCCACCCTAATTGGAGGGGTGGCCCATCTCATGTAGCCCTCCCTGGGGCAGATAAGGGGGGCTATCCTGTACTCCTCCCTGGGCTCAGGTGTCCCTTCCTAGGAGCAGATATTTGCCCCCAGGGAGGGCTGCATGACATGGTCCCCACTCTATTGTGGGTGGGGGCCACCATCCCTTCCCATTCAAAAATTGCCTGTCAGTTTGGGATGCCCCACAGCCCCCTAAAATGCTGTCTACAATGTTCACTTTTTTCCTTTGGTTACTCAACTCCCCTTGGCGCAGATGGGCCCAATAGTGTGCCATTCTGCCCCACGGTGCCCAAAACCTACTGCCCCACTCATTGGGAGGCCTGTCTGCCATTTGGTGGTGGCCCCCTCACCCCAAATGGGTGTCAGGGGCACCTCATGCAGGCCTGCCTGGGCCTCCAACGAATGGCTGCGTGAGGGACACCCCCCCTCCATTTGGGGTGGGGGGGAGAGGGCCACCAGAAATTGTGGTACAGGCCCCCCACTGGGTGGGGCAGTAAGGTTTGGGCACCCTGGGGCCAGATTGGCACACCAATGTGCCCCTCTGTGCCAAATTGAAAATGACAGGCTGCACTTTAGGGGGCTGAGGAGCACCCTAAACTGCCAGGTAATTTTCTAATGTAATGGGGGGGACCCTCTCCCCCCACCCCAAATGTAGGGGGGTTCTCATGCAGCCCTCCCTGGGGTTATATGCCCCTTCCTAAGAGCAGATAACTGCCCTCAGGGAGGGCTGCATGACATGACCCCAAGTCCATTTTGGGTGGGGGGAACAAGCCCTTTCCATAAAAAGAATTCCCTGGTGGTCCAGTGGGAGGGCACTCCCCCCAAAACCAGCCATGACATGTTTTTATTTTTTATTTTCTTTGCCCCATTCCCTAGGGGCAGATGGGCTCCCATCTGCCCCAGGGGGGCCCTACCCTGCAGGCCCCAAACAATATGATGGGCTTGCCACACTTTCCTGGTGGCTCTCTCCTCCCTACCCCATTGGAAGGGAGGCCACTTCATGTACTCCTCCCTGGGGTGAGAAATCTGCCCCCCAGGGAGGGTGACAAGGGGTCCCCCCTTTCCACTTGGGGTGGGAGGGATAGGGCCACCACCCTTTCATGTCCTAAAAAAAATATGTGGTGGCTAGTGGTGCCCAACCCCCTCCCCCCTTCCCATTGTGTTCTATTTTTATTTTTTCTCATATGCCCCCACCCCATGCTTTGGGGCTTCAGGGGGGAGAGGGTAAGCAGCCCCCCTCGCCCCGCTTTTAAATTGGATCCCTGGTGGTCTAGTGGCCATTGCAAGCCACGGATCGAGTGCCCAGCGCCCGATCCGTGACTAGCAATGCTGTCACACAGGGTGTAATTTCTAAAACACCACCCAAACAAAAATCCATGGTGGCTAGATGTCCCCAACCACCTCCCCCTTCCCATTGCGTTCCTTTTTTTCACATTTTTTTTTTTCAATTGCCTCCCACCCCTCGGGGAAGATAGTCACCCATCTGCCCCAATGGGCCACATGCTTTGGGGCCTCGGGGGGGAGGGGGATGCTTTCCTTAGTAAGCGCCCCATCCCCCGTACTCAAAAGACATCCCTGGTGTCCAGTGGCATTGCTACCCACGGATCGAGCAATCTGCGCCCGATCCGTGAGCAGCAATGCTTACACAAATGGTGTTGTTGGAAAGGGGAGATTCTCCCCTTTCCAACGACACCTGCCTCGATCTCTGGCCCGAAATGGCTGCCGCAGTGAAATTGAAGGTAATCCAGCCCCCTGGCAGTGAGGGGGGACCTCCCCCTCACATAACCCGGGGGTTGGATTACAGTTTTGAGCGATCCCTGCTTTGCAGGGATCGCTCAAAACAAGGTGCCAAAAAGGACGAGCTATCTCGTCCTTGGCACCCCGGAAGTGCCAACTTCTTCATGGGGAGCCGGTATAGACATAAAGATGTGTCAAAAGAATGAATCCCAAAACCCTGTTTCCACCTGAGTGTGCAGGGTGCAAAATAAAATACCCAAATGATCCCCTTCATTTTAAATCAGAAGTGTGAAGCCTGGTATTTCTTTGCATGTGCAGGGTGCAAAACAAAATTGCCCCCTTGTTCCCATTGTGCTCTGACCAAAACCACAAAGCCCGGCATGTCCTTTTTAAGTGTGGCAAAATGAATTTCCCATTGCTTTTCTTGCCCTCATATTGCATCTTTGATAAGAATCCAAAAACGATTTTCCCATTGTGTTCCCACTCTCTGCCACTGGCCTTCAATTCAGAAGGGCCAAACCTAACTGATGTTTGGAGGGTGGTGGTTGCTGGGAGAAAAAGTATTATAACCAAATCAGCAATCACTGTGTATCTTGAATTGTTCTTTTTTCTGTATTGGAGGGTGATTTGAAAGTAAATTGAGACTGCATATCTCAGTGTTATCCCTATGATGGTGCCATTACATTTTTGTTCTTGTGTTGCCACAGCATTTGTGGCTGATGTTAGTCTGGTTGTAAAATTTGGCTTAACCCCTTAAGTGCCAAGGACAAGGTATCTCGTCCTTGAGTTTACCTCCAGGGTGCCACACTACCTGCCTACTTGCGAGATACAACTCATACTTTACAAATGTTATCATCCATTCAATGGTCGGAGCAATTTTTGTTAGCAAGTTTTGATGTTAAATCCTTATATACTGCAATCCAACACAAACTAGCATTGGATACTATTGATTTTTCTTTCAGGAATTATTCAGCCTCTTATGCAGAACATATATCTATGATTAAGGATTTCCTGGCTTTTACATTAGAACATAATCAGTTTCTTTTCAACGGTCACTATTACGTTCAAACTAGAGGAGTGGCTATGGGGGCCAAGTACGCCCCTTCGTTAGCCAACTTCTTCATGGGGAATTTTGGACAACATTACATTTTCAACCTACATAAATTTAAAGATCATATTGTAAAATGGAAGAGGTACATTGACAACGTTTTACTTATTTGGAATGGTTCCAGAGACACTTTTCAAGAATTTACAGAATATTTGAGAAATAATACTTTCAGTATTGAATTCGTGGGGCATGCTAGTCTGAACAGAATACAATTTTTGGACTTGATTATTAGTATTTCGAATTGTCAGATACACACACAAACATTCGGAAAACCGACAACTGTTAATTCAATCTTACATGCTAAAAGTTGTCACAAACGATCAGTCATTGAAAACATACCGTTTGGTGAATTCTATCGAGCTTGCAGAAATTGCAGTGCTACGTCAGATTTTATCAATGAATGTGGTCTGATTCAGGACAGGTTTAAGAGAAGAGGTTATTCTAACCAAATCATTCAGCAAGGTATACAACGAGCAAGCAGTATAGCACGAGAGGATATGCTTTCTGTTCAAAAGGCACATAAACCTACCAGTTATTCTGATGTGCGTATTATTACAAAATATGTGCAAAATTCGGATTTGTTATATGGACTTTTATCTAAACATTGGCATTTACTTCACCTTGATTCTGATATACGTCCTTATATAGCAGACAAACCCAAGTTTATCTTTACAGGCAATCAGACACTTAAAGGGCATTTGTGCCCTTCCTTTTTAGCACCTCAAACCAACTCTGCGTACTCCATATCATGGCTACCACCCAAACCAAAGGGTTTCTTTAAATGTGGCACATGTAATTTCTGCAAGTTTGTTATAAGCTCTGATACTTTCTCTTGTCACAATGGTCTTTCAATTCAAATTCGTGATTTTATGAACTGCAAGACCAAATATGTGGTGTATGGGATACTCTGCGTATGTGCTAAAGTGTATGTGGGTTCCACAATAAGGGAATTGCGAATACGCATACGAGAACATTTTGCAAGTTTGAATAAACCTGATTCCAAATTGCCCCTTTCCATGCACTGGCAAAAATACCATCAAATTGATAACGTAAGAGATATCAAGTTTATTGGCTTAAAGCAAGCGCAAGCTCACCCTAGGGGGGGTGACCGTCTTGCACTTTTACGTCAATTAGAAGCACGTACTGCAGACTACGATGTACCACTTTGGGTCTGAACAGTGACACGGAACTACATGTTTTCTTGTAAATAGGCAATTGGATGTGGTACCTATTTTCCAAATAGAATGTACATTACGCTGTGTTAAAGGTGTGTGGCACTGCTGAAGCCTGGGTACTGACACAGTGCCGGCGCTGCACCTGTGGGCCAAATATACTGGAGTTAGCCAAGTATCCATTCTGACTGACATAGAACGTGGCACCGTGAACATGCACAGCAATTAGCATATTTTCATTTTTTCATATCATTTCTGCAATCCCAGCACAGTACAGTGAGAGTAGCACTAGTTTTCATACTCACATAACACGTGGCACTGTGAGTACCAATAGCAAATTGCACTTTTCTAATGTTTCAATTTTTAATCTATTTCCTCATTTGAGGTACTTTGTAGTGTGAGCACTACGAATATACTTTGCCAATGTTTCATTTTGCAAAAAGCGAGGGACGTGTCCCACTATTAAGTGTATTCTTTAATTGATCCTCATTTACTATACACAGGAGTTTCATTCTTATGCAGCGGCGATAGGCCTGCATTTTTCACTTTTGAATTGTCCGGCTCGCCATGCAATAAAGATTGCTTCCTTTGTGCTACTTTTTTTTTTCACTGATCACGTGATTACATGGGGTCACGTGACCAGTAACATGTCACGTGGTCACTAGGTACTTTTCTTTAACATGTAGTCTGGGGACGATCGCTGGCGGACTTGGCTGCATTATGGACAACGCGAACAGACGGCAGTATATTTAGGTAAGGCAGTAATAGCTGTGCATTTATCACGTGCCATATTGAGCTGCTGCTTTTTCAAGTTTATATTATTAATATAGACGGTTTTTGCTTATTAGGTCGTGCCATTCAAGGGCTAGCTGTGGTTCTTGTACATTAATCGACATAGATTAAGTGCTCTACGACAGATCTGCACAAAATCTGCGCAGGTAACGTCTTCCTTTTGTATTTGGTGGAACTTTGTGATACAAGTTACTTTTGTTTATGAACTGGAGGTACTTATTTGTGTTTTCAATTTGGAATGCATGACGCCTGAAACCTTTTGCCGAAAATCTTTCCGTTATTGCTCACAAGCTGACATTAAGCAGAGGGACTTGACATTTGTGTAGAGACATCGCGAGAGCCCGCGCTCTCGCGAGATCTCGCGGCACCTTCAAGCTCCGCCCCCGCGCGCTTCGTGCGTATTATGGGACGAGCGGAGGACGCGAGAGGACGCGTCCTGCACAGCCCTCCTGCTACGGGGGCCAGCTCCTTACAAGACTTGGACTGTTACCAAGAGAAGCTTTCTCTCTGCCACCTAGGGCCCGTTGGCCTTTATCATTAGTGCACACACGTTGTGTGTACATTGCATAAATCTGGTTTAGTAATTAAATACATCGTCACCAGATCCGAGGCTCCTGTCTTCATTGAAAGAATTATACTACATAAATTGGCGACGAGGACCACCACTAGAACTCACGGAAGAACATGCAAGGAGCAACGCCACCGCCGCCATTTCTCCAGACTCCAGGTAGGCCTGCCATTCCATGGCCACAATGGCAGCCCCTATTCACGACATATGTGGAGGCCCTAGGTGGGGCGGGGTTTTCAGCAGCGAGGCGCAGGGCCATGCTATTAAATGCCCTGGGGGTGGAAGGACAGAGAATATTCGAGAGTCTCACCCCGATACCAGTGGCTGGCGACGAGGACGATGTTTTCAAGGAGGCGGTCAGGAGAATCATAAAAAGGTTTGCCAGTAAAGAGAACACAGTGCTCCACCGGATACGGTTTTACACACGTAAGCAAGAAATATCTGAACCAGTCGACGACTACGTCACCAAGCTGAGGGAATTAGCAGCGCTGTGTAACTTTGGCAACAACGCGGAGAGTCTCATTTGTGACATGTTGGTCGTCCACACTAACAGCCGGAAGGTCCAAGATAAGTTTATAGTTGAAAAAGAACTGCAGTTGGAGAAAGCGATTGAGATCGCCAGGGCAGTCGAAGAAATGGCAGGAAGACGTAAGGAGCTTACTGGGGCCCAAAGTTCAGCAGAAATACAAGCAAGGGGTTACCATGCAAGAAGAGAGAGGCTGGCTGCTGACACGAAAGAAGGGAGAGGGAACAGAAAAGAACCCCTAAAGTGTCACAGGTGCACCAGCACGAAACACCTGGCGTTTGACAGGGAGTGCCCAGCCAGAGACAAGGAGTGCTCCATTTGCAAACGCATTGGCCATTTCTCCATCGTGTGTCGGTGGAGGAACAAGAAAGTCTCCAGCCTCAATGCAGATCGCAATCCGGAGAAAGAGTCATCCTCCGACGACGAAGGGAGACCCACTGTCATCATGGTTAACAGCACACGAGCGAGGAGAGAGAAGCCCCACTGCGTGATCAAAATCGATGGAATAGAAACTAGGGTCATGGCGGATTCAGGGTCCAATCTAACGATCCTTCCCCTTCGCACGTATAAGGACATGGTGGGTAAGGAAAAGGTGCAAGTGCTCACAACGAAACACAAACCCACAGTGTTTGGAGGGGCATCAGTCGATCTACTAGGATACATCAACGCCAAAGTCGAATTTAAAGGAAGGAAAACCATGACCAGGGTCTATTTCAGTCATGAAGGCCCAGCAGTGCTAGGGTGGGACGACCAGGACAAGCTGAAAATCAGACTGGATCCCAGCACTGAAGAACAAGTGCTGTCAGTCAAGGCGACAAGAGGACCTGTGGTCAAAAGCGACTACCCAACTCTGTTCTCAGAGGAGCCGGGGCACATCAAGGGATTTCTCCACAAGATAATACTCAAAAGGAATGCTGTCCCCGTAAAGCACCGAGTGAGGCCAGTACCAGCCACGGCAAGGGATACCCTATGAAGTCAGCTGGAAAAGATGAAAATGGAGGGCATCATAGAAGAAATCGAAGCATCTGAATGGCTGAGCCCCGTCGTGCTCATAAAGAAACCCCAATCACAAGAACTCAGGGTATGCATAGACTTACGTAGCTTAAACCTGGAAGTCGTCACTGATAACTACCCCCTTCCAAGCATAAATGAACTCATTCTGCTAATGAAAGAAGCCAAGATATTTTCGAAACTAGACATGAGAAATGCATATCATCAAATACAGCTACATGACGAATCGAAACCCCTCACGGCATTCATCACTCCATTTGGCACATACCAATTCACCAAAATGCCATTCGTGTTGTCATCGGCAGCGTCGGCGTTCCAACGCATGATGGACGTCTTGCTGAAGAAAGTCAAAAACGTAGTCTACTTCCAGGACGACATCCTCGTGTATGCGGAGGATGAACAGACGCACGATGCCACGTTGAGAATTGTCTTAAACAAACTACAAGAGGCAGGGGTACGGTTGCGCTATGAGAAATGTCTGCTCAGAGTTAAAGAAGTTGAATACTTAGGATATAAGATTTCAGAAAAAGGGATCAGTCCCAAACAGAATCTCATGCAAGCAATCATTAAAGCACCGGAACCAGTCTGCAAAGAGGAAGTAAGGTCATTTCTGGGGCTGGCTGAGTACCATGCGAAGTTCATACCAAAGTTTTCCGAAACCACGGCACCCCTTAGAGAAGTTCTCAAAAAGGGCTCGGAATTTGTGTGGCAAGAACCCCAAAAGACAGCAATGGTGAAGATAAAGCAGCTCATCGTAGAAGCACCATGCCTCCAACCGTTTAATCCCGCGTGGGAAACAGTTATCACCACCGACGCCAGTGCCTATGGACTGGGAGCAGTGCTAACACAAAAGAAAGGCAACACCGAACATGTCGTGGCCTTTGCATCGAAAGCATTATCAGAGGCGGAACAGAACTATTCCACCATCGAAAAAGAAATGCTGGCCTGCGCATGGGCGGTGGAACATTTCAGGACATATGTATGGGGCACCAGATTCAAGTTGGTGACGGATCATAAGCCCCTGATCCATATGCTCAGCCCGGGAGGCACAAAAGTATCCACGCCCAGATTGGCACGCATTGCAGCCAAGCTGCAAGAGTACACGTTCGAGATCCAGCATATTTCAGGCTGGAAAAATTCACAAGCCGACTGCATGTCGAGACTGCCGGAGGGTAAGGATAAAGCCACCACTTTTCTCCATGGAGAATGCATAGTAGCATCGATTATGGACGTGAGAGCGCCAGAGTACCTGGAACTCAGTGAGAGACACTGGGAAGAGGAGGATGGAAAAGACCCCACCATGGCCATGATCCGCAAATGGACAAAGGAAGGTTGGCCAAGCGAAAAGGCGTTACCCGAGGGCATGAGACCCTACTGGAAGGTCTCGGACGAACTATCGGAAACGGAGGGAATAATCATGAAGTCAGACCAGATTATTCCTCCCACAGGAATGAGAAGAATCATCCTAGGTAGAGCCCACGCGGGCCACCTGGGAAACACCCTGACACGTCGCAGAGTGAGAGAGGCCTACTGGTGGCCATCCATGGACCAGGAAATTCGATCCATGATAGAACGTTGCCATGAATGCCTCAACAGCGACAAGAGACTCAAGGTTCGCCAAGCACCCCTCATATCCACAGAAATTCCGGAAGCGGTGTGGTCAAAGGTCGGCATTGACTTCATAGGACCTTTGGAAGCAATGGCACCTGAACACCGGTACGGTGTAGTACTGGTTGACTACCTATCCAAGTGGGTGGAGGCCGCGTTCGTCCCGAACATAACCACGGCAACGGTTATAGAAGTACTCACAGAAATTTTTCAGAGGGAAGGTCTTCCAAAGGAAGTAGTCACCGACAATGGGGTGCAACTAGTCTCGAAAGACATAGAGGAGTTCTTAAAAAGAAACCACATAAAACAAAAGAAAGCGGCCCTGTATCACCCACAAGCAAATGGGCTTGTCGAAAGGGCCAACAGGTTCATAAAGGGCGCCATCCAATTGGCGACAGCTTCGGGCATGGACCCACTCAAAATTACCAAGGAGGCCATAGCAGCCCACAGGCTCACACCCAATGAGATCACCCAAATATCCCCGTTCAAAATGTTGAGAGGGAGGAGTGCAGCATCCACGCTGATCCCACCATGGTTGTCGAAAATACGAGAGGATGAAGCGGTGGACATGGCAGAAGTAGTCTGGAGAATTGAAAGCGATAAGGCACGCATGAAATCATGGAGCGATCAAAGAAGAAGGACCAAGCAGACGGCAGACATCGGAGAGGGAGACTTGGTTAAAATCCAGTTACCAAAGAAGGATCAAAGCACAGGGTCTCGGTTTAGCCGACCCATCCAAGTGACTCACAAAGGGGCAAACCACATCCGCACGGAAGACGGGCGAGCGTGGAATTTAGAAAGGGTAGCATTGTACCAAAAGAATCGAGGAAGAGCGAAGACCCCAGAGAGACCACCCACGCCTCCAAAGAGACTGGAGAGACCACCCGCGGAAACCGAAAGGGACTTTGGAGCAGGCGAGGAAATAGAACCAGAAGGAGACGACAGAGAGAGGGGTGAAACAGGAGTTGAACTGGAACCATTGGGTGAAGATCCCGATCAGGAGCAGCGAGAGAATTTCACCCGGACTGTTGATCGTCCCAGAAGGGAACACAGAAGACCGGTGAGATATAATGACTATGTTTTGCAATGAGTTTGACTTGTGTGTGAAAAGGGGAGATGTGTAGAGACATCGCGAGAGCCCGCGCTCTCGCGAGATCTCGCGGCACCTTCAAGCTCCGCCCCCGCGCACTTCGCGCGCATTATGGGACGAGCGGAGGACGCGAGAGGACGCGTCCTGCACAGCCCTCCTGCTACGGGGGCCCGCTCCTTACAAGACTTGGACTGTTACCAAGAGAAGCTTTCTCTCTGCCACCTAGGGCCCGTTGGCCTTTATCATTAGTGCACACACGTTGTGTGTACATTGCATAAATCTGGTTTAGTAATTAAATACATCGTCAACAGATCCGAAGCTCCTGTCTTCATTGAAAGAATTATACTACAATTTGGTAATTGACATGCCCATAATTATCATATTGCAGGATAATTTTTTGGGTAATGGCATATCCTGCATACCCATGGGGTACTAGTGATAACTGTGCATTTATTCACTAATCATACAGCTTGTACAGGGCATTTGGCAAGCAGGTGTGGTGATTAGGCCAGGGTTGGAGGCACTGGGCTCCATTTTGGTGGCACACTTGAATTGATTTGCATGGGTCTCAATGAACTGAACACTTTACGCAGCTGTTATTCAGATTGCATGCTATATCGATTATTTAGATGCTCAATGTGCATATGTTTTTTCTTCTTTTTATGTGCTGTTGATGACATGTGACAATGTGACTTGGTAATATATACCTTACTCCGTGGTTTTATGTTTTCCCTGTAAATCCATGTCCCTGTCCATCTTTTGGGTTATTTTCAATGTTTATCTTGTTAAAATAATGTGGACTCATATGGTTTTACATTACTTGTTTGGTGCAGAGCTTTACCTTGAGAAAGACCTGTGGAGGTTGAAACACGTGTTGGCAAATAACTCTGATAATTGAACACGGAAAATGAACAGAATAAAATAACGCACAATCTACCTGAGTCTTCGTTGAGAAGCATTTGTCATTTAGCATATGTATAATTCATGTGAGCTAGCAGCGCATCTAATGGTGGAACACAATTCTCTGTTAGCAATGCATTTGACTTCTGTTTTATCTTCAGAAAATCCAGTAGGATTACAATTGATTAAGGCGGTTGGGTCCTTTGAAGATGTGCAAAACTCTCTTGTTTCTTTATGTTTTGAAGAATAAAAACATCAAATTGAATCAGGCCAATTGTTTATTTTTTTTTCAAACAAAACAATGAACTACCATGGAAATATTGCTCTTTATATGGGGAAAAAAGAATCATAAAAAACGGCTTCTTTTCTTTTGATTCAAAGATGATATTTTACACTTGGGTCCTTTATTACTGCGACATTGAAGGTGAGTTGGTGCAGTTCCTTTCTTGCAAATAAGCACTTCACCACCTGGACTGCAGTGTATGAACCTCATTTACATATGGAAAATTCATCTACACCCAACCTATCGCTCTACTAAATCACATTGATTTGTACCAGTGTTCAATGTACCCATGTTCTTGACTCGGCTACCACTCCACCCACTTCCTGGGCTTGCTCCTCTACTCCTTCATGCCCCTCATGAAAATGTGAAACTATGCCAGTCACACCAGCGACATCTTCTCCCAGTCCTCTGCCACCACCACCCATCACCAGCATACAGGATGGCTGCCCATGTACAATCAATCCTCTCCCACCACCACCTACTGTCTACATGCAGGATGACTGCCCAAGTACAATCAACCCTCACCCACTGCCACCCATCATCTACACACAGGATGATATTATATGATATGTTAGGTTATTTATAACACACTTAATACCCAGAGGTTTCTAAGCGTGGACCCTGTGTCGTCTTGCTTCCAAGGCGAGCACATTGCCGCTGAGTGATCCTCCTGATGCCTGCCCATGTACAATCAATCCTCTCTCACCATCACCCACCGTCTACATGCAGGAGGGCTACCTAAGTACAATCTTCTCCCACTACCACCCATTGTCTAAATGCAGAATGGCTGCCCATGCAGAATCAATTCTCCCCCACAGCCACCCGTCGTCTACATGCCAGATGGTTGTCCATGTAAAATCAATCCTCTCCCACTGCCACCCATCATATACATGCGGGATGGCTCCCCATGTAAAATGGGTTCTGTGTTTATTCATCCCTGGATTTATTTGGGGGATTTGTATTTATTCTCTTTCCTCCCACCACCCCTACCCCTTGTATGCCCTTACCAACCACCCCTCATATTTTTTGATGATTTATTTTCGGGCAAAACCTTTCAGCAAAAAACTCAGCGGGAAAAAAAAACAGGTTATGAAGAAGGTTTTACTGTACAATCAACTCTCTCCCACAGCCACCCATCCTCTACACCCAGGATGGCTACCCAAGTACAATCTACCAACGCCACCCATCATCTACATGCAGAAGGGTCCATGGACAATCAATCCTCTCCCACTGCCACTAATTGTGTACATGCCAGGTGACTGCCCATGTACAATCAATCCCACTTCAGGCTCCTCCTACTAATCTGCAAATCTGTCCATGACCTCAATCTTCTCTATCAAGCTCTATGCAACATATCTGTACCACTATCAATCTGGTTTGCATCCCATTTCTTCTCATGTTCACTCCTAATGCCCTGATACTGAATCTCTCTACCCACCCAGAAATAAACAAAACACAGTGCCATTCTTCAAGGATTTAAGTTAGCTCTATGGAAACTCCTAATTGATCTGCAAAGGGCATTCATGCTGTCGTTCAACATCATTACCCCATTTCCTTCCCCCTGCATCCATTGTAAACTGCTATACAGAAATGTGTCTGCTTGTTTCCTCCCAATTCTGTGCATCAATGTGCATTCTCCCTCAATCGATCTCTTTTCCTTAATGATTTGTACCCCTCCCAATGTAAAGCACCCTATGTACATCTAGGTTGAGGCCCTCCCAAATGATACAGCCCATATTCAAATCAGGCTTTGTCCCACCTCAAAAGGGGCAGTCCAGCCAGAACTACGTGGTCACATCCCTTTCTGCATGAGAACAACTGCAAACCAGACATGTTTCCACCTCATTGGGCGTCACCAATGAAGTGTAGCTTGGGTCTCTAGGTGCAGCAGGCTCGAGACCCACATCTTGGCATACCTGTCCCACTTGAGTTGACTTAAGCAAACAAATTAGATAATGGCTGGAAGGTTTATAATGAATCTTGATCTCTGGCATTGCTCTGGGCAACCCTCCAGACAATCGTTCTTCAGGCTGCCAACCCATTACAGAAAGGAGAAAGAGCCCCAATGATATAGGCCACTAGGACATTAATTGATGCTGCCATCTATGAGGCTATATTTGCACATAGATTAAACATGGACCTCTTGTCATCCAATCAGTGTGCTTGGAATGAAGTCTACAATGTCTGGTACAGGCGTCTTTATAAATATTCTGACTTGAGCAGTAGCCCACAGTTCCTGATGAAAAGAAGTGTTAACTGGATCATTCTGATATAGCTGAATTGAAAACATATTCTTGATACTGCATGTACGTCACAGTGGTCCTGCCTAAAAAATGTGTCTTGTTCTTTCATCGCTCCTGCGTGGTCATGACTTTAGTCATAATGGTGAAATTCAGAACCAATATTGAGCAGATTATGTTGGTGGAACCGGTCCATCAGAATGAGCTTGACATTTTGTTTCTTCAGCCAACAGTTGCCAACACAGTCCCTTCTATGAGCTCCGTGACACAATTAGAAATCACAGCATTACACATTAATTCACACCCCTTTTTAGTTTCGGGTTTTAGGTGGTGCTAAAGCATCACCTATAAAGTGAAACTATTGCATTGGAGTGCAGCTAGGTGGGAGATGGGATATGGGGAGGAAGCATAGCTTTTGGGTCTTGTTTGCTTATTTATCCACGTATTGACTATCCATGGCCATGGTAATAGCCACTCACATCCATTTGTTTCCCCTTCCCACCTAAAACACATTGCCCTGGGATCTCTTTGAGCTAGATTTATGTAGCAGTAACATCAAACGTTGTGCTGTAATTGCCAGCTAGTATATTTTCAAAGCAGTTTTCTGGGTGTTAGTAGCTTAATTGGAGCTTTAAATGCACTACTGGTGTAATAAAACTATCTTAACCAAGTGTGCCTTCATCCACTTGATTTAAAAGCAGTATGTGTCCTTACATTGAAGTCCTGTTAAAAACAAGTCAAATTAATCTTTCACACAAAAAATTTGCCAATGTTTGTGAAAAGAAACCTTGTCTCAGGTTTTTATTATTTTAACTCTGGCCCATTATGAGATACGTGTTTCGGCATTCCAAATGCCCTTTTCAATCTGGCAAAATATCTACTAAAAAATATGTTACAATTTCACATAATCTGATTGGCAAAATGTACAAAGCAGTCATTCAACGTTCACATTAGGTGCGATAAACCATAAGAGTAATCAAATATGTGAGAGCCAAATCATAAAATAACAATTTTAAAATGAAATGTGGTCAAAAACAAATGTTATCACAATCAATAATAGTTATAAAATAATACATATTGGGATATAAAACCACAGAGAAAGAGGGATGGGGAACGGGGAGGAAGTTTGTAGGTTAGAAAAGGGTCAAGTTAAAAAGGAAAAATGAAAAAAGAAAATAGTCACAGAAATGCCATATCAAAATTTCACATAGATATAAAATATACGAGATCTATCTGTTTGGTTGTGGCTTTTTAGAAAAATGATTTGTTTCAATTTGGTGCATTCTCCATATCTCTATAGGCCCCTCGTGTGTCTTTGTGTTCATTAAAACCTGTATGTATCTTGATTAGATCCACTTCTCTCATTTGGTGTGCATTAACGAGAACAACAGCGTGAGTGGGTTAGTTCAATGTCAGTCAAACATGTCAATCTGATACAATATAGATACGTTATCTTCCTGTTACCAATTCTCTTCTTTTTAGGAAACCCCCATTGGGTCTTGAGTTTAAATTCCTTTACTCCATATATCCAGGGTTTAATCCCTCCTAAAACATATTAAGACATCTCTTAAAACCCTTTAATCCATAGTTCGGCTGCACTAGTATTGAAGAACAATTCTCAATTGTGAGTCTACTGTCTGCTGCAGCTTTGGGCACGTCCTATGTCATTAAGTATTTCATTCTTATTTCGATAAAGTCATCATGCCAGATATATCCATTTATGCAGTGTTTGCCAGCTCCAAAGCTTGGTGCAATATAAAACCCATTGTCCCTTGTTATCATTTACTGAGAAAGTTATTCGCGTATGGTCTGTGTGCCACATGTGAGCCATAGTGATTTAAACGCTTGCGTCGTACATACTATCCAAAGTACAAATGTATCCTGCGATTACTGATTGATGGTGTCGCACGTACTCCAGAAGTTCGATGCCTTCTATCTATTAGGAGTTTAGGGCTTACCTGAAAAGTGGCTGCTTTCTCGTCCCACGCGTCGGCTTTCTGTTAGTAATCAAGACGCCTACTTGCAATTTTCTTGTATATAGCAGTTGTCATGGAAATGCATAGTCCTTTCTCTGTCTCCTGCACTCGGCTTGCAGCGGCGGCCAAACTTTGGTAATGGTTTGTGGTATTGTTTTAGCACAAGCACGTGTTCCTTCCCAACTTATACATTAAAAGAGTTACCGCTCATTTTCAATGCACGATCCCATTGATGGATGCAGTTATATTTTATATATTTTTGTTATTGATTAAATGCAGTGCACCCCTCAGATGATAATACAATAGGTTTGTAAGATAGTTGCCACCTGATTATTGATTTCAAAAAGGTTCGTTTTTGATTTTACATTGTATCGTTTATTTTTGTAATTGTTCAATATTATTGGCTAAAGGTAATTGGAAAAAATGTTTTTGTGCATCCGTTTAGATTAACGGAATTTGTGCCCACTCCAGTCTCAAAATTTCACAACCTAGATATGTTTTCGATTTTTAACTTGCATCCTTCATTTCTTCATTTCGACTATGAATAAACAGACAAAATTGTGCATCCGTTTATATTAATGCAGTTTGTTGTTGCTCTAGTCTCAAAAATGCCAGATACTGTCTAGTAGGTAAAGGTATGATCGATAGACCCAGATTGAATTGAGGTTATTGTTTTCTAATTATAATACAGCCAGAGGCTTGGTATATTCAATATTGTGTTTTACGCAATTACACATGTCCTCATTGTCGATAACCTTCTCTTACTCGTGTTCTTTTTCATTTATCCCAATCATCGGTCTAAATGTTAAAGTAGTAAATTGTTAATCATGTCGTTAATTAATACTTGCCTGTTCGTATTCAACTCAGTTGATTCTTCACCCCATATCAGTACAGTGGTCTTCTGCTCAGGCTTACTGCCATTAATCTCTTCTTCAAGAAACATACATATTTATATGTCCATCTCTTGATAGGTCTCCATAGGTGGTGTGTTTAAACAGTAATAACCCATACATATTAGTTGCTACTTCCCTAAACACCTTTCAAAGATATTGAATATATCCCCCAAATGGGTGCAAAGACAAAAGCAGAATCCTCCCCAAATCACAATCATACCCACACACAAATGGTAGTATTCACATATGTTCCCAGACTTCAATGTCCCCTTATTTACTACCTAGATTTGAGGATTGATACCCTAAAACACAACTCAAAATATTCTGCCTGCAGATGCTATACCCAGTCATAGTTTTGCAATTCTAAATTCTACAGGAATTATGCCATTTCATTGTCCTTATTTAGTCCAAAATCCACTGATCTGAATCGACAGATCAACCGTGATTCTTCTTCTCTTAGAAGTAGTTCCCTGTTGCCACCCCTATGTCCTACGGGTGACCTTCTGTAACCCTATACATTTTATCTCTTTCTTGTCACTCATTTGATGGTTTTGTTGCCAGTGTTGTGCAAGAGGGAGTGTCACATTTTGACTCCCAATCAATGATATATGTTCTCGTATACGTGTTCTCAGCTCCCGTATAGTGCTACCAATATAGATTAGTTTACAGGTGCACAGTATCGCGTAGCCTACAAATTTGGATCTATAGTAGATATTCTCCTTGATCTTGAACTATGTCCGGTTTAAATCTTTGAATCTGTCCGTGCTGTTATGTGCATATCTGCACATTGTGCACATGCCACATTTTCTGAAACCGTTCCCCTTCATTTGCATCCATGAGGTTGTTGGTTGCTTTTTGTCCCCGGGGAGTAATGATGGGCTTAGGTTCATCTTCAGGGTCTTGGCCCTTCTATAAATTATGCTTGGGTGATCTTCCACAAAATTGCAGATATGTTGATCCAGTTTCAGTAGGTACCAGTTCCTTCTGAGGACCCTTCTAATCACATGATTGTTGTTGCAAAATGTGGTTATGAATTTGACTTTCTCTGTGTCTTTGGTTCCTTTCTGCTTTATTTGAGTTAATGTCTGTTCCCTTGTTTTTTTAGCTTTTTCACATGCCACTTGAATGCATTTATTGGTGTAACCCCTCTCTTTGAACCTTGTGAATAGTAGATCACATTCTTTCTCATATACATACTGGTCACCACAGTGTCTTCGTGTCCTGATGAATTAGCCCATGGGAATGTTCCTTATCACCGGTTTGTAGTGACAACTTGTTGCGTAGAGTGTTGAATTCACCTCTGTTTTCTTTACGATATGTTTGTGTCATCAAATGATCTCCCGAGACATAGATTGTTAAATCTAGAAAGTTTATACTGGTTCGACTGTTTGTCCCAGTAAATTCAATTCCTGCTCTTTTCTGATTCACTCTTGCCATAAAGTCTTCTAGATCCATAGTTGTTACTTTCCAAATCAAAAACACGTCATCTACGTACCGTGCCCCTAAAGATGACATTTTCTGTGTAGACCTTGTCTGTGTACATATACTGATCCTCGAACATTCCCATAAACAGGTTGGCTAAAGCTGGGGCGTATTTGGTTCCCATTGCTACTCCCCTTCTTTGTTTATAGAAATGATCAAATGTAAAAACATTATGCTCCAAAGTAGCCATGAGCATTTCCTTTATTATATTTACAAAGTGGTAGTGTAAAGCGGAATCATTCTTGAAAACATAGTCAATGGTTTCCGTAACTAAGACGTACCTAATTGAAGTATACAACACTTTCACATCCCAAGTAGGCAGCAAGAATTCCGGTTGCCAGCTTATTTCGTCTACAATTTTTATGGCATTAGCTGTATCCTTTAAACAAGCTTTCACTTTAGGCACTCTTGGTTTTAAGGCATTGTTAATTTATTCAGTGATCTTTTCCGTGGCCCACCCTATGCCACAGAGCATTGGCCTTCCCTCTGGTATATGGTCAACAGATTTGTGGACCTTAAATAGGAAATATAGGGGCTGATTCATGGAACAAATGTGCGCCAAAAATCTTGGCGCAAGCTGGCACAAGCATAAAAAAGCAAGCGCATGCGCACGCGTGCGATTCAAGGAAGGGCCTGCGTGTGTTTTCCCCTGGATGTGCGCCAAATCCGTGCGTGGTGCACACGGGCGCACACGTCATTGCAACATCCCGAACACCGCGTGCAACGCGCACAGGGAAAGCGCATAACATCGGCGCACACACCAAAAAGGGGGTGGGACACGGGGCGTAACACATGGAATGGGGAACAACGTGTGAAAAAGAAGGCGTAACTGGGGAAGTACTGCAGGGAAACACACGGAAGGCCCACACGCACGCGAACAACACGTATTCATGGAATCGAATATGGGAAACCTGCGCACGCTAAAAGACGCGCACAGGCGTCAACACGTCCGCCACACGAAGGCAGGCGCAAGCGTCCCCGCGCACAGTATAAAAGTGCGCGCAAACAACAAACACGTATATACAGCTACGATGAATGCCCCATTTGTCGCAGCACTGATCGTGGGACACCGCAGGAGGAGGAGAATAGCCAGGGCCCGCATTTTTTTCCCCCCAGACTACCCTTTTTGGGATGCCTGATGACCAGGTCTATGGCAGGTATAGGTTTCCACCTCGTATCATCCTAGACCTGGTCAGGGAGTGGGAAGATGACCTTACATCCCCCACCCTGTGCTCCCAAGCATTGAGCCCTTTGGAGAAGGTGCTCAATGTCCTGAATTTTTTGGCCACTGGGTCATTTCAGCGGACAACTGCCATAGTGGGAGGGGTCTCCCAGGCCACGCAGTCACACTGCCTACACCAGGTGTTGGCAATCATGACTGCGCGCCCCTCAGTCCGCAGGCCCAGAACACCCGCAGAAAGGCAGGCCGTGGTCCAGGACTTTTACAGGGTGGCACACTTCCCCAAAGTGCTCGGTGCCATAGATTGCACCCATGTGGCCCTACGTTCACCTAGGGCCACTGAGCACATCTATCGAAACCGCAAGCACTGGCATTCCATCAATGTGCAGGTCGTATGCGATGCAAAGGGAATCATCAACTCTGTCTATGCAAACTAGCCTGGCTCCACCCATGACAGTTTCATATACAGAATGTCCACCCTGAGCCGGGCCCTGGAAGCTGGGCAGCATGGCGACACATGGCTCCTAGGTGAGTACAAATGCCTGTGCACATGCATGCATGTCACACACAGAAAAATACACAACCCTAATAATCACAACCATTATCACCTCCCCAGGGTACAGTGCCTACCCTCTGAGCAAGCACATGATGATGCCAATCCGGAACCTCACCACACCACCCCAGGTAAGATACAATGCTGCCAGGGGCATAGTGGAGTGCACATTCGGAGTACTCAAGTCATGCTTCCACTCCCTTGACCGCTCTGGCGGGCAGCTACTATATGCACCCCCAGTAGTGTGCAGGATCATTGTGGCAGCATGTGTCCTGCACAATGTTGCAAAATGGCAGGGTGTACCAGTGGACATGGTGGTGCCCCCACATCCCCAACCACAGGCGCAGGCGCTGCCCATGGGAGGGGATAGGGCATGTGGCGAAGCAGCCCGGACCCAGCTTGTGGCCACATTTTTCACCTAAACTACCACCCCTGCGGAGTGCACACAGGCCTGGCACATGCCAGGTGTCAATCGATGATGACAAAGAGACAGTCAACTGTCACAACCTTACCACCCTGAGAATGTTGCCATGGAAGTGCTACATTGTGTGCATCCCTAGCTACTTAAACCTAACCAATCCTCTGTGACCAAAAAGAACACATGCACGGTGTGTATCACCCCCCCCCCCGCAAAACAGGCCATGACAATCCCTGGTATGTCACCCAAACCCTCCCAACCAACATCACCCTTGTCCGCCACACCATGACATGGCATGCAATAGCAAAAGCCCAACACATGACCAATAAGATACGAAGTGACATGTGATAAATGGAAAGTGGCTCGAGACAATGACGCCTGACATGGAATCAGATGAAATGACTGACCAACAACCTCCCACACATACCAAGTCATACACAAATGCTTTCCACCAGTCGTAGCATGAACATAACACTGAATGCCTGTTCACATGCACATTGGGCAAAGCAAAATACCTACTCCAGAACCCGTGTGCTGTGTGTGTCTCCTGCGACATACTGCTCAGCACACAGCACAGTGAGCAGCCATTGTGTTGCAGATACACCTTGAGCATCACATAAAACTGAATAATTAAATAAATAACCAATTGATGCTTGTACAGGATCCCCAAATAGTCATAGATCATGCGCTGCAGGGACACAGCGGGCCCCAGAAGGCAATCCGTGTGTACCAGTGGCCATGGAAAGGTGGTTGCACATGTGGTGGATCATTGTGCAACTGTGTGTGTCAGTAGGGACATGCACTCAATACATGCATGTGAAATCAAGTGACACTCAGTGTCCTGTACACATCACATGTGAACATTGCCCATGTGTACACCCCAGCATGTCAAACCACACCAATCCCCTCTCACCGGAAAAGTAAAGACAACACAGGAAAAGGCATTGACAAGCAGAACACATCATGTACATAGTACCCCACAATTACAATGTCACAGTCCCCAAAACACTGTAGCCCAAGCCAACTGTCCAACAACAAAAGGCCCTCCCTCATTTACACATCACCATGACCTACTGAACAACTGTGTCTGGGGTATGTAGCCTTCTTCCTTCAAGTCTACCTGGCTACAGGATCACCCTACCCCTTGCTCTCCATGTTCCACCCTGCGTGTAAATAGGGTCCAGCCCCCTCAGAGGCCACCTTGACTGGTAAAAATACCAAATCGCAGAAAACTCCAAGGAGCCAAACCCACAAACCAGGGAAAAAACCTGTAGGCACCAAAAAAACCTGGCAGAGCCTCCAGTAGATGACTTGAAGTAGCAGAAAATGTCCAAGCACATGTCCAAGCACAATGATAGAACAACCAAGGTAGCACAGTTCAACAATGCGCCAACAGGATGGGTACCATGTTCGGTACATAATATACAATGATGATGCAACAACTGATGGGTAGTGTCACAGCTCTGGTGTCCAGGCACAGGAGTGGCATGAACTATCCACCCCCTCCGTGGTCTGGGCACCTGCAAGGTCAAACTTACACAGGCCTCCGAGACCACGGCGGGGAAAGAGGGTCAGGGATAAGTTGTTCAGACAGGCATTGGTATTCAGGATAACTGGAAGGAGGGGCAGGAGAGGGGAGTAGGATTGTCAAGGGAAAGTAGGCAAAATACAAAAAACAACTATTGTCAATAACATACTCAATCAGACAAAACATGTTCATCATGCACGTTGTACCAAATGAGTCAAATGCAAGCCAAAGAGAGACTTATCTCTGGGGTGAGTGCTGGCCTCCTGCCTGCGCACTCTCAGGTCCGGTAACAGGAGCAGTTCAATGCTGCAAAGAGAGCGCGAGTTACTAATCTGTGTGTGTTTACAACACACACACACAACACCATTCATGCCCCAAAGTAAGTGACTCCTCCACAAACAAACACTCTTGTCTGCTGCTTTGTACCCATAAATTAGCTTGCCACTGTGATGGTTCATACACTGTCAATGCAGTTAGTCAGGTGCATGTGGGTGCGCGGGAAATGGAAGACCAATGCGTCAAGAATCACACATCATACAATGGTCCATGGGTGAGCAGCTAGACGCGTATAGTGAGGTGCGACTTCAGTACAAGTTGTGTTCTGGCATCAGCAGATTTCAATAGGTAGTGCACGTGTCAATTTGCACATGCCAATGATATGCACTGCACACGAGTCTGTGCCTCGCTGGGTTTCCCTGTGTGCTGTATAAGTATCTGGCTAAGAATGCCACTGCGCTAATAACTCTGCTTCTATGGAGCAGGGGGGACCGGAGGATATGTGTGACAGCCCCTGCGTGTGCCCCTGACAACTTGGAAAGCAACTTGCCATTTGTCCCCCAACACATCTTAGCTCTACTGTGCGCTTCAACAACAATATCTGTCAAAGCTCCCCAACAGTGGCGCTACTTAGCATGCATGTGCAAGTAGCCTGGTGGAAGGTTGGCTGTAGTGTGGCCCCCTTGTGCTGCTCACCTTGCTTGGATCTCCTGGGAACACTCTGCTTCTGTTGGACGTCTGAGCACAAGCCCTGTGCCACTGCTTGCGCACACATGCGCATGTCTGCCCCACCAAATGTGGCCAGCTGTCTGTAGTACTATGCCCCATGTCTGCTTGCAAAGGTGGTCTGGAGGATCATTCTCCTGCAGAAAGGGCACAAAACATATAATTAACGCAGGAAAGTTCCCTGTGTGTGTCTCTTCATGCTGGTTGTGACTGGTCCATGTCAGAGACCTACATCAGAATTCCTCCCACCATTAATGTGACTTTGACAGGCAAAGGGTGCTGTAACGCTCACCTGGCTCCCACGGAGGCGCTGGTCTGGTCTGGGTTGCTGTGGCCTCTTCAAGCGTGATGCGCAGAATTCGGACCACCGATTGAACAGGACCCCCAAATCTTGCTTGTCTGGCCCGTAGGAATATCCTTCTGCAGATGAGAAAGGGGATTAACTGTCTGCTGAATAATGTGCTTGCTCCCCCCTTTCCCCCTTCGTTCTTCTCTGACTTCCTCCAAAACCCCCGGTTTAAGCTCACCTTATGGTTTGGAAGGATGAACTCTCCATCCTGCTTCTCGGTGCAGGGGCGCGCGTTCCTCCAGTTACTTCACTGGTTTTCAGAATGGCGCTGGCAAATCCACTTGACTTTACTGAGCAATACGCCTTAAGTATGAAGATGCAAAAGTTCAAGTGTGAGCCTCCTTTTATGTTGTCTTTTTCTGTCCTTTATTTCAGGTGCAGAACAAAGCCGATGCGTTGAGGGGTTAAATTGCCGGGGTAAAATCAGGTGAGTTAGTGATGAGGGCGACCCCTCTAAATGTCTTTATAATTCCCCAGTAATGTCTTTTGTCCTTTCCCCATAGGGGCCGGGGTGCGGTACCTGCCAGAGATGTGGCGCCGACCCTAGAGGTGGAATGGTTCACCAAGAATAGCCGGTAAGTAATATGGCTGAAAATTCGGCTTTCCTCTTGTGTTCCCTTGCTCACCTTTTGTCTCTTCTTCTCTCCCTTAGATGCTGTGCAGAGATGTGGCGACCGGCACTGAGAGCCGCGATGGAGCCGGGCGGCGTCTCGGGAATAGGTGAATGAAGCGCGGTGCTGCAGTGAGCAACGCGGTGCTTTTAAATGGAAGTCTTCCTTCAGGAATGCTGGCGTGAAGATTCCGGATGCAGGTAAGAAGGTTGAAATAGTTCTTGGTTTTCACCTTTCTCTTCTCTTATTCCCTTACAGGTGTTCCAGGTTCGAGGCGGGCGTGGCTGGAGTCCAGGTGCAGGAGCAGACACGGTGAGCGTTCAGCTGCTGGGATGCAGAACAACGCGAAGCACGTGTAGCTGTCCGGGCGTGGCTTAAATAGCCTTGGAAGAAGTTCCAGGTGAGTATTCTTCCACAGCCCCACCCAAGTAACAAAATAGTTCCTTCAGAAAAATAGTCCCTCCTAAGCCACATTTGGCTTGGTTCTTCATGCAGCATGGTCTGCATCAGGTGAGTGTGCAGCATGGTCTGCTTCAGGTAAGTGCACCAAACACTTCCCCTTATGAGCCTGGCGCCTATGGCGCCAGGACTGATGTCCAACATGAGCGTGGCGCCAACGGCCCCAGGACAGAGTCCAAAGAGCCCCTATAAAGGGCCGCTGGGCTTTTACCCGGGGGCGTGATGCCTGCTCCCGGGGGTGCTGGGCCTGGCCTGGTGCTCTGGGGGTAGGCATCATGACAGGTGCCGACCACTGTCGACAGCATGAAGTGCATCAAGCACATGTACAGCAAAGAAAAGAAACATACATCACAATGTATATCAATTAATGGACACATCAATCATGAACCCACCCAAATCTAATACAGACATGCTGTGGATTAAACCCCCACAATCCCCACTAGGGGTGTTAACACAAGTAGTACAGCAGCAGACAGGCCACAGATATGACAGTCCAAAGCCCTTGTGTAAATGACTGTAACACCGAACCATCCTTGCGAGCCCATGGATAAGGGAAGCAGGAGTGGCCTATGTGAGTCAGGACCCCAAGCTGCAAACACATACACGAGACAAGCTTGAAGGGCCCAGGTGGAACAGTGGATGCTTTCAAAAGCCACAAAGCACCACACCGTCACATGAATGCACAATAGACAAGCAATTTTAAACTATATTAACTAATTAAACTAATTAAACTAACTATAAAAAACCTATAGTACCAAATTAAACTAACTATCAAAAACAATTTTAACTAACTAAACTAAAACGAAAAATCAAAAATGGCCACATACGACCCGGGGGGGGGCACCCAGGAGGGAGGGTACAGGGTGCACCTCAACACCCACATGTGATGATGTTGAGAGAAAAAAAACCTCCATGGGCTCAACACCTGCATAGCCCGACCTGTGTGGGAGATATCTCGTCATCCGAGTCAGCCTCTTCATGAAAAGGTAGACGTGGCACAGGAGCCTGACCACGCCTAGGCACAGCTTGCCCCTCGTCAGCAGCAAGTCTGCCAGACGGGTGAGCCTGGTTCTGTGCGGCGATGACACGTAGGTCAGCATGCAGAACCTCCCGTGATATGTGTGCTTCCTCTTGCAAGGTAACACGTGTAACACAGAGTTCTTCCTGCGTGGCCTGGCTGGACAACTGATGCACCTCCCGGCAAGCACGTAGCTCAGCCGAGATGGTACGCTCAAGCTGCGCAAACCTCTCCTCTGACCGCTCCCTCTGAGCCATCAAGAGCACACCCACAGTGGATCTGAGGGATTCATACTCAACCCTCAGGGCCTCCATGTGTGCCTCTGCATTAGCAGCAATTGCTTGACGCAAAGACACCATTTCAGCCCGGCGTGCCCTGTCTAAGGCTGCCATGCCCAGCCTGAGCGAGCGGGCCGTGGACTTTGCCGCCCGCTGCTGGAGTTCCACCTGCCTAGCAGGGGGTAGCACAGATTGGGCCACACACTCCATGCTCTCAGCGATGTTATCAATTGCTGCTCCCTGATGTTCTGAATTGGCAACCATGGCTTGCTCCCACTCAGTATACCCCAGTGGCGTTGCTGGGCTTGACAACTGCGGGGCCCAAGGCGCCGACGTCCTTGTTGGGTTGGCACCGCCCGCAGCTGCAGGACTACATTCCCCCGTTGACATGATGCCCCAGGGACATCAGCAACTGGTGTGGGGGTGACCCTGCGTCCCGATCCACCAAAGGCAAAGGTCCCCCCACTGTCTGGCCCCTCAGTGCAGGTGTCGCGGAGCGTCCACATCAGAATCACCCACCCCTGACGAATGGACCCGATGCACATCCAACTCGATATTGTCGTCAGAGTGATCACCCGGGCTTGACTCATTGCCAGCCACAGACAAGATGGTCTGTAACACATGTGGGTTCTCGTGGTCTACCACCCCACAACCCCCATTTGTGCCGGGTTGCTGGTGTGATAGCAAACCTGTGCCTGGCATGACAACACCATCCTCTGGCTCCATTGCGTCATCATCTGCAAAGTGGAGAAAAATGTACATTAGTACACATGTCAGGAGCACATAACACACACACACACATAGACATCACACAGACAGCTAACACAGGAAGCAGACATGTCACACCCAAATGTGAACCTGGCATGCATGCCAGGTCACTTTGACATAGCATCAGGGAGTAGGCATGAAGAATGGTGTAACACGGCTCTGAAGTGGGTTGATGCAGTGCAGAACATGTGTACGTTATCCACTATCTACATGAACAAGTACATCATGATGTGTATCAATTAACTTGAAGGCAGTGCGAGGGCAAGTTCAGGCATCACGTGCAATGTGCATGCAATGTGTTGCATGGCTACAAGCAAAACCCCACCCTAAGTGAAAATGCAGGGATGCATTGCATGGCAGCGAAAGGGTGTGACCTGTGTACTGGCAGACAGTGGTGGCTAGCATCAATTGCATCTTCTGTGTCAACTGACAACACAGCAGATGATGATGGGACAGAAAGCAGGACACATGATGACCCCTCAGTAGTACAGCCATGTGTGCAGAAGCTGCTACACCAGTTGAACAGAGTCAGTGGGCCTGAAACGGGGGGAGGCCTGTGCCCTGCACAGACTGTGACACCCTAAACATGTGTGTGATGCAGGACTGAGCCAGAGTGGGCATGGAATGGATGATCAAATGCTTAGAAATGTAGGTAATCCTGGACACGTACTACAATGATCATCCAGTCAAGGACACATAGGGGCATGCATGGAATACACATGGAGCATGAATGGGAATTCATAACCCTGCAGAGCATCTGCCATCTGCACAGTCCAAGTGAGACACCCTGCATGAAGCGCAGAGGATGAACCCCACTGCATGTGTCTGGCAGGTTGGCTGGTGGAAGTTTGCATGTACACAGGAGTCTTGAACGGGCCATTGCATTACGCCAACATGATGCACACCTGTGAAATGTTGAAATTGGGGTGCAGGGGTGGTGGAGGGGCAATGGAGCATGCCTATGTGGAGTACCCGCATGGATGCAGAGGACACATGCACGTCAGTCATGCAATGACATAGTCCCAGTGCTGAGAGGAAACACACCCCAGGCTACATGCAGAAGGGCCCTTGAGCTGGAACATGGACCGTAGGGGCAGCTGGGTGACTAGCATGTGAGTAAAGTGCAAGTGTGGTGGTGAGGACAGTCCCCGTCTGCTCTACATGTCCATTATCCTGCACAGCAGGCACACATCAGTGAAGCATTGCATGATTTGCACATGAGAACCATGTACACATGACATACAGTGGCAGTCAAGCACAACACATCACACAAGCAAAACACACATGTCCTCGACGAACAGGTGACAACACTCACTGGACGGGGCATCAAAGTCCTGCATCTCTCCCACCCCTTCGACCATTCCTGTTGGTGTGAACTCTGCAACGAGTGACTCGTGCGGAGTGAGTTCTTCCTCCTCAGGTGGTGGCCCACTGCCAGTCACCAGAGTCATGTTGTAATTAGAGGCACGCTTCGCCTTAGTGCTGCATTTGAGGTCATTCCAACACTTTTTTCACTCTTGCGCTGTGCGCTCCTCATGGCCGAATGCACTCACATGATCCGGAACTTGCTTCCAGTGGGTATAACGATGGGCAGCCGTAGTTTGACAATTCGGCCCCACTAGCATGTGACGGTTGTGTTCCCGCACGTAGTTCACGAGGAAGTCCAGTTCCTGCTTGCAAAAAGGCTTCTTCCTCGATGTGCCGGAGGCCGTATCTGTATCTGGGGTCCCAGCCTCTACTGCAGGTGCAACCTTCCTCCTCTTGGACGCTGGTCCGGACCCTGGCTGGCAAATGCCGCCCTGATCAGTATGGGCAGTGGCGCTGGTGAAATGAGCCGAGGGAGTGGCAGGTGGAACATGGAGTGAAGCCCTGACTTGCATCAGTGGCTGCTGGGTTCCCTGGAATGGACCCTGCGCAGCAACACCCGCTGTGCCAGGGTCATTGACTGGGACTGTCCTGGTTGGTAGACTCGCAATCGGGGTGGTGTCGGCTGCATTTGCCCCTGCACTTGCCAACACCCGGCTGGTCGGGGAAGCAGATGACATTACTGCCCCAGGGACTCGTGCCTCGGTCAGGGCAGCCCTGCGTGCACCTACGGTGTGCCTCCTGACCTCCTGGAAATCTTCCATGGACTCTTCAAGTGCCAAAGCAGCCTGTGCTGGCAGATCCTGAGCCTGGGTGGTGGTGTCCACAGCTGCACCTGCAGCTACCACTACCCTTGGGCCCGTGGCAGTCGATGAAATGGACTGCCGGGTCACATGGGTGCCAATGCCAGATGCAAGAACTGCATCTCCCGGAGCCGTAGGGGGTGGTGGCATGACTTTACCAACACGTGGCACAACATCGTGCCGAGCTGGCGCCACCCTGCCTCTTCCCCCCTGCAGCCCCCCTGGACACCCTGGAGTCCCCCTACTCCCTGGTCACCCCGCCCACGTCCCTGACCACGCCCGCCACGGTGTGTACACCCAGCTGATGCACCCCTCACCTTTCGTGGCTTCCTAGCCATGGCACAGATGGAGTAGTGCCGGCACAGATGTAGTAGTGCCAATGGGAGGTGTACACACCAATTGTCCTGGACAATTGGGGTGAAGGGGGTGGGATACAAGATGTTAACAGCACCCCTGCACCTGCAAGGCTGTATGTGACCCCGGTGATTAAGTGATGGGTCACGCAACGCTCAGGCACCCCAAAACTGCTGAAAAACCGTGCACACAACCCCTGTAGCCCACGTGCGTGGAATTAACCTCTCGCAGTACGTGGTGGCACCCAGGAACACTAAAAACGCGTACGCGTGGGACACGCAGGCTACTATGACCTCGAAAACTGTATGCGATACACAGGGGGGCCCGCAGTGGGAAAAATAGCATGTGCGACTCACCGTCTGACTAGAGTGATAATGAAAAACACACGTAGCCAATACCCCCAACAAAAGAAGAGATATGTCCTTGATCCGCTGCGAAGTAGTGATGGTGCGCGAAACAACACGAAGTAGCAACACACACGTCGGTCTCCACAAAAGACACGTACAGCGAACTGCTGGCCCCGCTCACCTTTAACACGTGCTGAGGGAAACACCCGCGCACGTCACGTCACTTATGCGCTTAGGCCCTTTCCTCGGATTACACGCATTGACACGGGGACGTGCAGTTTTTTCACGTGCTGATTCACTATGCACCCGTCACGAGGGAAACGCCCCTATGCGTAATGTCACAGATGCACTTACGCGCTAAGGGCCTTTCCTCGAATTAAACGCTGACGTACAGTTTTTTCACGTGCCAAATCACTCCATATCAAGCTGGCCACACAACAACACACGGAAGACCACGCTCCTGCCCAGAAGGCCATTTTCCTGCCCCCCACAGCCCCGAGCAGCCTCCCACGAGCCATCTGCTGCTGCCTGCCTGCTGCCTGCCTGCTGCCACCGTGCCCTGCCATTTGGTGCCAGCACATCTGCCATCTGCAGGGGTCCAGTTGCAATGACCACCCCTGCTGGAACAGAAGTCTCCCGACTGGTGTTCCATCACTCCACAGCACAGCCCCAGGACCCAGTTGCCCACCCACACCTGCCTCGGGGGTTGCCATGTCTGACACAACACCTTCCGGCACCAGTGGCAACCCCCAGCCAGAGAGGCAGAGGGCTACCAGCTTCACTTCCGATAAAGTTGGCATCCTGGTGGAGCAAGTCCTGGGGCAGTATGATGCCTTCTTCACACCATCGCGCGCCGACAAGGAAGGACGGAGGAGGATCTGTACGGACATAGTGGTTGCCATCAATGCGGAGGGGGTGGCACCCCACAAAATGAAACAGGTCCAGAAGCGCTGGGAGGACTACAAGTCCAGGACCCTCAAGAAGGCCCGGCGCCTCTTAGGCGCAGAGGATGCAGTGGGGCGCCAGGGCCAGTTTACCAACCAGCAGATGAGGGTCCTGGAGCGCATTCGCCCAGTGCTTCGCCACCAGATCCTCAGGATGCAGGCCCGTTTGGAGTCGAGCGGTAAGTGGCCATGCATTGCTGTGTGAAACAGGGCATGTTGCAGTGTGCTGGTAGTCAGCTACTTGCCTGTATGTGTGACATAGGCCTTGTGTGGATGTGTGTGTGCAGGGACATCATGGTGCTGCATGTGAGACCAGTCATGCGTGAACCACATGGATGGTGCAGGGGTTACAATGCAACATGCAGAGCAACATGCGGAATGCACACATGAATGCATGCCTGTCTCTGTTGTTGGACATGGATGGGGTGTGAGAGAAGGGTGCTGCTGTCAAGGACATGTATGGTGTACATGTCTGTGTGTCTGACTTGTAAATGCCATGGATGCATGACACATGTCCGTGACAATGTTCTGATTCACTGATGCAACCTACTCATCCTTTTCTCCACTGTGTCTGGGGTGTACAAGGCCAGATGGATGAAACTACGGTGATGTGTGTGCATGTGATCAGTATGACCCATGATGCATGTGAGTTTCAAACCACCATCGTATGTTTCGACAGTTCCTTGGACATGTATGCAAATGTTCTTCGCATGCGCCATACCTGTTTCTGCATGTGTGTTGCCTGCACTGACCCATGTGTGGTGGAGGGACATGATGGAAGTGACGTTTGACAGTGTCACTCATGTGCTATTGCTTCCTGTCTAGAGGACTATTGTACAGTACCCTGATGCTTGTGTTCTATGTCTCCCTCTACACAGCGGCGAGTGAAGAAGAGGGCGGAGACGGCGCTGTGGAGCAAAGCGGCGGGGATGCCTCCACCGGCCGGCGACGCAAGGCCCAGTCACCCTCCCAGGAATTACCATCCTCTGGGAGCAAGGGGACTGGTGGTGCGTCTGCCACTATGCTGCAGCGGAAGGGGTGGGTGAGTCCCCACAGGGGCTTGCAACGGCGGAAGACGGTGTGGAGCCATCCAGCTTGGTGGTTCGCACAGAGGAGGAGGAGGCCGCTACTGAGCCACACATGGGGCCTGGTGGGGGTGGTACCACTGGTGCAAGTGGTGCAGTCCAGGGGCAGGGACAGGAGGCAGCACAGGTCGCCATGCAGGGGCCTGTGCATGTCACTGTCCCTGACACTGTGACTGCACCACCATGCACCAGCAGGAATGCCCCATCCCAGGCCCGTCCACAGGTAGGGGGAAGGTCCACGTCATCCGACACTCCTCTACCTGCGGACGAGGGGACCCATGACCGTATGGAGACCGCCCTGATTGGTGTTGCGTTGCGCACGCGTGACATTCGTGATGACGTGTGTGCTTCATGGGGAGAGCATGCACGTCATCACGAAGAGCTGCGTGCCAATATGGCACAGTTGGGAGGGGCCATGGTTGGGGTTTTCGTGCATGTGTCGGGCACTCTGACCGCCCTCTCCTCCTCTATGGAGACTATGCGCCAGTCGTTCTCCATGATGTCTTCTGGCCCAGTGCCACCAGGACCCCCTGTGGGCCTGCCCCGACCAACGCAGCCAGCTCGGTGGTGATCCCATCCCTGCCACAGTCGGGAGTCGGAGGTCCAGCAGGGGTGGACACCCCAGCAACTGGACCCCAGCAGATGGAGGATGTGGCAGCATCATCGGGCAGGGCACATGCATGACGGCGCTGGTGGATTCCATCAGCCTGGATGCCGTCGTGCTGGCAGAGGCAGTTGCGTCAGAGACAGCAGCAGGCTCAACGTGGGAGGCATCATGGCCCGGGGCCATCAACATTAGAGGGGCAGGCATCGGCCGGAGGGCAGGAGGGCCCTGGAATGGGAGTGTCTTCCGTGTGGCAGCGGTTGGGCCAGCGGATTGATGCGGAGCGGCGGCTGGCGGAGGAGGCACGGCTCACTATGGTCAGGGCGTAGAAATCCATGCGCAGGGCGTTGAGGTGGGCTGAGTGCCTCGAGGGAATTTGCAGGGAGTTGGAGGCGGACATGGCGTTATCCCTGCGAGACCTCGGGGCCAGGGAATAGGCCCGCCTCCAGGACGTTGAACAGGAGTTCGATGATGCCCTGGCCCGGGAAATCAACTAGTGAGCCGTAGGACTTGCCCACCGCCATTGTATACAATTCATTAATGTTAGGTTTCCTTTGTTTTTTTTATTTTGAAATTCATGGACTTTGCTGCACTTTATGTACATAGTTATTTTGATAGGGTTTTTTTGTCATGTGTTGCCACTTTGTGGCTCTGTTGTATATTTATGCATGCCCATGGTGGTTCTTTTGAGGCTTGCATGTGTAATTTGTGAGTGGGGGCAGTGGATGGTTGCGTGCTTGGACTGGGGGGCGGAGGGGATTTGTGTAGGCATTAGGCCCATGGGTCTGTTTTGAGAGAACACAGTGTTTGGTGAGCAACATATCGGGGCCTGCTGGCAGGTGCCCGTCACTGGGGGTGGGGGCAGGGGGACATGAGTCGGGGCCTGCTGGCAGGTACCCGTCACTGGGGGTGGGGGTGGGGGGACATGAGTCGGGGCCTGCTGTCAGGTACCCATCACTGGGGGTGGGGTTGGGGGGGCATGAGTCGGGGATTGCTGGTGGGGGTCGGGGGACATGAGTAGGGGCCTGCTGGCAGGTACCCGCCACTGGGGGTGTGGGTGGGGGGACATGAGTTGGGGTCTGCTGTCAGGTACCCATCACTGGGGGTGGGGTTGGGGGGCATGAGTCGGGGACTGCTGGCAGGTACCCATCACTGGGGGTGGGGTTGGGGGCATGAGTCGGGGACTGCTGGCAGGTACCCATCACTGGGGGTGGGGGTGAGGGGACATGAGTTGGGGCCTGCTGTCAGGTACCCGTCACTGGGGGTGGGGTTGGGGGGGCATGAGTCAGGGACTGCTGGCAGGTGCCCGTCAGTGGGGGTGGGGGACATGTGTCAAGGCAACCAGGTGCATGGTGACATGCGGGCTGCTTGCGGGGCATGCTCAGGGGTGATGGGCTGCCTGCGGGGCATGGCCAGGGGTGATAGGCTGCTTGCAGGGCATGCCCAGGGGTGTAGGGTACTTTCCTGTAGTGTGGGTTGCCTGCAGGGCATGTGGAGGGGGTTAGGGACACACCAGGGGGGCCCTCACTGCCAAAACGTGTGTAATACTCCCGCGCACCCCTCTGAATACACGTAACCCGCTCGCGCCAGCGAAAACCCATGTAAAACTCCCTGTGCACCCCTCTGAATACACGTACCCCGCCCGCGCTAGCGAAAATGCATGTAAAACTCACTGCGCACCTCTCTGAATACACGTACCCCGCTCGCGCTAGCGAAAACGTGTAAAACTCCCTGCGCACACCAGTAATACACGTACCCTGCTCGCACAGGGCCTATCGCATGTGAAACTTCCCGCGCACCCCCCCGAAATACACGTCCCCTGCTCGCGCCAGCGAAAACGCATGTAAAACTCCCCGCGCACCCCTCTGATTACATGTGCCTCGCTCGCGCTAGCGAAAACGCGTGTAAAACTCCCACTCGCACAGGGCCTATCGCGTATGATACTTCCCGCGCACCCCCCAAATACACGTACCCTGCTCGCACAGGGCCTATCACGTGTGAAACTTACTGCACACCCCCCAAATACACGTACCCCGCTCACACATTGCCTATCGCGTGTGAAACTCCCTGCACACCCCCCAAATACACGTAACCCGCTCGCACAGGGCCTATCGCGTGTGAAACTCCCCACGCACCCCCCAAAACACTTACCCCGCTCGCACAGGGCCTATCGCGTGTTAAACTTACCGCGCACCCCCCAAATACATGTATCCCGCTCACACATTGCTGACCACGTGTGAAACTCCCCGCGCACCCCCAAATACATGTACCCCGCTCGCACAGGGTCTATCATGTGTGATACTTCCCGCGCACCCCCCAAATACACGTACCCCGCTCGCACAGGGCCTATCGTGTGTGAAAATTCCTGCACACCCCCCCAAATACACGTACCCCGCTCGCACAGGGCCTATCGTGTGTGAAACTCCCCGCGCACCCCCCAAATACACGTACCCCGCTCACACATTGCCTATCGCGTGTGAACCTCCCCGCGCACCCCCTAAATACACACTGCAAGCATCCGATCTACCCTGGGCATGGCCAACAGGCAGCCCACTCCACAGGGGGTTGCTTTTTCTACGCAATTTACCTGGCGCGAATGGGGTACTTGTGTTCTCGGGCATGCGCGGGGAGTTTTACATGCGTTTTCGCTGGCTCGAGCGGGGTACCTGAATTCTGGGGCGTGCAAGGGGAGTTTTACACACGTTTTCGTGGTTGCGGGGCTGGATGCTGGTCCGCTGGCCTTTGCGCCATGTACTGTATTTGTGCGCTGTTCATGGCGCACAGGGCGGGGTTGGGGGCATAATTGGCGCTGCTGCAGGGTCGCTGCGCCACTCTGCGCCATGGCTGGTTATGGATGTTGAAATCCATGAATACGCTGTGCGCTGAAATGGGTTTTGGCGCACGCGGCTGGCACAGACATACATATTAGTTGCTACTTCCCTAAACACCTTTCAAAGATATTGAATATATCCCCCAAATGGGTGCAAAGACAAAAGCAGAATCCTCCCCAAATCACAATCATACCCACACACAAATGGTAGTATTCACATATGTTCCCAGACTTCAATGTCCCCTTATTTACTACCTAGATTTGAGGATTGATACCCTAAAACACAACTCAAAATATTCTGCCTGCAGATGCTATACCCAGTCATAGTTTTGCAATTCTAAATTCTACAGGAATTATGCCATTTCATTGTCCTTATTTAGTCCAAAATCCACTGATCTGAATCGACAGATCAACCGTGATTCTTCTTCTCTTAGAAGTAGTTCCCTGTTGCCACCCCTATGTCCTACGGGTGACCTTCTGTAACCCTATACATTTTATCTCTTTCTTGTCACTCATTTGATGGTTTTGTTGCCAGTGTTGTGCAAGAGGGAGTGTCACATTTTGACTCCCAATCAATGATATATGTTCTCGTATACGTGTTCTCAGCTCCCGTATAGTGCTACCAATATAGATTAGTTTACAGGTGCACAGTATCGCGTAGCCTACAAATTTGGATCTATAGTAGATATTCTCCTTGATCTTGAACTATGTCCGGTTTAAATCTTTGAATCTGTCCGTGCTGTTATGTGCATATCTGCACATTGTGCACATGCCACATTTTCTGAAACCGTTCCCCTTCATTTGCATCCATGAGGTTGTTGGTTGCTTTTTGTCCCCGGGGAGTAATGATGGGCTTAGGTTCATCTTCAGGGTCTTGGCCCTTCTATAAATTATGCTTGGGTGATCTTCCACAAAATTGCAGATATGTTGATCCAGTTTCAGTAGGTGCCAGTTCCTTCTGAGGACCCTTCTAATCACATGATTGTTGTTGCAAAATGTGGTTATGAATTTGACTTTCTCTGTGTCTTTGGTTCCTTTCTGCTTTATTTGAGTTAATGTCTGTTCCCTTGTTTTTTTAGCTTTTTCACATGCCACTTGAATGCATTTATTGGTGTAACCCCTCTCTTTGAACCTTGTGAATAGTAGATCACATTCTTTCTCATATACATACTGGTCACCACAGTGTCTTCGTGTCCTGATGAATTAGCCCATGGGAATGTTCCTTATCACCGGTTTGTAGTGACAACTTGTTGCGTAGAGTGTTGAATTCACCTCTGTTTTCTTTACGATATGTTTGTGTCATCAAATGATCTCCCGAGACATAGATTGTTAAATCTAGAAAGTTTATACTGGTTCGACTGTTTGTCCCAGTAAATTCAATTCCTGCTCTTTTCTGATTCACTCTTGCCATAAAGTCTTCTAGATCCATAGTTGTTACTTTCCAAATCAAAAACACGTCATCTACGTACCGTGCCCCTAAAGATGACATTTTCTGTGTAGACCTTGTCTGTGTACATATACTGATCCTCGAACATTCCCATAAACAGGTTGGCTAAAGCTGGGGCGTATTTGGTTCCCATTGCTACTCCCCTTCTTTGTTTATAGAAATGATCAAATGTAAAAACATTATGCTCCAAAGTAGCCATGAGCATTTCCTTTATTATATTTACAAAGTGGTAGTGTAAAGCGGAATCATTCTTGAAAACATAGTCAATGGTTTCCGTAACTAAGACGTACCTAATTGAAGTATACAACACTTTCACATCCCAAGTAGGCAGCAAGAATTCCGGTTGCCAGCTTATTTCGTCTACAATTTTTATGGCATTAGCTGTATCCTTTAAACAAGCTTTCACTTTAGGCACTCTTGGTTTTAAGGCATTGTTAATTTATTCAGTGATCTTTTCCGTGGCCCACACTATGCCACAGAGTATTGGCCTTCCCTCTGGTATATGGTCAACAGATTTGTGGACCTTAAATAGGAAATATAGGGGCTGATTCATGGAACAAATGTGCGCCAAAAATCTTGGCGCAAGCTGGCACAAGCATAAAAAAGCAAGCGCATGCGCACGCGTGCGATTCAAGGAAGGGCCTGCGTGTGTTTTCCCCTGGATGTGCGCCAAATCCGTGCGTGGTGCACACGGGCGCACACGTCATTGCAACATCCCGAACACCGCGTGCAACGCGCACAGGGAAAGCGCATAACATCGGCGCACACACCAAAAAGGGGGTGGGACACGGGGCGTAACACATGGAATGGGGAACAACGTGTGAAAAAGAAGGCGTAACTGGGGAAGTACTGCAGGGAAACACACGGAAGGCCCACACGCACGCGAACAACACGTATTCATGGAATCGAATATGGGAAACCTGCGCACGCTAAAAGACGCGCACAGGCGTCAACACGTCCGCCACACGAAGGCAGGCGCAAGCGTCCCCGCGCACAGTATAAAAGTGCGCGCAAACAACAAACACGTATATACAGCTACGATGAATGCCCCATTTGTCGCAGCACTGATCGTGGGACACCGCAGGAGGAGGAGAATAGCCAGGGCCCGCATTTTTTTCCCCCCAGACTACCCTTTTTGGGATGCCTGATGACCAGGTCTATGGCAGGTATAGGTTTCCACCTCGTATCATCCTAGACCTGGTCAGGGAGTGGGAAGATGACCTTACATCCCCCACCCTGTGCTCCCAAGCATTGAGCCCTTTGGAGAAGGTGCTCAATGTCCTGAATTTTTTGGCCACTGGGTCATTTCAGCGGACAACTGCCATAGTGGGAGGGGTCTCCCAGGCCACGCAGTCACACTGCCTACACCAGGTGTTGGCAATCATGACTGCGCGCCCCTCAGTCCGCAGGCCCAGAACACCCGCAGAAAGGCAGGCCGTGGTCCAGGACTTTTACAGGGTGGCACACTTCCCCAAAGTGCTCGGTGCCATAGATTGCACCCATGTGGCCCTACGTTCACCTAGGGCCACTGAGCACATCTATCGAAACCGCAAGCACTGGCATTCCATCAATGTGCAGGTCGTATGCGATGCAAAGGGAATCATCAACTCTGTCTATGCAAACTAGCCTGGCTCCACCCATGACAGTTTCATATACAGAATGTCCACCCTGAGCCGGGCCCTGGAAGCTGGGCAGCATGGCGACACATGGCTCCTAGGTGAGTACAAATGCCTGTGCACATGCATGCATGTCACACACAGAAAAATACACAACCCTAATAATCACAACCATTATCACCTCCCCAGGGTACAGTGCCTACCCTCTGAGCAAGCACATGATGATGCCAATCCGGAACCTCACCACACCACCCCAGGTAAGATACAATGCTGCCAGGGGCATAGTGGAGTGCACATTCGGAGTACTCAAGTCATGCTTCCACTCCCTTGACCGCTCTGGCGGGCAGCTACTATATGCACCCCCAGTAGTGTGCAGGATCATTGTGGCAGCATGTGTCCTGCACAATGTTGCAAAATGGCAGGGTGTACCAGTGGACATGGTGGTGCCCCCACATCCCCAACCACAGGCGCTGCCCATGGGAGGGGATAGGGCATGTGGCGAAGCAGCCCGGACCCAGTTTGGGGCCACATTTTTCACCTAAACTACCACCCCTGCGGAGTGCACACAGGCCTGGCACATGCCAGGTGTCAATCGATGATGACAAAGAGACAGTCAACTGTCACAACCTTACCACCCTGAGAATGTTGCCATGGAAGTGCTACATTGTGTGCATCCCTAGCTACTTAAACCTAACCAATCCTCTGTGACCAAAAAGAACACATGCACGGTGTGTATCACCCCCCCCCCCCCCGCAAAACAGGCCATGACAATCCCTGGTATGTCACCCAAACCCTCCCAACCAACATCACCCTTGTCCGCCACACCATGACATGGCATGCAATAGCAAAAACCCAACACATGACCAATAAGATACGAAGTGACATGTGATAAATGGAAAGTGGCTCGAGACAATGACGCCTGACATGGAATCAGATGAAATGACTGACCAACAACCTCCCACACATACCAAGTCATACACAAATGCTTTCCACCAGTCGTAGCATGAACATAACACTGAATGCCTGTTCACATGCACATTGGGCAAAGCAAAATACCTACTCCAGAACCCGTGTGCTGTGTGTGTCTCCTGCGACATACTGCTCAGCACACAGCACAGTGAGCAGCCATTGTGTTGCAGATACACCTTGAGCATCACATAAAACTGAATAATTAAATAAATAACCAATTGATGCTTGTACAGGATCCCCAAATAGTCATAGATCATGCGCTGCAGGGACACAGCGGGCCCCAGAAGGCAATCCGTGTGTACCAGTGGCCATGGAAAGGTGGTTGCACATGTGGTGGATCATTGTGCAACTGTGTGTGTCAGTAGGGACATGCACTCAATACATGCATGTGAAATCAAGTGACACTCAGTGTCCTGTACACATCACATGTGAACATTGCCCATGTGTACACCCCAGCATGTCAAACCACACCAATCCCCTCTCACCGGAAAAGTAAAGACAACACAGGAAAAGGCATTGACAAGCAGAACACATCATGTACATAGTACCCCACAATTACAATGTCACAGTCCCCAAAACACTGTAGCCCAAGCCAACTGTCCAACAACAAAAGGCCCTCCCTCATTTACACATCACCATGACCTACTGAACAACTGTGTCTGGGGTATGTAGCCTTCTTCCTTCAAGTCTACCTGGCTACAGGATCGCCCTACCCCTTGCTCTCCATGTTCCACCCTGCGTGTAAATAGGGTCCAGCCCCCTCAGAGGCCACCTTGACTGGTAAAAATACCAAATCGCAGAAAACTCCAAGGAGCCAAACCCACAAACCAGGGAAAAATCCTGTAGGCACCAAAAAAACCTGGCAGAGCCTCCAGTAGATGACTTGAAGTAGCAGAAAATGTCCAAGCGCATGTCCAAGCACAATGATAGAACAACCAAGGTAGCACAGTTCAACAATGCGCCAACAGGATGGGTACCATGTTCGGTACATAATATACAATGATGATGCAACAACTGATGGGTAGTGTCACAGCTCTGGTGTCCAGGCACAGGAGTGGCATGAACTATCCACCCCCTCCGTGGTCTGGGCACCTGCAAGGTCAAACTTACACAGGCCTCCGAGACCACGGCGGGGAAAGAGGGTCAGGGATAAGTTGTTCAGACAGGCATTGGTATTCAGGATAACTGGAAGGAGGGGCAGGAGAGGGGAGTAGGATTGTCAAGGGAAAGTAGGCAAAATACAAAAAACAACTATTGTCAATAACATACTCAATCAGACAAAACATGTTCATCATGCACGTTGTACCAAATGAGTCAAATGCAAGCCAAAGAGAGACTTATCTCTGGGGTGAGTGCTGGCCTCCTGCCTGCGCACTCTCAGGTCCGGTAACAGGAGCAGTTCAATGCTGCAAAGAGAGCGCGAGTTACTAATCTGTGTGTGTTTACAACACACACACACAACACCATTCATGCCCCAAAGTAAGTGACTCCTCCACAAACAAACACTCTTGTCTGCTGCTTTGTACCCATAAGTTAGCTTGCCACTGTGATGGTTCATACACTGTCAATGCAGTTAGTCAGGTGCATGTGGGTGCGCGGGAAATGGAAGACCAATGCGTCAAGAATCACACATCATACAATGGTCCATGGGTGAGCAGCTAGACGCGTATAGTGAGGTGCGACTTCAGTACAAGTTGTGTTCTGGCATCAGCAGATTTCAATAGGTAGTGCACGTGTCAATTTGCACATGCCAATGATATGCACTGCACACGAGTCTGTGCCTCGCTGGGTTTCCCTGTGTGCTGTATAAGTATCTGGCTAAGAATGCCACTGCGCTAATAACTCTGCTTCTATGGAGCAGGGGGGACCGGAGGATATGTGTGACAGCCCCTGCGTGTGCCCCTGACAACTTGGAAAGCAACTTGCCATTTGTCCCCCAACACATCTTAGCTCTACTGTGCGCTTCAACAACAATATCTGTCAAAGCTCCCCAACAGTGGCGCTACTTAGCATGCATGTGCAAGTAGCCTGGTGGAAGGTTGGCTGTAGTGTGGCCCCCTTGTGCTGCTCACCTTGCTTGGATCTCCTGGGAACACTCTGCTTCTGTTGGACGTCTGAGCACAAGCCCTGTGCCACTGCTTGCGCACACATGCGCATGTCTGCCCCACCAAATGTGGCCAGCTGTCTGTAGTACTATGCCCCATGTCTGCTTGCAAAGGTGGTCTGGAGGATCATTCTCCTGCAGAAAGGGCACAAAACATATAATTAACGCAGGAAAGTTCCCTGTGTGTGTCTCTTCATGCTGGTTGTGACTGGTCCATGTCAGAGACCTACATCAGAATTCCTCCCACCATTAATGTGACTTTGACAGGCAAAGGGTGCTGTAACGCTCACCTGGCTCCCACGGAGGCGCTGGTCTGGTCTGGGTTGCTGTGGCCTCTTCAAGCGTGATGCGCAGAATTCGGACCACCGATTGAACAGGACCCCCAAATCTTGCTTGTCTGGCCCGTAGGAATATCCTTCTGCAGATGAGAAAGGGGATTAACTGTCTGCTGAATAATGTGCTTGCTCCCCCCTTTCCCCCTTCGTTCTTCTCTGACTTCCTCCAAAACCCCCGGTTTAAGCTCACCTTATGGTTTGGAAGGATGAACTCTCCATCCTGCTTCTCGGTGCAGGGGCGCGCGTTCCTCCAGTTACTTCACTGGTTTTCAGAATGGCGCTGGCAAATCCACTTGACTTTACTGAGCGATACGCCTTAAGTATGAAGATGCAAAAGTTCAAGTGTGAGCCTCCTTTTATGTTGTCTTTTTCTGTCCTTTATTTCAGGTGCAGAACAAAGCCGATGCGTTGAGGGGTTAAATTGCCGGGGTAAAATCAGGTGAGTTAGTGATGAGGGCGACCCCTCTAAATGTCTTTATAATTCCCCAGTAATGTCTTTTGTCCTTTCCCCATAGGGGCCGGGGTGCGGTACCTGCCAGAGATGTGGCGCCGACCCGAGAGGTGGAATGGTTCACCAAGAATAGCCGGTAAGTAATATGGCTGAAAATTCGGCTTTCCTCTTGTGTTCCCTTGCTCACCTTTTGTCTCTTCTTCTCTCCCTTAGATGCTGTGCAGAGATGTGGCGACCGGCACTGAGAGCCGCGATGGAGCCGGGCGGCGTCTCGGGAATAGGTGAATGAAGCGCGGTGCTGCAGTGAGCAACGCGGTGCTTTTAAATGGAAGTCTTCCTTCAGGAATGCTGGCGTGAAGATTCCGGATGCAGGTAAGAAGGTTGAAATAGTTCTTGGTTTTCACCTTTCTCTTCTCTTATTCCCTTACAGGTGTTCCAGGTTCGAGGCGGGCGTGGCTGGAGTCCAGGTGCAGGAGCAGACACGGTGAGCGTTCAGCTGCTGGGATGCAGAACAACGCGAAGCACGTGTAGCTGTCCGGGCGTGGCTTAAATAGCCTTGGAAGAAGTTCCAGGTGAGTATTCTTCCACAGCCCCACCCAAGTAACAAAATAGTTCCTTCAGAAAAATAGTCCCTCCTAAGCCACATTTGGCTTGGTTCTTCATGCAGCATGGTCTGCATCAGGTGAGTGTGCAGCATGGTCTGCTTCAGGTAAGTGCACCAAACACTTCCCCTTATGAGCCTGGCGCCTATGGCGCCAGGACTGATGTCCAACATGAGCGTGGCGCCAACGGCCCCAGGACAGAGTCCAAAGAGCCCCTATAAAGGGCCGCTGGGCTTTTACCCGGGGGCGTGATGCCTGCTCCCGGGGGTGCTGGGCCTGGCCTGGTGCTCTGGGGGTAGGCATCATGACAGGTGCCGACCACTGTCGACAGCATGAAGTGCATCAAGCACATGTACAGCAAAGAAAAGAAACATACATCACAATGTATATCAATTAATGGACACATCAATCATGAACCCACCCAAATCTAATACAGACATGCTGTGGATTAAACCCCCACAATCCCCACTAGGGGTGTTAACACAAGTAGTACAGCAGCAGACAGGCCACAGATATGACAGTCCAAAGCCCTTGTGTAAATGACTGTAACACCGAACCATCCTTGCGAGCCCATGGATAAGGGAAGCAGGAGTGGCCTATGTGAGTCAGGACCCCAAGCTGCAAACACATACACGAGACAAGCTTGAAGGGCCCAGGTGGAACAGTGGATGCTTTCAAAAGCCACAAAGCACCACACCGTCACATGAATGCACAATAGACAAGCAATTTTAAACTATATTAACTAATTAAACTAATTAAACTAACTATAAAAAACCTATAGTACCAAATTAAACTAACTATCAAAAACAATTTTAACTAACTAAACTAAAACGAAAAATCAAAAATGGCCACATACGACCCGGGGGGGGGCACCCAGGAGGGAGGGTACAGGGTGCACCTCAACACCCACATGTGATGATGTTGAGAGAAAAAAAACCTCCATGGGCTCAACACCTGCATAGCCCGACCTGTGTGGGAGATATCTCGTCATCCGAGTCAGCCTCTTCATGAAAAGGTAGACGTGGCACAGGAGCCTGACCACGCCTAGGCACAGCTTGCCCCTCGTCAGCAGCAAGTCTGCCAGACGGGTGAGCCTGGTTCTGTGCGGCGATGACACGTAGGTCAGCATGCAGAACCTCCCGTGATATGTGTGCTTCCTCTTGCAAGGTAACACGTGTAACACAGAGTTCTTCCTGCGTGGCCTGGCTGGACAACTGATGCACCTCCCGGCAAGCACGTAGCTCAGCCGAGATGGTACGCTCAAGCTGCGCAAACCTCTCCTCTGACCGCTCCCTCTGAGCCATCAAGAGCACACCCACAGTGGATCTGAGGGATTCATACTCAACCCTCAGGGCCTCCATGTGTGCCTCTGCATTAGCAGCAATTGCTTGACGCAAAGACACCATTTCAGCCCGGCGTGCCCTGTCTAAGGCTGCCATGCCCAGCCTGAGCGAGCGGGCCGTGGACTGTGCCGCCCGCTGCTGGAGTTCCACCTGCCTAGCAGGGGGTAGCACGGATTGGGCCACACACTCCATGCTCTCAGCGATGTTATCAATTGCTGCTCCCTGATGTTCTGAATTGGCAACCATGGCTTGCTCCCACTCAGTATACCCCAGTGGCGTTGCTGGGCTTGACAACTGCGGGGCCCAAGGCGCCGACGTCCTTGTTGGGTTGGCACCGCCCGCAGCTGCAGGACTACATTCCCCCGTTGACATGATGCCCCAGGGACATCAGCAACTGGTGTGGGGGTGACCCTGCGTCCCGATCCACCAAAGGCAAAGGTCCCCCCACTGTCTGGCCCCTCAGTGCAGGTGTCGCGGAGCGTCCACATCAGAATCACCCACCCCTGACGAATGGACCCGATGCACATCCAACTCGATATTGTCGTCAGAGTGATCACCCGGGCTTGACTCATTGCCAGCCACAGACAAGATGGTCTGTAACACATGTGGGTTCTCGTGGTCTACCACCCCACAACCCCCATTTGTGCCGGGTTGCTGGTGTGATAGCAAACCTGTGCCTGGCATGACAACACCATCCTCTGGCTCCATTGCGTCATCATCTGCAAAGTGGAGAAAAATGTACATTAGTACACATGTCAGGAGCACATAACACACACACACACATAGACATCACACAGACAGCTAACACAGGAAGCAGACATGTCACACCCAAATGTGAACCTGGCATGCATGCCAGGTCACTTTGACATAGCATCAGGGAGTAGGCATGAAGAATGGTGTAACACGGCTCTGAAGTGGGTTGATGCAGTGCAGAACATGTGTACGTTATCCACTATCTACATGAACAAGTACATCATGATGTGTATCAATTAACTTGAAGGCAGTGCGAGGGCAAGTTCAGGCATCACGTGCAATGTGCATGCAATGTGTTGCATGGCTACAAGCAAAACCCCACCCTAAGTGAAAATGCAGGGATGCATTGCATGGCAGCGAAAGGGTGTGACCTGTGTACTGGCAGACAGTGGTGGCTAGCATCAATTGCATCTTCTGTGTCAACTGACAACACAGCAGATGATGATGGGACAGAAAGCAGGACACATGATGACCCCTCAGTAGTACAGCCATGTGTGCAGAAGCTGCTACACCAGTTGAACAGAGTCAGTGGGCCTGAAACGGGGGGAGGCCTGTGCCCTGCACAGACTGTGACACCCTAAACATGTGTGTGATGCAGGACTGAGCCAGAGTGGGCATGGAATGGATGATCAAATGCTTAGAAATGTAGGTAATCCTGGACACGTACTACAATGATCATCCAGTCAAGGACACATAGGGGCATGCATGGAATACACATGGAGCATGAATGGGAATTCATGACCCTGCAGAGCATCTGCCATCTGCACAGTCCAAGTGAGACACCCTGCATGAAGCGCAGAGGATGAACCCCACTGCATGTGTCTGGCAGGTTGGCTGGTGGAAGTTTGCATGTACACAGGAGTCTTGAACGGGCCATTGCAGTACGCCAACATGATGCACACCTGTGAAATGTTGAAATTGGGGTGCAGGGGTGGTGGAGGGGCAATGGAGCATGCCTATGTGGAGTACCCGCATGGATGCAGAGGACACATGCACGTCAGTCATGCAATGACATAGTCCCAGTGCTGAGAGGAAACACACCCCAGGCTACATGCAGAAGGGCCCTTGAGCTGGAACATGGACCGTAGGGGCAGCTGGGTGACTAGCATGTGAGTAAAGTGCAAGTGTGGTGGTGAGGACAGTCCCCGTCTGCTCTACATGTCCATTATCCTGCACAGCAGGCACACATCAGTGAAGCATTGCATGATTTGCACATGAGAACCATGTACACATGACATACAGTGGCAGTCAAGCACAACACATCACACAAGCAAAACACACATGTCCTCGACGAACAGGTGACAACACTCACTGGACGGGGCATCAAAGTCCTGCATCTCTCCCACCCCTTCGACCATTCCTGTTGGTGTGAACTCTGCAACGAGTGACTCGTGCGGAGTGAGTTCTTCCTCCTCAGGTGGTGGCCCACTGCCAGTCACCAGAGTCATGTTGTAATTAGAGGCACGCTTCGCCTTAGTGCTGCATTTGAGGTCATTCCAACACTTTTTTCACTCTTGCGCTGTGCGCTCCTCATGGCCGAATGCACTCACATGATCCGGAACTTGCTTCCAGTGGGTATAACGATGGGCAGCCGTAGTTTGACAATTCGGCCCCACTAGCATGTGACGGTTGTGTTCCCGCACGTAGTTCACGAGGAAGTCCAGTTCCTGCTTGCAAAAAGGCTTCTTCCTCGATGTGCCGGAGGCCGTATCTGTATCTGGGGTCCCAGCCTCTACTGCAGGTGCAACCTTCCTCCTCTTGGACGCTGGTCCGGACCCTGGCTGGCAAATGCCGCCCTAATCAGTATGGGCAGTGGCGCTGGTGAAATGAGCCGAGGGAGTGGCAGGTGGAACATGGAGTGAAGCCCTGACTTGCATCAGTGGCTGCTGGGTTCCCTGGAATGGACCCTGCGCAGCAACACCCGCTGTGCCAGGGTCATTGACTGGGACTGTCCTGGTTGGTAGACTCGCAATCGGGGTGGTGTCGGCTGCATTTGCCCCTGCACTTGCCAACACCCGGCTGGTCGGGGAAGCAGATGACATTACTGCCCCAGGGACTCGTGCCTCGGTCAGGGCAGCCCTGCGTGCACCTACGGTGTGCCTCCTGACCTCCTGGAAATCTTCCATGGACTCTTCAAGTGCCAACGCAGCCTGTGCTGGCAGATCCTGAGCCTGGGTGGTGGTGTCCACAGCTGCACCTGCAGCTACCACTACCCTTGGGCCCGTGGCAGTCGATGAAATGGACTGCCGGGTCACATGGGTGCCAATGCCAGATGCAAGAACTGCATCTCCCGGAGCCGTAGGGGGTGGTGGCATGACTTTACCAACACGTGGCACAACATCGTGCCGAGCTGGCGCCACCCTGCCTCTTCCCCTCTGCAGCCCCCCTGGACACCCTGGAGTCCCCCTACTCCCTGGTCACCCCGCCCACGTCCCTGACCACGCCCGCCACGGTGTGTACACCCAGCTGATGCACCCCTCACCTTTCGTGGCTTCCTAGCCATGGCACAGATGGAGTAGTGCCGGCACAGATGTAGTAGTGCCAATGGGAGGTGTACACACCAATTGTCCTGGACAATTGGGGTGAAGGGGGTGGGATACAAGATGTTAACAGCACCCCTGCACCTGCAAGGCTGTATGTGACCCCGGTGATTAAGTGATGGGTCACGCAACGCTCAGGCACCCCAAAACTGCTGAAAAACCGTGCACACAACCCCTGTAGCCCACGTGCGTGGAATTAACCTCTCGCAGTACGTGGTGGCACCCAGGAACACTAAAAACGCGTACGCGTGGGACACGCAGGCTACTATGACCTCGAAAACTGTATGCGATACACAGGGGGGCCCGCAGTGGGAAAAATAGCATGTGCGACTCACCGTCTGACTAGAGTGATAATGAAAAACACACGTAGCCAATACCCCCAACAAAAGAAGAGATATGTCCTTGATCCGCTGCGAAGTAGTGATGGTGCGCGAAACAACACGAAGTAGCAACACACACGTCGGTCTCCACAAAAGACACGTACAGCGAACTGCTGGCCCCGCTCACCTTTAACACGTGCTGAGGGAAACACCCGCGCACGTCACGTCACTTATGCGCTTAGGCCCTTTCCTCGGATTACACGCATTGACACGGGGACGTGCAGTTTTTTCACGTGCTGATTCACTATGCACCCGTCACGAGGGAAACGCCCCTATGCGTAATGTCACAGATGCACTTACGCGCTAAGGGCCTTTCCTCGAATTAAACGCTGACGTACAGTTTTTTCACGTGCCAAATCACTCCATATCAAGCTGGCCACACAACAACACACGGAAGACCACGCTCCTGCCCAGAAGGCCATTTTCCTGCCCCCCACAGCCCCGAGCAGCCTCCCACGAGCCATCTGCTGCTGCCTGCCTGCTGCCTGCCTGCTGCCACCGTGCCCTGCCATTTGGTGCCAGCACATCTGCCATCTGCAGGGGTCCAGTTGCAATGACCACCCCTGCTGGAACAGAAGTCTCCCGACTGGTGTTCCATCACTCCACAGCACAGCCCCAGGACCCAGTTGCCCACCCACACCTGCCTCGGGGGTTGCCATGTCTGACACAACACCTTCCGGCACCAGTGGCAACCCCCAGCCAGAGAGGCAGAGGGCTACCAGCTTCACTTCCGATAAAGTTGGCATCCTGGTGGAGCAAGTCCTGGGGCAGTATGATGCCTTCTTCACACCATCGCGCGCCGACAAGGAAGGACGGAGGAGGATCTGTACGGACATAGTGGTTGCCATCAATGCGGAGGGGGTGGCACCCCACAAAATGAAACAGGTCCAGAAGCGCTGGGAGGACTACAAGTCCAGGACCCTCAAGAAGGCCCGGCGCCTCTTAGGCGCAGAGGATGCAGTGGGGCGCCAGGGCCAGTTTACCAACCAGCAGATGAGGGTCCTGGAGCGCATTCGCCCAGTGCTTCGCCACCAGATCCTCAGGATGCAGGCCCGTTTGGAGTCGAGCGGTAAGTGGCCATGCATTGCTGTGTGAAACAGGGCATGTTGCAGTGTGCTGGTAGTCAGCTACTTGCCTGTATGTGTGACATAGGCCTTGTGTGGATGTGTGTGTGCAGGGACATCATGGTGCTGCATGTGAGACCAGTCATGCGTGAACCACATGGATGGTGCAGGGGTTACAATGCAACATGCAGAGCAACATGCGGAATGCACACATGAATGCATGCCTGTCTCTGTTGTTGGACATGGATGGGGTGTGAGAGAAGGGTGCTGCTGTCAAGGACATGTATGGTGTACATGTCTGTGTGTCTGACTTGTAAATGCCATGGATGCATGACACATGTCCGTGACAATGTTCTGATTCACTGATGCAACCTACTCATCCTTTTCTCCACTGTGTCTGGGGTGTACAAGGCCAGATGGATGAAACTACGGTGATGTGTGTGCATGTGATCAGTATGACCCATGATGCATGTGAGTTTCAAACCACCATCGTATGTTTCGACAGTTCCTTGGACATGTATGCAAATGTTCTTCGCATGCGCCATACCTGTTTCTGCATGTGTGTTGCCTGCACTGACCCATGTGTGGTGGAGGGACATGATGGAAGTGACGTTTGACAGTGTCACTCATGTGCTATTGCTTCCTGTCTAGAGGACTATTGTACAGTACCCTGATGCTTGTGTTCTATGTCTCCCTCTACACAGCGGCGAGTGAAGAAGAGGGCGGAGACGGCGCTGTGGAGCAAAGCGGCGGGGATGCCTCCACCGGCCGGCGACGCAAGGCCCAGTCACCCTCCCAGGAATTACCATCCTCTGGGAGCAAGGGGACTGGTGGTGCGTCTGCCACTATGCTGCAGCGGAAGGGGTGGGTGAGTCCCCACAGGGGCTTGCAACGGCGGAAGACGGTGTGGAGCCATCCAGCTTGGTGGTTCGCACAGAGGAGGAGGAGGCCGCTACTGAGCCACACATGGGGCCTGGTGGGGGTGGTACCACTGGTGCAAGTGGTGCAGTCCAGGGGCAGGGACAGGAGGCAGCACAGGTCGCCATGCAGGGGCCTGTGCATGTCACTGTCCCTGACACTGTGACTGCACCACCATGCACCAGCAGGAATGCCCCATCCCAGGCCCGTCCACAGGTAGGGGGAAGGTCCACGTCATCCGACACTCCTCTACCTGCGGACGAGGGGACCCATGACCGTATGGAGACCGCCCTGATTGGTGTTGCGTTGCGCACGCGTGACATTCGTGATGACGTGTGTGCTTCATGGGGAGAGCATGCACGTCATCACGAAGAGCTGCGTGCCAATATGGCACAGTTGGGAGGGGCCATGGTTGGGGTTTTCGTGCATGTGTCGGGCACTCTGACCGCCCTCTCCTCCTCTATGGAGACTATGCGCCAGTCGTTCTCCATGATGTCTTCTGGCCCAGTGCCACCAGGACCCCCTGTGGGCCTGCCCCGACCAACGCAGCCAGCTCGGTGGTGATCCCATGCCTGCCACAGTCGGGAGTCGGAGGTCCAGCAGGGGTGGACACCCCAGCAACTGGACCCCAGCAGATGGAGGATGTGGCAGCATCATCGGGCAGGGCACATGCATGACGGCGCTGGTGGATTCCATCAGCCTGGATGCCGTCGTGCTGGCAGAGGCAGTTGCGTCAGAGACAGCAGCAGGCTCAACGTGGGAGGCATCATGGCCCGGGGCCATCAACATTAGAGGGGCAGGCATCGGCCGGAGGGCAGGAGGGCCCTGGAATGGGAGTGTCTTCCGTGTGGCAGCGGTTGGGCCAGCGGATTGATGCGGAGCGGCGGCTGGCGGAGGAGGCACGGCTCACTATGGTCAGGGCGTAGAAATCCATGCGCAGGGCGTTGAGGTGGGCTGAGTGCCTCGAGGGAATTTGCAGGGAGTTGGAGGCGGACATGGCGTTATCCCTGCGAGACCTCGGGGCCAGGGAATAGGCCCGCCTCCAGGACGTTGAACAGGAGTTCGATGATGCCCTGGCCCGGGAAATCAACTAGTGAGCCGTAGGACTTGCCCACCGCCATTGTATACAATTCATTAATGTTAGGTTTCCTTTGTTTTTTTTATTTTGAAATTCATGGACTTTGCTCCACTTTATGTACATAGTTATTTTGATAGGGTTTTTTTGTCATGTGTTGCCACTTTGTGGCTCTGTTGTATATTTATGCATGCCCATGGTGGTTCTTTTGAGGCTTGCATGTGTAATTTGTGAGTGGGGGCAGTGGATGGTTGCGTGCTTGGACTGGGGGGCGGAGGGGATTTGTGTAGGCATTAGGCCCATGGGTCTGTTTTGAGAGAACACAGTGTTTGGTGAGCAACATATCGGGGCCTGCTGGCAGGTGCCCGTCACTGGGGGTAGGGGCAGGGGGACATGAGTCGGGGCCTGCTGGCAGGTACCCGTCACTGGGGGTGGGGGTGGGGGGACATGAGTCGGGGCCTGCTGTCAGGTACCCATCACTGGGGGTGGGGTTGGGGGGGCATGAGTCGGGGATTGCTGGTGGGGGTCGGGGGACATGAGTAGGGGCCTGCTGGCAGGTACCCGCCACTGGGGGTGTGGGTGGGGGGACATGAGTTGGGGTCTGCTGTCAGGTACCCATCACTGGGGGTGGGGTTGGGGGGCATGAGTCGGGGACTGCTGGCAGGTACCCATCACTGGGGGTGGGGTTGGGGGCATGAGTCGGGGACTGCTGGCAGGTACCCATCACTGGGGGTGGGGGTGAGGGGACATGAGTTGGGGCCTGCTGTCAGGTACCCGTCACTGGGGGTGGGGTTGGGGGGGCATGAGTCAGGGACTGCTGGCAGGTGCCCGTCAGTGGGGGTGGGGGACATGTGTCAAGGCAACCAGGTGCATGGTGACATGCGGGCTGCTTGCGGGGCATGCTCAGGGGTGATGGGCTGCCTGCGGGGCATGGCCAGGGGTGATAGGCTGCTTGCAGGGCATGCCCAGGGGTGTAGGGTACTTTCCTGTAGTGTGGGTTGCCTGCAGGGCATGTGGAGGGGGTTAGGGACACACCAGGGGGGCCCTCACTGCCAAAACGTGTGTAATACTCCCGCGCACCCCTCTGAATACACGTAACCCGCTCGCGCCAGCGAAAACGCATGTAAAACTCCCTGTGCACCCCTCTGAATACACGTACCCCGCCCGCGCTAGCGAAAATGCATGTAAAACTCACTGCGCACCTCTCTGAATACACGTACCCCGCTCGCGCTAGCGAAAACGTGTAAAACTCCCTGCGCACACCAGTAATACACGTACCCTGCTCGCACAGGGCCTATCGCATGTGAAACTTCCCGCGCACCCCCCCGAAATACACGTCCCCTGCTCGCGCCAGCGAAAACGCATGTAAAACTCCCCGCGCACCCCTCTGATTACACGTGCCTCGCTCGCGCTAGCGAAAACGCGTGTAAAACTCCCACTCGCACAGGGCCTATCGCGTATGATACTTCCCGCGCACCCCCCAAATACACGTACCCTGCTCGCACAGGGCCTATCACGTGTGAAACTTACTGCACACCCCCCAAATACACGTACCCAGCTCACACATTGCCTATCGCGTGTGAAACTCCCTGCACACCCCCCAAATACACGTAACCCGCTCGCACAGGGCCTATCGCGTGTGAAACTCCCCACGCACCCCCCAAATACACTTACCCCGCTCGCACAGGGCCTATCGCGTGTTAAACTTACCGCGCACCCCCCAAATACATGTATCCCGCTCACACATTGCTGACCACGTGTGAAACTCCCCGCGCACCCCAAAATACATGTACCCCGCTCGCACAGGGTCTATCATGTGTGATACTTCCCGCGCACCCCCCAAATACACGTACCCCGCTCGCACAGGGCCTATCGTGTGTGAAAATTCCTGCACACCCCCCCAAATACACGTACCCCGCTCGCACAGGGCCTATCGTGTGTGAAACTCCCCGCGCACCCCCCAAATACACGTACCCCGCTCACACATTGCCTATCGCGTGTGAAACTCCCCGCGCACCCCCTAAATACACACTGCAAGCATCCGATCTACCCTGGGCATGGCCAACAGGCAGCCCACTCCACAGGGGGTTGCTTTTTCTACGCAATTTACCTGGCGCGAATGGGGTACTTGTGTTCTGGGGCATGCGCGGGGAGTTTTACATGCGTTTTCGCTGGCTCGAGCGGGGTACCTGAATTCTGGGGCGTGCAAGGGGAGTTTTACACACATTTTCGTGGTTGCGGGGCTGGATGCTGGTCCGCTGGCCTTTGCGCCATGTACTGTATTTGTGCGCTGTTCATGGCGCACAGGGCGGGGTTGGGGGCGTACTTGGCGCTGCTGCAGGGTCGCTGCGCCACTCTGCGCCATGGCTGGTTATGGATGTTGAAATCCATGAATACGCTGTGCGCTGAAATGGGTTTTGGCGCACGCGGCTGGCACAGACTGCCGCACGCGCACACTGTGTGCCAGCTGCGTGTGCCACTTGTGCGCTGATTTCTATGAATTACCCCCCATATTGTTGATAGAACCGGAAGTTTCACAAATAGATATGTCTTTTCTTGGTCCATTAATAGTACCTTCCTATGTTAGCCTTGAATCAGATCTTCTAGGTCCTTGTTAATCTCTTGCCTTGGATTATTGGGCAGTGTTCCATAGCATTCGGGTGTGCATAGATGATTCTTGGCCATTGTTATATAATCTCTCCTGTTCATAATTATGATTCAATGAAAACTTTGTTAAAGGGACGGTATGGTTAAGTTGCATTAATAAAAACCTATGAAATTCAATGAAAACTGTTGTTAAAGGGACATTATGCTTACAAGTAAAACCGAAAAACCCCTGAAATTCGCCAGTTACGGTAAGCTAAGCAACCATAACTCGCGCCACCACCGTGCACTGCTAAGACTAACACCCAGGACATCAAAGATGACATCACAAATCATAGGATTTTATCAGTGCAACTTAATCATAATGTCCCCTTAGCAACGTTTTTTTAATTGAATTTCATAGGTTTTTATTAATGCAACTTAACCATAACGTCCTTTTAACAAAGTTTTTTCATTGAATTTCATAGGTTTTTATTAGTCCAACTTAACCACAACGTCCATTTAACAAAGTTTTTTCAGTAAATTTCATGGGCTTTTACCAGGGCATGCTATTTTCCTACAACTTACTAATATCATACTTACCCAATATAGAAATATTTGTGTCCAATTTACAAAGTGTCACCTTAAAACTCTGCCATTTCCCACCTTCTAGAATCATTTTTAACACTATACACGTTTTGCAACTATTTCAACTAGTTTTGCATCCGTAGACATCTACGAACATCTGCCTTCATTGTGGACCTTCCGGACAGTGCCACATGACCATACCTGCTCTGCGGACAGTTCGGAACTGCATTTTCTACTGCTCTAGGAACTTGTAAATTTCCATTGCACAGCTCCAACACCTATTCCTACTCATTATCCATTAACAATCTGGTACACAGTACATACTTTTAGCAAAACTGCTATTTATTTTAAAATGGCATCAGCTAATGCCATCCCTGCTCCCCAAGAGCCACCACCACTGCTATAATCAAGGAGCATGAGAAACACTGCCCCCTACCTTAGAAATAACATACGCGCAACATTTTGCCCTTTCCACCTACCACTCCATATTAGTGTTTGGTGCCTTTTCCCTCATTTCCCTCCCCACCTTTCATTCTTAGCTCTCCTGCCTAAAGAAAGATACATCCAAAAACAACAAAAGAAATGTTCCTTTAGGAACCACCTTTCACAGTTAAAAAATAGAACTGAAAAATAAAAAAGTATAGACACCATCTACTTTATATTTCTCAGTAAAATACATAGGGCCTCATTACACGGTAGGCGGTAAACCATGGCGCTATTAGCGCCATGGTTCATGCCGGTAATTTACTGGTACCGCCTTGGAGGAAAGGGGAATTACCACCCTATTCCAAGGTTGGGAAGGCGGTAATTCCTCCTTCCTCCATTGCCCTTCCCCATTCCCATTTTTGAACCATAGGGCATAATGGGAATGGGGAAGGCGCTAATTACGGTACCGCAAATTGCGGTACCGTAATTAGCACCCTGGTCCCTTTGCGGGTTGGATTTTTAACGCCTGCAAAAAGCAGGCGTTAAATTCCCCAACCCGCAAAGGGACCTCGTAGTAAGGCGGTAAGGATTTACCGGTACCGGTAAACCCTTACCGCCTACCGTGTAATGAGGCCCATAGACTCAATAAGATTTTCCAACATTTCCATTTGCATTTTGTGTTATGCTAATAGGAATATTGTGGTGTTCATCCTCCGTTCCAGGGACTGGAAAGGTTTATACCGGCCCGGCAGCCCAAGTTATCAGCCCAAGCGAAGCGAAGGTGGATAACGAGGTCTCTGGATCATTATCCCCCCATTCCAGCCCCTTTAATTGAGGATGAAAGCCATTAGCACCCTAGGTTCCCAAAGCGGGAACCCCGGATGCTAACAAAAATGATTTTTCTTCCCACACCGTAACGCCTGCGGCATCACTGTGTAGGAAGGAAAATCCTTTTCCAAGATGGCCACCATGGAACGGGAAGGCAGGGTTCCATACAGGGCCCCTCTTTGCCTTCCATGGCAGCCTGCAGAAGGCAAAAAGAGAACTCTATGACCATGTTACCAGGTGGACATGGCAACTTTAACCCCATGTTTTGTCCCGCGTGGTCATGGCCAGTAGCCAGAATGTCCGGATCATTACCTTATTCCATGACGCGGACAATCTGGCCACTGCACATGGCGACAGGCTACACCTCAGTCACCAAAGGTATATCACTATTTTTTGTACCTACGTTATGACCTTGTTAAAAAATAAAACACGGGCACATTTGCAAAACCATGCTTTCAGGTGCTTCTCAATACTCCTTGCACAAGTTTGCTGGTAATCCACCCATGTTTTATTTTTTCAAAAGTGTCAAATGTATACACATACATTCGTCATATAACCTAGCCCCCACCTTACAAAATCCATTCAGACTTTACAAAAACATTTATATCTAGATCTGTAATCTTTTTGCAAACTTGTGTGTAGATTGATTCAAATGGCACCACATTTATAAGCCTTTACAATATTTTGAGACCCCCCCTCTAATTCTGCCCCCTCTTGACAAAATCCCACCAAACTTCGCACAAACATGTATATCTAGATCTATTATCATTTTGACAAATTAAGTGTAGATTCGTCAAATGGCACCTCATTTATAAGCTTTTACATTATTTTGGGACCCCCTAATTTTGCCCGTCTTGACAAAATCCCACCAAACTTCGCAAAAACATCTATATCTATATGTATCATCAGTTTGCCAAATTAAGTGTATATTCGTCCAATGGCATCTTATTTATAAGCCTTTACATTGTGTTGGGACCCCCCTCTAATTTTGCCCCCACTTGACAGAATCCCACCAAACTTTGCAAACTCATTCGGAATTAGGTCGGATATATAATTGCAAAATTTCATGCAGTATCATTAAGTGACGGAAAAGTTATAAGCCACCCAAGAACTGCTTTTCACCAACCCTGCAATGCATAGGTGTCCGAGAACTTCCCAGGACTGTTCTCGAACATCCGAACTGTTCGCAGACTTTTGCGGTGAAAAACACCAGTTTTTTGCTTCTTGCAGCCGTATTCCATCCTATCCTTATCACCCCTCACCTCCCAGAGTTATTTGATAAGATTGACAAGTGCAATGGTGGGTTTTTTAATATATTTTTACCGTGATGTCCGCGGACACCATCCAATGTCCGCAAATCCAATATGGTGGGTGTTTCCAAAAAGCTGACGCACCTCACGCTTCACTCCAACCAATCAGTGAACACGTTGGTTGTCCACGGACATGACGCAAGTCTATTAGCCAATCATTGTCCTGTCCGTGGAGCAAACAGGGAAGTGTGTCCGCAAAGCGGACATAGATATCACTAATCTTTTTGCCTTACGTTTTGGTCGTTTAAAAAAGAACTACTGGACAGATTTACATCAAATTAACAAAAGCACGCTTTTGGGACCAAGCCGCCACTCCTGCCGCAAATCTGGTGAAAATCCGTCCAGCGGTTTGGGCTGTAGGCGTGAGCAAAGTTTTTTCCCATTATGTCAATGGGAAAAAAAGAAATGTTGGGACCCCTATAACTTTGCCCCCCCTTGACCAAACGTCACTAAACTTTGCAAAAAAAAATTCAGAGTTGGCCATATACTTTATTTGCAAAGTTTGGGGAGGATTCGTCCAGGGGGAGCGAAGTTATAAGCCGCCCAAAAAGTGCTCTTCCTAGGGGTTTAGCAACTTAACCATAACTACATGGCCACTACCGCAGGCCATGTAATGTTTCTGCCCTTGTCTGCTTCTTTAATCACTATTCCTTTGTCTTGTTTCTGGTCTCTCAGTGCTTTTTGGTCTCTGGTTGTTAGATTGTTCCATATTGTTCTTTTGCCTTTTTTTCCTTCTGCACTTGTCCGATGTGTCATTAAGGTCCCTTGTGACTGATTTGTAAAACACATCAATGATATTTTCAAGACCCAATGGGGTTTCAAAAAAAGAAGAGAATTGGTAAGAGGAAGATAACGTATCTATATTGTATCAGATTGACATGTTTGAAATTCATCTTTTAAGCACTTAACTATGATTGAACTAACCCACTCACGGTGTTGTTCTCATTAATGCACGCCAAATGAGAAAAGTTGATCTAATCAAGATACATACAGGTTTTAATGAACACAAAGACATACGAGGGGCCTATAGAGATATGGAGAATGCATCAAATTGAAACAAATCTTTTTTCTAAAAAGCCACAATCAAACAGATAGATCTAGTATATTTTATATCTATGTGAAATTTTGATATGGCATTTCTCTGACTATTTTCTTTTTTCATTTTTCCTTTTTAACTTGACCCTTTACTGACCTACAAACTTCCTCCCAGTTCCCCATTCCTCTTTCTCTGCGGTTTTATATCCCAATATGTATTATTTCATAACTATTATTGATTGTGATAACATTTGTTTTTGACCACATTTCATTTTAAAAGTGTTATTTTATATGATTTGGCTCTCACATATTTGATTACTCTTATGGTTTATTGCACCTAATGTGAACGTTGTATGACTGCTTTGTACATTTTGGCAATCAGATTATGTGTAACATATTTTGTAGTAGATATTGCCCATATTGAAAAGGGGTGCCCCGGGGGGGAACGCTTTGCATTCCCCCCGGGGTTATTTTTGGCGCTGCACAGGCCAGCGAGCTGGCCTGCGCATCGAGCGTCCGCCAGGGGATATTTAAAGTGTCAGGGAAGGTTCTGGAGCAGGCGACGGTTGGGACGTGAGTTTGACCGCAATCCTGGTCGGCTGCTCCCGACCCTTCCCTGTGTAGCTGGTTCCACAGTGTTCAGGTTAGCGTAGGTGAAGTGGGGGGCTGGTTTGTCAGTAATGGGGGGAGGTTAGGCATAGTCCTAGTACATTAATTTTACATTTTATTTAATTTACGTGATAGTCGGGGGTACTGTAGATAAGGTACCCCCACTTACTGGAGCTGTCAGCGGCCTCATCTAGTGTCTGTGCGGCGGGGGAGCAGGGTTTTTCTTTTCCCGGCTTGTCACATTTTCTGTGTGTGAAGGGAAAAAGGTGCCGGCTCAAGTGACTCCTGTTGTGGAGCCGTTCGTTTTATTTTGGGGCAACCAGTGCCTGGGCCATCCCGCCCCTGGTGCCTCTCTGTGTCCGTTGGGGGAGGGCAGTGTCTGGCACGTGTGGTAGACTGTGTTGTTTCTCTGCTTTGGGGGAGGGCAGTCAGTAGCTCGTGTGGTAGCCCATGTTGTTTTCTCTGCTGCTACGAGGCGCGGTTGCGTGGTAGCTGACTCGGAACGGAGGGGGCAGTGCGGATCCCTTAAAGGGACCGCTCCGCTTTTCTGTGCCTTTCTGTGTGTTTTTGCCCATGCGCCGCCAGGGGGCAGTGTGGTACGGCCATTTCTTGGCCCCAATTTGAGCTTGTGCTTCTGGTTTTGGTGTTGTTCCTCTTGGGGCAATTTAGGACATAGGGGAGGTGTCTTCAAGGGCAAGGGTATTTTTAGGGGGGTATAATAAAAAAAACTATACACAATAATAACTCTTGGGTAATACTGCTAGCAGGGAATTATACGAGTTTAATTAACTCTTTACAAGAACATCTTTATCTTCATAACCCATTTCCTCTTCCAGGGCTTTCCATCGCAGTGGCTAGTTGTCCACGGGTAGGTGCTGGCTCGGGGACTTAGTGCAGCTAGGTGAACAATTAAGGGGCATATTTTAGTACACAGCCATATTATCTGGTGGGCCAGGGAGCTGGTAAGAAGGGTTTGGTGGATGCCAGGGCGCTGAGGGAAGCCCTAGAGATTATTAGCAGGGCATCTAAGGCCCAGCTGGAAGGGGCGGTGGTTGAGGTCACGGGAGAAGGGGATGTAGGTGGGGGTAGGCTGCAGCGTAGAGCAGCGGCAGATGGGGCTCTCGCGGCAGTGGTGGCTTGAACCCCTGTGGCTGGTAGAGGGGAGGTTTGGGAGTCCAGGGGCAGGAAGATGAGGAGGGAAATTGACAAGAGAGCATCCAGGTGGGAAGTACAATTGGGTAGGGGGTTAGACAGGGTTTCGGTGCATAATGATCAGTGGGAAGTAGGGGATGTTAGGGGTGTGCAAAAAGTGGTAGGGCAGGGGGGCCACGAAGGTGGAGGTGATGGGGCACAGAGCGGGGAGACAGGACAGAGGGGAAATGGGGTAAATACCTGCAGAAGAGTGCAGGTGGGAGGAGGAGAGAGAGGTCACCATCAATTAGTGAGATTAGGGAGGGGTGCGGAACGGCCCCCACGGCTAGGAGGATTTCAGGCGGAGGGAGCAGAGCAGCCCCCGCTGTGCTAGAGGATGAAAATAGAGAGGGTTTAGGAATGGCCCCTCCTCGAACAGCGCGGGGACAGTCTAGAGGGCGCAGCACGGCCCCTAGCGACGAAGATCACAGGGTGGAGGAGAGTACAACTCGCCCGAGAGAAGAGGACCAGGAAGGGGTTTCTGCGTTCCCGCCAAGAAGACACCAAAGGAGTGGCGGGTCGTACGTCCCAGGCTCGCAAGAAGAGGATCTACTTAACCTGAGCATGTGCTCGCAGCAGCAAGGGTATTTCAGGGGTGATGAAGATGGGATGGAGGAATATGTGGGGCAGTGGGAGGATGAGGGTTATACGGTGATGAGAAGGAGGGGGGTGAGAAGGGGGTTTTAGTTGGGATGGTGAAAGACGGGAGCAAAGGGGTTGGAGGGCAAGTGGTCAGGGAAATGATTTGCTGGGTGAGACTGCTGACATGTTTTGTCCCCGCAGCAGTCCAGTAAGGAAAGCGATGAGGAGCATCGGAGTGGAGGTCAGGCCGCTGACGGGCGATGGCAGGGCGGAAAGAGGTGAGCGGGATAGGGACTGGTCAACTGCATGGCAGAGGGTGGGTGCAGGAACTGGGGCAAGAAATGAAGGGGCTGGTTTGCAAGGGGTAAGGAGAGAGATTGATGTACAGCAGGGGTGCACAACTGATTTTGACAGAGGGCCGAAAGTACGTTACATGAGGGCTATAGTGGGCCGAAAAGTAAATGTGGGTGAGGCGGTAGGCGGGGCGTGGCAGGAGGCTTTTTAAACCCCCAATTTGTACTAAACACATGGAAAAAGAATGTTTTTGAGGGGTAACGATTTTTATTTGCGTTTCAAACTTACATTTTGTACTACACATTTTCCATTGTTATAATTTATTTCTATTTAGTTATTGTATCTCGCCTGTTTAATTAACTTATATATATTTTATTGACCCTAGATTGGACATGCCGTTATTTTGGACTGCTACATTTTGCTGTTTGGGATGCCCAAGAGGAGTATGGCCTTCGTTGAGTCAGGTTTCCTCAAAAAGCCAAAGATGAACATCTCCTCACTGTGCCTGTTTTAGCTTTATTATTGGATTCACTCTTGGAGTGCAACACTATGCCCCATGGACCCTCACCCCCAACCAAACACTATGCCCCATGGCACCTTCACCCCCAACCAAACACTATGCCCCAGGGCCCCCTCATCCCCAACCAAACACTATGCCTCAGGGCCCCCTTACCCCCAACCAAACACTATGCCCCATGGCCCCCTCACACCCAACCAAACATAATGCCCCATGGCCCCCTCACCCCCAACCAAACATAATGCCCCATGGCCCCCTACCCCCAACCAAACACTATGCCCCATGTCCCTCACCCCCAGCCAAACACTATGCCCCAGGGCCTCCTTACCCCCAACCAAACACTATGCCCCATGGCCCAACTCCAAACCCCCCACCCCCCAACACAGCACACAAACATGCACCCATACAGACCCGAACCCCCCACCCCCAACTCCAAACACCCCACCCCCAAATCAGCACACACACAAACCAGCATCCATACAGACCCGAACCCCCCACTCCCCAACTCAGCACACACAAACATGCACCCATACAGACCCGAGCCCCCACCCCCCAACTCAACACACTCTCAAACATGCAAACATACAGACCCAAACCCCCCACCCCCAACTCAGCACACACACTCTTAAGCATGCACCCATACAGACCCGAACCCCCACCCCCAACTCAGCACACACACAAACATGCACCCATACAGACCAGAACACCCCACCCCCCAAATCTAAACCCCCCACCCCCCAAATCAGCACACACACAAACCAGCACCAATACAGACCCGAACCCCCCACTCCCCAACTCAGCACACACAAACATGCACCCATACAGACCTGAACCCCCCACCCCCAACTCAGCACACACACAAACATGCACCCATACAGACCCGAACCTCCTACCCCCTAACTCCAAACTCCCCACCCCCCAAATCAGCACACACACAAACCAGCACCCATACAGACCCGAACCCCCACTCCCCAACTCAGCACACACAAACATGCACCCATACAGACCCGAACCCCCCAAACCCCAACTCAGCAGACTCTCAAACATGCAAATATACAGACCCAAACCCCCCACCCCCAACTCAGCACACACACTCTTAAGCATGCACCCATACAGACCCGAACCCCCACCCCCCAAATCAGCACACACACAGACCCGAACCCCCCACCCCCCAACTCAGCACACACACAAACATGCACCCATACAGACCCAAACCCCCCACACCCCAACTCAGCACACAAAAAACATTCAAATCCAAACATTCATACACATCCGACACCCCCCACCCCCGCATCTCAACATACACACAAAACACATTCAAATCCAAACATTCATACACATCCGATACCCCGCCCACCCCCGCATCTCAACATACACACAAAAAACATTCAAATCCAAACATTCATACACATCCGACACCCCGCCCACCCCCGCATCTCAACATACACACAAAAAACATTAAAATCCAAACATTCATACACATCCGACACCCCCCACCCCCGCATCTCAACATACACACAAAAAACATTCAAATCCAAACATTCACACACATCCGACACCCCCCCAGCCCCGCATCTCAACATACACACAAAAAACATTCAAATCCAAACATTCACACACATCTGACACCCCCCCAGCCCCGCATCTCAACATACACACAAAAAACATTCAAATCCAAACATTCATACACATCTGACACACCCCCTCCCACTCCCCACCCATCGCAACATACACACACAAACATAAAGCAAAACAGACCCGACACACAAACACAAACAGACCACTCACTGGTGGAAGGCAGGTAAGCGGCCGGTAAACTGGAACGCTGGAATCGTACTACAGCTGGCGTGGTCCAAGGCTGAAATGCCTTACGGCATCAAGCCTTATGGACCACGGCAGCCGTAGTGCTGGCCCTCCATTGGTGCAGCACACACGCATTACGTGGCTCGTAGGAGCGACGTGGTGCGTGTGTGTGCAGAGACAATGAGGGCCAGTGTTTTGTCCGTCCCGGAAGACAACAAAGACTTTCCTAATGGAGGCCGGCCGCGAGCCGCCCTCCATTAGGAAAGTCTTTGTGCCTCGCGGGCCAGACAAAAGAGCATGGCGGGCCGCAACTGGCCCGCGGGCCGTATGTTGTGCACCCATGGTGTACAGGCTATTGGAGCCGTGGTGGGAGAAAGGGATAATTGCCTGGTGGAGGTACAAACGGACAAGGTGATTGAGCCATTGGCGCTCGAAGTACACGTTTCAAAAGAAAAAGAGGTTGAAGTGAAGGCCAAGGAGAAAAAGCTAACATACATGGGTATCACAAAACCTTTGAGAGCACACTTGATGACAGCTACTAAGGATAAGATTCAGGCAGGGCAATTTGTGGATGTTTTTAAGCTGCTTCATAGGGAAGTGAGAGCTAAGGAGGGTTCTAAGGAAGAGGAGAGAGAACTGGCCTCGCGCCCAACGGTCCCAGTGACAATTGAAAATTGGACATCAGCATTTATTATCTACGCCAGTGTCTATTGCGAGAAATTTCCGGAGCGATGCGTGGCTCTGCTAAAATATATGGATGTGATTAGAAAGGCATTTACAAGTTTTGGGGGCTTTGCGTGGGCACGTTACGATGAAGAATTTAGAGCAAGGATGGCAGAAGACAGCTAGGTTATATTGGGGGAAATAGACATGGATCTATGGCTGCAGTGGATGGCACCGACGAGGCCTGCCCCGACATTGAACACAGCAAGTGGTTTGCCTGTGCCATTCCCGCCCTTTCTTGGTCGCCCCGCCCAGGAGGGGGATGGGGGAGGAGGCAGAGGGCAGCCCTCTGCGGCATGTTGGGCATTTAATAAGGACGGCTGCACAAGGAACTTATGTAGGTTCAGACATTAATGTAGCAAATGGGCAGGGAAGCACCCACTCATGCAGTGTTTCCAACAAGGAGACAGGGGAAGGGGGAGAGGATCCGGCAGAGGGGTTGTGGGGAAAGGCTTTTACGCCAATTAAATTGGATGTGTTGGAGAAGTGGTTGGAATTTTATCCAGACAGGGAAGGGGCTCAGATTTTGGGAGAAGGTTTTTGTCATGGTTTCAGGCTGGGTTACCAGGGGCCAAGGGTGCGTCGGTGGGCGGAAAATTTGAAGTCCGCCAAGGAAAAGGTGGAGGTGGTAAGACAGAAATTGGGCAAGGAAATAGCAGCAGGGAGGATAGTAGGGCCATTTGATGATCTGCCGGGTGATTTAGTGGTATCCCCACTGGGTGTTGTACCTAAGAAAGCCCCGCGGGAATTTAGATTGATACGCCATTTGTCATGGCCCGAGGGCATGTCTGTCAATGATTTCATTGCCCCTGAGGAGTGCGGGGTTGTATACGCAAGTGTGTACCAGGCGGTGGATTTGGTGAGGAAAGCGGGGTCTGGGGCCTTCACAGCCAAGTGGGACATTAAGGCGGCTTTCAGGTTGTTGCCGGTGCACCCGGGGGATTTTTGGCTGTTGGGATTGCACTTTGAGGACCGCATCTACATCGACAAAGCTTTGCCAATGGGGTGCGCAATTTCCTGCGCCTTGTTTGAGCCTTTCAGTTCCTTCTTACAGTGGGTTTTCACATACAGTTCCGGTTGGGAAGGTGTGCTGCATTACCTAGATGATTTTCTGTTCATTAGCGGGGCAGACAGAGACAGGGAATGCGAGGAGATGCTAAAGTTGTTTCAGGACTTGATGGGGGAGTTGGGTGTGCCTTTAGCAGAAGACAAAACAGAGGGGCCGTCAGTGGTTTTGACATTCCTAGGGATTGAATTGGACTCGGTGGCCATGACCTCACGCTTGCCGCACGACAATGTGAGCAAACTGGTAGGATTGCTGGAGAAAGCGGTGGGGGCCAGGAAGATGATGCTAGTGGAAATGCAGAGATTGGTGGGGCATTTGAATTTTGAATGCAAGGTGGTGCCCCAGGGCAGACTTTTTGTAGAAACATGGCGCGGTATATGGCGGGAGCAAAGTGTCCACATCATCGGGTAAGGGTATCAGGTGCAGTTCGGGAATATTGTAGGATTTGGCTGCGTTTTCTGGAGAGCTTTAACGGAGTGTCCATGTGGTTGCAGGGAGATCCGGTGTCATGGGAGGTGCAGATATTCTCAGATGCAGCAGGTGCGGGAGGTTTCGGAGTGTTTTGGGGAGGAAAGTGGTGTGTGGAGAAATGGCCATCGCTTTGGTTGAAGGGAGGAAGGAGCATAGCATTCCTTGAATTTTTTCCTCTGCTGGTTGCATTGGAGTTGTGGGGGAAGGAGTTGCAAAACAAGAAAGTGAATTTCAACATTGACAACGAATGCGTGGTTCATGTAGTGAACAGGCAGTCAGAAAGGGATCAGAGGGTGGTGAGACTGATGAGAGAGTTTGTTCTGCGTTGCATGGAATGGAATGTGGTGTTTAAGGCAACACATGTGCCGGGGAAGGATAATGGCATCGCTGATGCATTATCTCGTTTTCAATGGCAGAGATTCTGTGGATTGCTCCAGGAGCGGAACAGGAGGGGCAGCGGATTCCGGAGGAGCTGTGGAAGAAAGGAAGCTGAGAGCACTTTCATTGGTGCAGGGTTCGCTTGCCCCGGCATCTAGACAGGCGTACAGGAGAGCTTGGGAGGATTTCATAGGGGGGGAGCTCGTAATTGGAGGGGTAGGGGGGATGCGGAAGAACGGAGAAGGGACTATGTCACTAACTTCCTCATGAGGTGCATGGATAGAGGCTGGTCTAGGGCAACTATATCAGGGAAATTGGCAGGGATTGCTTTCGATGGGAAGTGGTTTTGGGGTTTTCAGCCGAGAGGTGGAGAAATGTCAAACAGGATGTTGGTAGGATGGGCAAGGGAAAGTAAGAGGGAAAAGGATAAGAGGAGACCGGTATCGGCGGAACTGCTAACAAGGTTGTGTCGGGCTGTGGGGGGAGGTTTGCTGGTCGGCCTGGGAAGGAGAGTTGTTTGCGACTTGTTTTACATGGCTATTTTTTGGGGCCTTTAGGGTTTCTGAGCTAGTGGGGGGAAAAAGTGGGGTAAATGGACTGGGTTGGGAGGATGTTCTTTTTACTGAGTTAGGTTTGGACATCAAGATTAATAGGTCTAAGACAGATCAAAGAAGAAAGGGCTCTTGAGTTTTGCTGTATCGGGGGAGCAAGGATTTGTGCCCGATTCAGTCAGGTTTGATGTGGAAGGAGCGTTGTGGGGGTAGGACAGGTTTGGTTTTTCAGCATGAGGATGGGGCGGCAGTATCAGCGGCACAAGTTTTGGGTGTGCTACAAAAGGTTTTGGTAGCAGTAGGGGAAAAGGCAGAGGAGTTTGGAACTCATTCATTTAGGATGGGTGCAGCATCTGAAGGTAGTAGGTTGGTCTTATCAGAGGATAAAGCGAAACGTTTGGGGCGGTGGAAGTCTGGGAAATACAAAGGGTACGTCAGGGATTTGGGTAAAGGGGACATGTAAAGAAGGTATTGAAGGATCTCAGGAGAGTCTAATGTGGTAGGATGGGTGTGCTTTGTAAGTGATATTTGTAATTTCTTTTTCAGATGCTGCTCAGAGGCCGGGGGAGATGCAGCAGATATGGATTGTGGGCCATTCTATTGTTAAGTGGGCAGGGAAGGAGACAGAAAAAAGGGTCTTGGCAGGCAATTGGGTTGCAGCTACAAAGTGGCATTGGTAAGATGGTCCGGTTTAGGGTGGCTTCGCTGGGAACAGCTGCTACCTATGTTGGCGGGGTTAAGGGAATGCTATGGGTCTCCAGAGGGAGTGATCATTCATGCAGAGGAAAATGATCTGGAGAGAGATACAGGTGTGGCTCTTCTTCGGAAAATGAAAAGGGATTTGGTATGGGTCAGGGAAATGTGGCCCCAAGCATGTGTCGTTTGGACTAAGTTGTTGCCGCAGAGAGTTTGGAGGAGAGCGAGAAGTGAGGGAGCAATAGAGCGGGCAAGCAATGGAATAAATAGGGAGATGGTAAAATGGTGTGCCTCGGTGGCGGTAAATGTGTTGGAACACAAAGAAATAGTTTATGAAGGCTTCATGATATTCAGAGATGATGGTGTCCACTTGTCAGTTTTCGGGAATAGTTATTATCTGGCGGATGTGACCTTGCAGGTGGAAGAGATAGTAAGGAGTTGGAAGTAGATGGAAACGGTGGGGTTGGGGCAGAAAGAACACCTTGGTGGAGGGTTTTTCTGTTGCCGGGGCAAGGCCCCTTTAGATGGGGGGGGAGCACAATGGGGGAATGGCGCGGGAAAGGATGGGGGTGGTGCTGTTTGTACAAACGAGCTACCCCGGGGGTACAGGTATTGAACCTGGAGGGGCATGGCCCCAGGGAGAAAGCGGGACGCCTTGAGAAGTGGTAAGGAGACGGTAGGGACCAAGGGATAGGTAGGGAGGAAGTGGAACCTTTAATTATTTATTTTTTGGGGAACTTGAAAGTGTTGAATTATTAATTGGTTGTTCAAAAACATTTTGTTAGTCTGTAAGGCCATGGGAGACAGGTAAGCGGTTATTTGTAAGCTTTGGCCTGTCACAATAAAGCAACCTTTTCCTCTATAAGCGAGTCTGGGTTTTTGTGCAATAAGCCAAAAGGCGGGTACCGGGGGGAACGCAAAGCGTTTCCCCTGGGTTTATTTTTGGCGCTGCACAGGCCTGCGAGCTGGTCTGCGCATAGAGCATCCCCCAGGGGGTATTCAAAGGGTCAGGGATGGTTCTGGAGCAGGATGCGGTTGGGACGTGAGACTGACCCCACCCTCCCACCCCCTTTTTGGTCTTTGGTCAAGAAACTGGTTTTAATTTCAGGGGGGGGGATTTCCTGGTAATTTGGTTTCCTGTCGGGTTACCCCTTCTTTTCATATTGTCATGGGTTTGGGGTCTCTGTTTAAGGTCCTTATTGTTTTGGGTATTTTTTGTGTGACAGGCTGGGGCATTAGTTGGGGAAGTTGAGATGTACATTTCTGTTGCTGATGTGGCAGGTCAGACTGGCTGCAGGTCACAGGTAATTGGAGTTTGTTGGAGAGGGGAGTTTTTATGGGTTTTGAAGTTGTCTGGTTGCCGGGGGCATGGCCCCTTTAGATGGGGGGGAGGGAAGCACAATGGGGGAATGGCACGGGAAAGGATGAGGTGGTGCTGTTTGCACAAATGGGCTAACCAGGGGGAACAAGTATTGAACCTGGAGGGGCATGGCCCAAGGGAGAATGCGGGACTCCTTGAGAAGTGGTAAGGAGATGTAGGGACCAAGGGATAATTATTTATTTGTTGGGGAAATTGAAAGTGTTGAATTATTAATTGGTTGTTCAAAAACATTTTGTTAGTCTGTAAGGCCATGGGAGCCAGGTAAGTGGTTATTTGTAAGCTTTGGCCTGTCACATTAAAGCAACCTTTTCCTCTATAAGCGAGTCTGGGTTTTTGTGCAATAAGCCAAAAGGCGGGTACCGGGGGGAACGCAAAGCGTTTCCCCTGGGTTTATTTTTGGCGCTGCACAGGCCTGCGAGCTGGTCTGCGCATAGAGCATCCCCCAGGGGGTATTCAAAGGGTCAGGGATGGTTCTGGAGCAGGATGCGGTTGGGACGTGAGACTGACCCCACCCTCCCACCCCCTTTTTGGTCTTTGGTCAAGAAACTGGTTTTAATTTCAGGGGGGGGGATTTCCTGGTAATTTGGTTTCCTGTCGGGTTACCCCTTCTTTTCATATTGTCATGGGTTTGGGGTCTCTGTTTAAGGTCCTTATTGTTTTGGGTATTTTTTGTGTGACAGGCTGGGGCATTAGTTGGGGAAGTTGAGATGTACATTTCTGTTGCTGATGTGGCAGGTCAGACTGGCTGCAGGTCACAGGTAATTGGAGTTTGTTGGAGAGGGGAGTTTTTATGGGTTTTGAAGTTGTCTGGTTGCCGGGGGCATGGCCCCTTTAGATGGGGGGGAGGGAAGCACAATGGGGGAATGGCACGGGAAAGGATGAGGTGGTGCTGTTTGCACAAATGGGCTAACCAGGGGGAACAAGTATTGAACCTGGAGGGGCATGGCCCAAGGGAGAATGCGGGACTCCTTGAGAAGTGGTAAGGAGATGGTAGGGACCAAGGGATAATTATTTATTTGTTGGGGAAATTGAAAGTGTTGAATTATTAATTGGTTGTTCAAAAACATTTTGTTAGTCTGTAAGGCCATGGGAGCCAGGTAAGTGGTTATTTGTAAGCTTTGGCCTGTCACATTAAAGCACCTTTTCCACTATAAGCGAGTCTGGGTTTTTGTGCAGTAAGCCAAAAAGGCATAGGAAATGCTGAAACACGTGTCTCATAATGGGCCAGAGTTAAAATAATAAAAACCTGAGACAAGGTTTCTTTTCACAAACAGTGACGCATTTTTTTGTGTGAAAGATGCATTTTGGCTCAACTACCAAGGAGTAGGGAAGCGTGTCTCTTTCTACTTTCACGCGTATGCGACACAGTGAAACCTATTGAATGGAATAGGACGCAGAACACTCTAAGCTGATACACATTAACCCCATTTGAAGAAATACTGTTAAAAACAAGCATTGGTAAAGCTTTCCTGTAGTTATTGGTTTACATTTGCCAGGCAATGCTACCATACATCAGGTACGTGCACCATTTTGCAATTGCTACCATTAATATCCAGTTAATCTTTACTGCACTACCTGGCAAATGCCTATCCCAAGCCTACACACAAGCCAAAACAGTTGGCATTGCCAGTGCTTGCTTGTAATGAGATTGGATTGTTCCTAATGAAACCTGCGAGGGAATCTTGAAGTGGCCTAACAGCATTCTTTGAAAATGCAACACTTTTGCACCCCTTTGTGAGATAATTGACTGAAAGCCAAAATAAAGAGAGCGAACTAATGTACACAGTGTGCTATTACACATCCATATGCATTGCGCAACACGTGCGCTGGCTGATATTTGACTAAGGTCTGTGTTTGACACATTCTCATTCATGTCCAACGGTCAGATGTTTTTTCTTTTTTATTCTGATTGTTTCATGCTGATTGTTTTCTTTTCTGCTTGGTTCAGAAAAGTACTATACAGTAAAGGAAAGACGCGTCTCAGGTGGCCACTTCCAGCTCATCCTGCTGCTCGGATATAGCTGCATTCAGCAATGTTTTTACTAACGTTATAAGTGGGAACCTGTTTTAAAAAAAGACTGGCTTGCTTCTTTCAGAGCAGTTTGTCACTGGGAATTCTAGAAATGGCCTGTTTCATTTATTCGTATTCCAAGTATTTTTTTGTAATTATTTCTGTGATGCAGGAGATTACAGCCATCCGTGTTACTTGTTTTCTTTCAGTTAATGCGCGCCTCTGCTCCATAGAAAACCACAGGCCGGGGATTCTAGAACTCGGCTGCAGGGAGGTGGCATCTTGAGAATCCAGCTCCTCCTATCCGAGGGTTTGATCAACCTCAGGTGAGGAACTGAGAGGTATTTTGGGGCAAACTGGGACTTTGTTGCAGCCTGGAGCTGTTTTAACGTAAGACCGGATGGGTATTAACCGCTGGTCTCATAAAGGAACAAACACGGTCAAAGCCAATAGTTGTGGCTAATGAACATATATTGGCTTCATGTATTCCTTTATTTAAGGGTGATTTGTGTGGCCAGGTCACTTCATCCTGCCCCCAGGTACTCACCATCGCTGGCTATTCTCACCATGCATCCAGGAAGTACCATCAGTTTTCCGGCATTGCCAGGATGTGCCCTGCTACTACTCCAGGCATTGCGGTCCTACCAGGTAATGGCAACCGTTTCAAGGTTTTATCAAAATCCCAGGTAATTATGATTGTATTGCACCATTACCCCTTTGTCACTCTTCCTCGTCGCAGTCCTATATATGTGGCCATAGCAGACACCTGCACAAGCCTTTATTATTTTTGGGGCAGGGTCTTGTAAGTCCCTCCTCCATGGGAGTTCCTGCAAGGACCTCCATCACCTGCATCCTGTTTTGTTTTTTCGTCTGCCCACCACTAGAGGCGTGTGAAAACCCCAGGGTGCATTGCAAAACTCGGCTTGCAGATGAGGCCGCCTGGTTCCCAGGACGTAGGTTGATCTGTCAGTGACTGCAGGCACCGAGTGGAGTCTGCCATACACATGGAGAACAGAAACACCCAGGGCACTGCAAGCGGTGTGGTGCGGCGCGGCATGCGGCCGCTCTCCGCATAAGGAATACATGTTTGAGTGCCTTTTTTTCTGTTTCAGTGGGCTTTCCTATTCACCATCGAGCATGGGGTAAAAAGAAAACACCTAGAAGTGTTTCCTTGCTCACATACGCGCCATTTGCATAAGCATAAGAAGAGGCATTTGCACAGGCATGCTTCCCCTTTGCCGGAAGCACCACCCTTACTTCCTAGTATCGTCCCAGGTGTCTCTGGGTGGCTGGGGGCCACTACCACCAACCCCGCTGCCTGTACCGGCTCTTTCTCCAATACCACAGGTTACTCCTCTATCAGGGTTATCTATGCCTCAATTCCAGAATCTGCCGGAGAAGTCTAGTGAAGCTACACTTGACAAGAAAGCCTTTTTTACGGATTGTCCGCCTGCCAAATGACTGTGCCACAAGAAGTCGGTGGGGGAGGAGACTGGGGATTATGAACCCCAGAAATACTCTGGGCAATACATTAGGAAATAATTCCTGGAGGAGGTACTAGTCTGCCTATGGACACATTTGGGCTTGAAAGATATTGAACAACCCTTAACATTAGACCACATTCAGGTGCGTCAACAGACACCGGTGGTGGTGGGGCCTCCAGTCATCCAAGACGTCAAGGGTGTCCGTTTCAGAGAGTTTAAGGAACTAGAGAAGACTGGCATCCTTAGGTTCCCTAGTACGCCATAGCCACTACAGAACGTCCAGCAAGAATTTTCAACTTTCCCTTACCATTTTCTTCCACCAACATAGTGCATTGAAGGATCCTTTGGATCCTGTGGACAAGAAAGCTGAATAATCCTGAAAACAAACAAAGTATGCTTCAGCCAACTTTGCTTTATGGGCAGCAACCTATGCCACGCATACGTCTCAGACTTTGCTGGAGGATTTAAATGCTCTTCGGGCCACATCTGAGGAAGGCTCAGACTGCACAGAATGCGCAGGTAAACAAGTGCAGTTTCTCTCAGATATTGTATGTGACACCTGGAAGCTTGAAGCTTCTACTTCTTCCTCCACATTTGGGGCAAGGCGACAATACTGGTTGAGATACATCAAACATGATGACTCCCAGAAATGTTCTCTCCTATGGCTGCCCTTCACGGCCCAAAAACTGTTTGGTGCACAGCCGGGGAATCAATGAGACAGGCAGTGGATGATAGAAAACGTTCCATTCCAGTTCCCCAGGCTTGCAACTCCCCCCTGGAGGCACCAACTGGGAAGGCAACTTGCCACTCTACCAATCACTTGTCAGAGGACCACAGCAAGGGGAAGAGATGGGCTTGGGAGGCCACATCCAGTGGTAAGCAGCTCCACCCGACAACCTCCAGCAACACCTCCTTCCTTACTTGTCTGATCATCAGATTATTCCTGATCATCAGATTATTCAGCCTAGAGATAGAGTTGGGGGCAGAATCAAGCACTTCTCCAAAGATGGGCAAGATCTGTGCATGATCAATGGGATTTGCACACCATTCAAGCAGGCTACAAAGTAGAATAGTTCCGGTCACCCCCTATGGCTCGGATATTCGAAACCCTGCTGCCCAGTGATTCCAAGTGTTTCTTTCCTTTTTTCAGGGATTCGAGGTATGGAACAGAAGCCAGCGACCGTCCCATCACTTAAGGGGGAGTCCGCGAGAGGGATGAATAACTGTTTCTAGAGGAAATGTCCCCATAGAGCTTCCACCTGATGCCCAGCCTAAGGGAGGTGAGCAAATGCATCATTCCAATTGGAGACAATCCCTTTCAAAATGATGACCCTCCCTGTGCCCATGTGAGTTTATGGTATCATTAGGCCTCCAAGAGGCCCACTTCCACATACGCATGCATCCAGACTTTTCTTTATGGTTCTGTGTGATAGGTTCCCATATTCTCTTTGCTATATATGCTCTTTGGTCTGACAATGGCCCCTTGTGTGCTCATAAAGTGTTGGCCCCACTTGTGGGTTCTCTACAACCATAATGGATTCAGCTGCATTAATTCCTGGATGAATGGCTCCTTGGAGCTCATTCGACTCAGATCATCATTGCCCAGCTTCAGAGAGTGTATCCTGTTGTATGCCTTCATCACTAGCTGATCAACTGGGAGACATCCCACCTTCATGCTGCTCAACCATTGGAATTTGGAAGCTGCCGACTTGGCTCTGCTGTCTTATGTCTCTCCATCTGTCCCTGGTTTAGCTTTTGCTGCAGGTTCAATCAGAGATGGCGTCCTGTGTTTTCACAGTCCCTTGAGCTAGGCTTCAGATTAGGCCATTGCTCAGTATGTTCTGGCTATCTGGTCCCCAGTATCAGTGAATTATGAGACCCTGATTGTGCTTTCATCAGAACTGGCAATGAGGTGTCACCAGTGAGTAGGAGAAGCTCACCTCTTCAAGGGATTTCCACTCTCTCCTAAAGGTTCAGTGGTAATCACGATAGATGCCAGTTATAAGAGCTGGAGAACAACTCTGGGTATGTTGAGGTTGAAGGTCTTTGGACTATGTGTGAAGTGACAAACTCCTCAAACTGGAAGGAACTTTGTGCAAATTATCGGGCCCTGAGGCACTTCAAAGAGTACCCCCCCACCACCATGTGCTGTTCAGGATGGAAACCAGGTGGCCGAGTCGCATGTGAAATGACAGTGGGGGTACAAAGTAACAAACATTCTGATTGGCATTCGCCAGGGCTTTACCCAACCGGGAATCCCTCGGCTGGGATTCCTTTCCTTTATTCCTGCCGGGGAGAATGGCAGCCCCGCAGCCAATGAGGAGGCTTGAAACGGGGCAATCCTCGTTCCGAGCCTCCACATGGCTGGAGACTGCCATTCCTGAATGTGCTCTATGACCATCAAGCAGGGTTCAGACCGTCCAGATGCACAAAACACGCATTCCTTTTCATAAAGAAATGACTCCTACATTCCCTGGACACAGGCACCCTGCTGTTACCATGCTGCTAGATGTGTCATCTGCCTTTGATGAAGGGAAACATGTGACTCTACTCAACTATCTGAAAACATCCAATCCTCCTCATTCCTGGACAACAGAGTGTCTCCTCAAGTTAATTGAAACCTTTTCTACGTCCTTTGTCACCAAATTCAGAGTGCCCCCAGGGTCAGAGTCATCCTACTGGCTTGTAATGCCTATCTGAGCTGTTAGCTGACTTTACCGCCCCTTTCTCCCTGGCTTTTCAGACATATTCTAATGAGACCTGCATGGTCTTCAGTTGAGTGGGCTCTCCCTCTACTCACACTGCATCCTAGTATCAAGACTAGATGACAGACAATGGACGGTGCATGAACGTGGCCAAGATAAAGATGATCCCCTTTGGTGCCCTATCCTTGCTCCACTACCGTTCTTTGGGCCTTGACGAATAAGAACCCCTGCTCCATGCTATTTCAGCCAAAGACGTGTCGTTATGAATTTCCCAGTATCCCGTCGGTAATTCCGGCGGGATGCTGGGAAATGGCTCTACCGTGATTGGCGCCTGATATCCCAGTATTACCAGGATATTCCACGTGCCAGAAACTGCAGTAAATCCCTATTCCATGGAAGGATGCCATGGGGGGGATTGGCAGTATTTCCAGCACTGGCAATCACTGGTGCCGGAAACACCAGCTGTTTTTTACCAGTGGGGGCATGATTTACATCCAGCTCTTGGCTGGAAGCAAATCAGGTAACACCCGCCGGCAAACTCGCCAGTCTGGGAGAAGTGCCAGTCACGGAATTACCACCACTTTTACCACCACTTTTCCCAGACCGGCAAACTTATAATGACCCCCCATTCGCTTTATTTTGAAAGGTATGATCTCTATGATTCAACAAACTAAAGACCCCACAAAAAGACGACGCCTCCACTTACACATGCTAAAGAAATCCTTCCCTTACAGAATATAATGCACAGTGTGGAGATTACAAGAGCCATGGTCCTGTCCTGCCCAGCCTCTACCTCAGCCTCCACAAAAAAAACGGATTCATCAAATTCAATGAATACAGCACAAGGCAGAACAACTCTGTGTACACTTAAGCAGAGTCCACAACATCCCAACATTAGAAACTCTCAATTAGATGTCTACCAAAGTAAGAGTAGAGTTGAAAACCCTCTGATGTGTCCTCTTCCTGGATCCACAAACTCCACGGAACTCAAGCTGATCACAACCAATAAAACGATTTTCGCGGTAGCAGGTTCCACATAGTGGAGCAACCTCCCATTGGCCTCAGAAACGAAGAAACTGCTATTTAGGAAAGCTTTTGACACCTGACTTTGCCTTTGTGCCCAGATGATGCTGCGCGGTGGGGTACCTCAGATACGATCCTAAATCTAGTGTGATAAATCATATGGAGATTTTACCCGGGCTTGACCCCGTCTGGGTCAATCATAACATGTGATGGTTCCGTTGCATTTATTGTTTGCTGACTCTCGGCAGAGCCAGATAACCACAATGACTTCACTGTATTGGTCTATTTCACAGGTGTTACATGCATGTGCCACTATAGGGGGATGTGTGTCATCAGCACGCCCCTCTTCCCTTTTATTTGTTCTTTTTGATCTGAATGTTCCATGGATAAGATTGATCTGTTTCCCTCTATATAATTTTTCCCTACACATATTAATTCCGGTACCCCACTTGGGGCGCCATGAAGTTAGTGTATAGGCGAGTTATAAATCAACAATAAATAAACAAATAAATGAAAGCAGTTCACCTGTGTGAATTACGGGAGAGGCATGCAACTTGTGCTTATCACTGGATGCAACAAGCAAGTTGAGCATCACATCCTGTGACCAGAGGTTTTCAAATGTGACTCATTGTGAATAAACAACAAAAATTGCAACAGTCATGAAAATGAACGATTTAACCAATATATCTATTTATGCTATATTTATAAACAGGGTTGGAATAGACTATAAGTAAGTGCCCGAAGGTATTTAATGGCAGATGGGGCGATATTCTGTGCAAATGTGGACCATGGCTACCTAAATGATCCACAATAGTTATCATAGAAATGTGCAATATTGTCCAGCACAAAATGAAGATTACCCCTGCTAATGCTACTTCCACTGCTAGCATGGTGTTATAAGGGGTGTGGGGTGTGGGAGAGGTCCTTTTGTGCTATAGCACTGCTCATTGGGACCACCTGTGCTGATTTTGGGCACCTGTGGCATGTTTCTACACACCCGAGTCTACTTTATTCCTGGTCCGCGATGCCAGTGATTCCGGCACCGTTTTGACATTGCTACCGGCATGTCCATACCAGTAATTGCGTGTCCGTGCACCTTGGAATGTGCACTTACTAATGCCATGCCGGTATCTCAGGCATGGCTGCCGTGTCTCTCCGCAGAATCCGGCAAAGGTGTTGCCGATTGTGGTGGGTCACTTGCAGTGCTGGTGTTACCTGCATCACAACTCATACTATGCCAGTCTGGAAAAAGGTGCTGGTACGGAGCTACCGGCAATGCTATTTCCAGGTTGGCATACTTATAATGACGCCCAATGGCCTGAAACGAAACTTGAAGAAAACTGAGATTGTTGTTTTTGGATCAAAAAAAGTTAACACCTATAACTGGTGCATTGATAAGGTGAAGCTATTTGTGGCTAACTCACTGCTATTTGGGTGTTACATTCTCAGGCAGTTGTCTATGGTCTGCCCATTTAGCATCAGCAGAAAATCACCTAATGACAAGTATTGGAGAGATTAGGAGATTCGATAAGTGTATTCAGGTGTTGGAAGCCAAGATTTATTCCGTCATATTGTATGGCAGCGAGATCTGGGGATGTGTGGGTTGCACCTCTTTGGACCATACATTATATATCTGTCTGTAGAAGCTGCTGGCCCTGCTGGCTAGCACCCCGGGACCTCCCCTGGCGCTGGAGGCCCGGGTCCCAAATATTGAATCTTATGCAGAATACAGGTTTCTAGAGTATTTTCGCAATCTTCACTCTGCTTCGGCAATAAACTCCAACATTGCAAACGTGAGGGAAGAACTAGCAAAGGTGTCAACGTATGCTACCTACCCCTGGTACAAGAGGTGTTCAATTTTGTGTAAAAAATTGGATATTGTCTTTGAAGAAATAAGAGGAGGGCAGACCACAAAACAATATTTGACTATGGAAGCCCGAAGGAGGGAAGTTAATCTGGCATTAAACAGTATGGAAAATCTAGTCTCTCCTGAGCACCTGAAGAGTGCTCATCGCATTTATTGCGAGAACCTCTTGCTGCATGCCATTCGCTCCCCGGTGCAAAGACGTCTCATTGCGATGATGCACCTGAATATTCTGCCACTGAGGGCTCGGATGACATGGATGTTTGATACAAAGCTCTGTACTTGCGGGAAGTGGGGCGGATGAGGATCTAACTCATGTTTTATTTATATGTCGAAAGTTTCTAGATCTCAGACGTGTATGGCTAAGAAGACATTTTAGAGGATTTTAAACGCATGGAAAGAAAATGTTGAGCTCTATCGAATTGTCTATTTTTCTATCATCTTTATTTATTGTTTTCAAACAGATTCATGCATGGAAGGATAATAATACAAGAATTTTAAACAACAACACCTTAAAACCTCACCAAATATTATAATACATCATGCATATGCCAGAAAGATATATATAACAATAGAAAAAAGGAAATAGAATAAACAATTAAATAAAAACATAAATGAAAACGAAAATTAAAATGTGTACCCTGAGTTAATAAAGCTCATTGGCAAAAAACAACATATTTGCATCAAATTGTACAACTTTCCGTAACATACAGACAAGTAAACAGGACAAAAAACATAACAAACACAAACACACAAATTCAAAAAAAATAAACTACAAATAACACTATTCATCCAACTAAAATGTCTTATTAATCATCTTCACTATCTTGTGCCCCACTACCATAGAAATTAATGAAAGATTTCCATAAGGACCAATAGTTTCCCTCTTTACCCTGCTTCTTAAACATGACTAACTCAAACTCAGACAATACAATCACATCATTAATCCAGTCCTCTACTGTTGTTTGTTTCCTGGACTTCCACACCTTCATGATCTGTTTTACTGCTATTGATAATATTTTATCTATCCAATGTCCATATAAACGAGCCTTGTACACGAATTGTGTATATTTTAACAGCTTAGTTTCTGTATTATGAACTGTATCATTTTCACCTGTGGCCGACTTTGACTATCTATCTATCTATCTATCTATCTATCTATCTATCTATCTATCTATCTATCTATCTATCTATCTACCATATTTTGAGTTAGCTGGGTTGATTGACGAGAGCCGTCGTCCATCTTCTTCTAATGGTCAGTTGAATATATACCTCTCATAAGCAAGCTTCTATGTATTCTTTCGGCCTTGTGTTTTAGTGTATTTACAGTTATTGACCAGTGAGTCACTTCATTCTTCTTTATGTTCATAAGTACTGCATAATGGAGTACATGTTTCCGTTAGTGCTTCAGTTACATAGTCATGTATGACAATTTCTCTACAAAAGAATGTTTTTGTTTATGCAGGACAGTATTATTTGCAGATAAAGGGCATGGCTAGGGGGCGGCATTTGCCCCTAGCCTAGCCATTCATTTTATGGCGACCTTTGAGGAACCGCGGGTATTTTCAGCCAACAACCAATTTATACCACAAATTAGGAAATGGTTTCGTTCTATTGACAATGTGATCTTTATCTGGCAGGGCAATCTTGATGTCCATTAACGCCATTTTCACTTATCTAAATGACCAACATCATACCATCAAATTTAGCATGGAGCATGATAACACATCCATCAATTTCTTGGACCTGGAACTTAAGGCCCAATTGGGTCATCTGCAATGTATGTTACACAAGAAAGCTACTGATAGGAATACCACTCTTCATTTCACCAGCTTCCACCCCAGGTCCCTCAAGGAAAAGTTGCCCTACAGTCAGTTTTTGAGGCTGAGGCGCAACTGTACAGAAATATCGGGCTACTACCAACATGCCAATAAATTGGCCAGTGATATGAGGGATAGAGGTTACCCTAAAAAGTTGGTTGCACATGCTCTAAAAAGAGCCAGATTTACACCAAGGGAAAATCTCCTCACACCTAAAGTAAGAAGCCTGTCACACGAGAGGATTACATGTGTAACCACTTACAGCACACAGTCATTTGCTATTAAAAAAGCACTACTAAAATACTGGCCAATGGTCTGAACGTGTTTACCGATCCCAGGAAAGCCATTGTTTGCCTTTAAGAGATCAAGAAATCTCAAAGACCAACTGGTACATTCCTCCACATTAGATAAAACTAATGTGAGCCAGAGAGTGTTGCGCCTACTGCTAGGTCAGTTTCCCTTTGGGAACTGACGAGCATTTCAGTTCACTAAGAAGACAATAAGCTTTCCCATTGAGAACAGAACATGGGAAATTCGCTTTCTATCAAATTGCAAAACCAGCAATGTTGTTTACTGTATCCAGTGCCCTTCCGGCCTGAGATATGTGGGCCAGACAAGTAGGCCGATTCATATAAAAATCAATGAACATCACTCAAAAATACGATGCAAAAACCACTTGGCTCCATTGGTTTCACACTTTGTGGCTTTTTTACACTCCCCGGACGATATAAAGTGGTGGGTGCTGGATGTGGTAAAAAATAGCCTTAACATGCAACAGTCACTGCTCAACAGGGAATCCAGATGGATTTTCCGTTTACAGTCACTGGACAGGTCAAGTGGACTCAATGAGGAAACCCCCACATTCCTGTTACCTCACTAACTATATCGCAACTCTTTACGGGTTGATTTCCTCTTTTTATATCCCTAGGATGAGCCCACAGTGGCTTCTTATGACATAGCAAGAATATTGTCATGCTGTTTCATATGTTTGCATTCCGGGCCTTCTGTGCTAGATGTGTCTAGGTGCACTAGCCCAGTGAGACCTTAGGGTGCAATACCTCTCTTGTCCTCCATAGCGCTGTGTCGCTGTTCCTCAAATATGGACAAACATGGCTGCGCTGGCCTCCCTGGTTATCGATGCTCCCAGGAAGGATATTGTTTGCAGAGTTCCATCACGATACAGAGGCTTATACTTGCGCGAACTGGTGAGCGCCTTGACGGTGCCCTTTAGTGCACTGGATGCACTGGTGTACAGAGACATACTTATTGATGTTTCGTCCCTTTTTACAGTCTGCAGCAATGACCTTCACAACTCGATTCACGCCCACGAACTGAGATTACATGCCCACACGTTTCTAATTGCCAGATTTGATGGCAGCCTATGTGCACAATACGACCCGTTCCACAGTTCACGTTGGCAGCGACCAACGCAGCACAGGTACACAATGGGGGACAGATTGTTTCTATTTGTGCTCTGTTCCTCGGATAACCGGTTTGGAGGAATTTGAAAGATTATATGACTGTAGGCATCAGCCCTCAGTTTACAAATTGATTTATTTCCCAATAGGAGATGGGGCTTCCCATGTTCCCCCCTGCAGCAAGGGACTACGGTTCCAGTTTCTTTACCCATTCATCTGAGAGTCACGATTTTTATACACGTGAACAAGATCGGCCTTACTTCATTTGTGGGTCCGGCATAACTAGGAGCCGTGAGTCAGCTGCTATTGCTTGCTTTATTTACCTACTCCCTTGTTTGAGTATTGGTCACTTTCACCATTTATTATGGATTTCTGTGGTGTTTGCTTTCATAAAACACTTTTGGTGAATTCTTCATAGCGCATGATGGCAATTTTAATTATCTTATTCCGGTGCATATGTTACGGTTGCATACAGACCTCTCTCTGCCAGATTGTCTTCAAATGCATGTTGGGAAATTCTAATTATTCATTCCTGAGAGATGTAGCCATATTTATGGTTACATATAGACCTCTCTTTGCTTCTTCGTTTCTTCTTTCCACTTTTTGGACTGTCTTTGTCCTAGAAATTACCTGCCTATGAGTGTTTATTACATCTATTGTCATGCTAGAATACCCTGGCTTTTTTAGGGTGAATTAGAGTTCACACCACTACCGTTATATGGGGAGCGCTGGCGTTACTATAGACTATGTTACCCACTTCAGTCTCTACACAATAGCTAGCAGTTCCTGTGTTAACCTAATTTTTTACAACACACACCCAATATTTTTTATTTTTTAACTTTTATTTTTTCCTCAGGCTCACATTTTAGTGCATGTAACTCTGTTCCTGAGAAAGGCGTTATATACATCTATCTACGCCGAAAAGTAGGATACACCTGCTCTTGTAAATACCCTATCAAGTGAGTGATTGTCGGCTGTGTTCTAACTTTTACAGCCACTCCACGTAGACCCCGAGTAGATTCACGGATTATTAAGTATAATCCTGTAGGTTTTTTTCTTTGAGTCTGAACAAATTATACCCCATCTGGCAACAAATGTAACCATTGGGTTAGATTGCTTGTTTCTCCGGTTATGGATTTGTTATGAATGACTAAATAACAACTCAATTGTACCAAATTAATTTATGCATGTCAAATTATTTCATGCCAGTATTTTAAATGTTTTTTGTTCTGGTTTCTTTTACTTTAGCATATTGAGTTTATGTTGAAGTAATAGCCTGGGATTGTTTTTTCCTTATTTCAATAAGAACCTTAATTTCATTAGTTTGTATATTTGTTGACTTGTGTTAATAAATTGTGATACAGATCTTTTTTCTAGATCATTGTGTTGTGATGTTTCTTAAGGTGGTATGTGGTTTGCATCTGTGCACTTTTCCCTTAGAAATATAAAGTGGAAGATTGTTAAAAAAAATTAGGTGGACCCCTGCTTGGCATACATTGTTGACAGCGATCCATGTTCTAGTAATTAAAACTAGAATTTAGACCACTTCCCTATTCAAGAGAGTGTTTGGAGGGATTTGCTCATACAGAGAGACAGGATGCAGTTAGTTGTTTTGACTGGCATACCTTAAATCCTTTTCCTGTTGGAACATATATCTTTACCTACATGTACCTCCTCCTCTACATTCTCCCGTCTGGTTGAGATCTCAACCAACCTCTTAGTTTCTTCTTCCGCCACTCCTGCTATGTCTTCTTCTACAATTTCGTCATATTTACTTTTCTTCAGAACCCATATCTTCGTCACCCCCCTCAAGTTACCAGCTTTTTGTTACATGTTCATACACACTCCAGGTCATGAATCAGCAATCTCCTGTTAGTGGACAGGATATCCATCGTCGCACATGCTTCTTCCGATCCTTGGAATAATGATACTTAGTTCCTGGAGGCACAAGGGAACTTTTATTTATGTGCTCTTCAGTGCTGGTTCCAGTTCGCTCAGTTGTTCCAGTGTTGATATCAACCATTATCTTCATTCCAATAGCTTTCTTGGCTGTCTTCTTACATTGTCCCACGATGATCCTTATGAGACAGAATCCTAGCAATACGAACAGTAGTATTGCTCCATGCATCTTGAATGCGTTTGCTAGCCAAGATGGAATCCATGAAAACAGATATGTTAACCAAGCATCATCTTCAATTTAGTCTGTTTCCTCCACCATCTAAAAAGTGTCGAATATATATACTATAGTCAAATACCCAGGCCCTGCAGTAATTGCATACACCTAAAAATTGCTGCATGTGTCTCACCATGTTTGGCTATACGGTTCTGCTCTTTCAGCTGTCACTCTTTTCCCTTCATGCGAGATTAACTGTCTTTTTCTTAGTCTACATTGTATCCTTTTTCTGAAAGTATCGTCATAAGTTTGAAAGTCTTCTCTACATTTTTCTTCTGTCTCACTGCACACTAAAATTTCATCCACGTATTGAATTATGGCGCTCTCAAGCTGAACATTTCCCAAGTCCATCTGAAGGACGATTAAAAATAAAAGGGGACTCACAGTATCCTGATGCAAATGAGTATGTTTCAGGCAAATTGTTCTATATGAAAAGGAAGTCAAATCTTGGTGCAAGGGAATTGAGAAAAATGCATTTTTCAAATCGACAACACTGTTGATGGGATATTGCACAATATTGTCACAGGGTTTGCAACTGAAACAAACTCTGCTTGGACTATGTGGTTTACAGGGCGAAGGTCCTGGATAAATCTCCACGACCACCCCTTTGACTTTTTTGACAGAGTGCAAGGAGAATCTGATGGTACCAGAATGCCTTGTTTCATTATGGTGGATATAGTTTCGAATGTCCCCACATCCACTTCTCTGGACATCGGGTACTGTTTTTACCTTACTTCAAAATTATTAATTAAATATATTGTTTCAATATATTTGAGTAGGCACCATCAATCGCCACTTATATTTTCTCTACCTTTGTGTATTATTTTTAGAAAGCCAAATGTGTTTGACACTATTTTTTGAGCTCCTTTGTTTACACTTAAAGTAATTATTTTATATCGTTCTTTTTTTTTTAGTATCTTTAAACTGTCCTTTTTGCTTCTATTGTAAGGTGTGGAATTTGAGTTATAGATAAAAATGTGTTTTTGGTTTTCCTATTAATGAAAGCAATCGGAGCGTTTGAGAGGTAACAGAACATGAAAGTAATGTTTGGATTATGAAGTTTCATAGTCCAAACTATTTTAGTTTTGGTCTAAAGGACAAAATGTTATAGCCCGCTCTAGGAAGGTTGTGCCGAGACCAAACCAGTTTCTCTATTTCAGGAAAAAGTAGCCAAATCAGAAAATATATATATTATTGTGTTTAGTTGTAAATTACAAAAAGTTGCCATGTTGTGACTTTTTGAGTTGCTGCTGTGCAAGTTTAAAATTGTCATTTTAGACAATCCTTTAATTCCTCCCCTCATTATCCATAATCTCGATCTCATAAATCCCTTGTCATATTGGTTGGCAGAGGAAAATGAATGTCCAATCCAATATGTGGGAACATGGGTTGGCACTGCATACATATTTATAATGTGGATGGAGTCATAGGCCCTATATAAGATCAACACCCTATGACACAGGGCACTTGGACACTTGCTGGAGGTTGCTGAACTCTTTTGCTGGAGACTTTCGTTTGGAACCACCTTACCATCTGAGAGAGACAGCCTAAAATCTGTCTGACTGGACCGTTCTGTGAATAGCTGAGCTATCCTTGCCTGTGGTGTGAGCTGACTCCTACCTGTTCCCAAACGAGGGCCCTAATACCAGGATGGCCTCCTGAGCTAATAGCAGATTTCTCCCATGTAAGTAAGCATATACCAATGCTATCAAATGTGCGGGGGAAACTACCTACCTTAATCCTTTCCCTTAACTGTAGGTGGGGGAAAAACTGTGTAGACCCTTAGCACATTTGATTAAAAATAATTAATGAATTCCCCTATAGAAAAGATCACAGGATGATTCTTGTTAAAATTCAAAATTAACAATTCTCATTCCCTGTGTACTTTAACCACTATAGCCTATAAAGTAATTGGGTAACCCTATTTTCCTGTAACCGCAGACTTCTTGACAGAAGAAGAGTGTCCCTGGTCCCAAAACGAAAATTCCCAAACCCTGCCTTTCTTTTGAATGTGCTCTGTCTCAAAATTAATTTTCCCATTGATTCCATTTCCCATAACCCGCCTTTCATTTGAATGTGCCACTGTTCCCAAAACGAAAATCCCTATCCTATTTAAGGTCTTGAACCCTGCCTTCCAAAATAAAAAGTTGTTTTTATCCCAAACAAAATTCCCAATATATTCCTGCTCCCTAAACTTTGCCTTTAAACCCAGGGGTGTCGCATATGACTGATGCCTGAGTTGGGCACTGGGAAAATAGAGTGTTTTGCCAAGTAAATTAAACCAAGCGTGATTCTACAGCTAAAGGATATACACTCTCTCCTGAGAGTGATCAAGTGACCCTCACAGCAGAAAGGTTTGAGACTGCCTTGGGTTAAAGAAGGAGTCAGGGTGCTGCATACGAGGGGCATACCAACGGACTGTGTGTGTTTCCAAATGTCCTATGTCTTAAAGTGCAGAGAAACACAATGTGTAAAGCACTGGAAATGCAATGTGTGATTTTAATTTAAAAGCAAACCTGTGTTTGTTGCAATTGAAATGTTGTTAAGAAATACCTGCCAGTTCATCATCACATGAAAGTTACATCTGTGCTGAAGTTATTTTGTTGTGCCACCGGTTTGATGGATTGTATTATTTTCAGTGTAATGTGTATCAATCCTACAATTTGAATAAATAAATATATATTCTTTTATATAGACCGGGCGGGTTCCTGGCTCATTGGTTGCACAGGGGGAGGGAGCTGGGTGGCATTATACAGATTGGGAATTGACCCGAATAGGAATCCGTTCGGCAGTTTGTTGAGCGACAACTTGATTGGGGAGGGAAGGGACTCTCCGTGTTAAGGGTGCTCGTTGAATACATACTTCAGTACCTTTATCACAGCTGTCCTGCATATTGCTAGCGTAAGGACATGCTCTAAATGAACACATGTTGCAATGAATGTAGTGTACTCCGGAGACCCCCGGCCGGCCCATAGAGCCGAGGTTTGCTCCAAAGTACTTTAAGACGAGATAGCTGCACCCTTGAGATGGATGGGGGTGCAGATGTATTACTCCAACACCAATCAATAAGGACAACTCAATGGTTTGGCAAAGGGAGTCTGTTTAATGACAAGTACAAAAAACAGGGAGTCATGGAAATCAGCAGTGATGCGATCGTCCTTCTCACTTCAACTCCAATGAACTTCATAAAAATCATAGTATTTATACTGAAAACTCATCATAATTGACGTGTAACACTCAAAAGTTAATATGCAATTCTATTGGTTAGGAAAAGGTAACTTTAATATAGGTACTATATCTGTACATGGTAACGGAGTGAGCGGATTGGGTAAACACTGTCAGGTGGGCGTCTAAGCCCTTCCTTCAAAAATGACTACTTTCGACATCACTAAAAGTACGACGTCTCATTGGTTCTACTAACTATAGGACCCTAGATTATTTGGTCCATTGTGATTGGGTTGGTATCAACCCCATGCATAAATTGCCACTTTGCTTAGCAGCACGCAGAATGGTCAGCCAAGTGTAGGGTGCCCACTAGTTACCTGGCCTTTCTCCAATGAATCAATCATTTCTTCAGTAACTATGTGTCAATTATTTTACTGTGGTTGGCCTTGAAACTGCATCTTCTGTCTGGAAAAGTTCTGATATCCCTGCCTGGGCGGATGCCAAGCGTAGGTGTGAACCTGTGTTTCGCCTCGCTCGGCTGGTCACGTGCTTCCCACACTGTGAATTTGTCTAGTTTCTCTCAATTTGTGCATTTGATTCTTATTCAGCTTGCCACCTGCCTACGCCTCCTTATCTTGACCTTTCAGACACAGGATATTCTGTTCTTAAGTTTCAATTATATGTAGCTACTGTTCATTCCTTATATTGGTAGGACCTTGGCTCTCCGGGCACAAGTTGCATCTGCCGAGTTTTGTTTCAGCCGTCTCTTCTTGTTTTGCTAGAATATGAATCTCTGCTCATTCAGCCTTTAGTAACCTGGGTTGATTCTGCTTCGTTTGCAAAGTGGAATATACTTATACTAACGTACTTCGTTTGAGGTAGATTTGTGTATAATGGTGCTTGCCGCACTATTCTTCTACTTAGCGTAGCAAGCCGTACTGTTTTCTTAGCTTTCTTGCGGTTCCAAGCATATGTACAGGTGTAAACTGATCGACTGTGTTCATTTTGCTTACAGCTTAACTCTCTTATTCTTTTATAGCATTCTTTCACTTTTAATTAGCAATTTCTTTTCTCATGGCGTTTCGTCTCTTTGTGTCATTCTTGGGTCATTATTTCTTCTATCTGTAAGTTCGTCCGGGTCTTCGTGACATCACCATTCGTCTTCCATTAAGACCGTTTTGGTTTCTTGCGGGACTGTACTTAGGCACTCTTCATTTCGTCTTATTTGCTGGTAGGGTTTTCTTAATGGATACCTTACTGTCCATGGTTTTCTAGGTATCGGTACTTCAATAGGCGTTGATCTTCAGATAGGTACAGGGCAGAGCCCTACTGCGGCTCTCTGCTGGTTCATTTGCTCATCATGCATCACATATTTTGGTGTGAATGTTCCTGGTACTTCAAAATGGGCAACTGGAGTGCAGGCTTTATTTGGGACCTCCTCTACACTTCCCCCTCTGAGCGATTCATCGACCACGTTCACCTCCGTCTTTGGATTCAACTTACTCGATTCTTCTGTATTTATTTTCACTCCATCGACTGGGTTTATTCCTTCTTCATCTTCTGGGTCTATACATGATGGTTTGAAGAAGTGGTTCTCTGTCAAGTCCATATTTGTATTACTCCTTTCAGGCTTCCTGCTGTTCTTACGTGTTCATCTTTATTCCATGTCATTAGTTGACATTGTCCATTTGGGCTGCAGTAAACCCATCTTCCCACATAATGTCTGTGCTTCCTGGGATAGAGAAACTTGGTCCCTTCTGGTGCGTGAATGCTGGCCTTCACAAAGTCTCTTATTTCTTCATCAGTCAGGTCTTTGGGCTTCTATCCTGGCTTAACATCAATCATGATCTTCATCCCTGTGGCCTTTTCTGCAGTTTTCTGACATTGAGAGATTATTATCTTGATAACACAAAATCCTAGCAATATCATCACTAACAGGGCTCCCAAGAATTTGAATGCATCTGCCAAATATTGTGGAACCCATGAAAACAGTGATCCAAACCAGCTGCCATCATTCGTCAGTTTCATTGATCATCTGGTTCTGCAGGACTGTTAGCATAACTATGGCTTCAGTTAAGGTTCCATTCTCCTCATCGTGAGAAAGTATGAATGTGCAACATGATTCTCCAATTTTTGCACAAACTCCTCCATCCATGGCTGTGATCATGTCCAGGACATATCTGTTCTGGAGAGTCATCAGTCGGATGGCTCTTAACTCTTTATTAATCTCATTGAATCCTTTTATGGTTGTGTTGATGGTCTGCAGTAACTCCCATCTGGTTATCGGCAACCATTTAGTATTTACTCCAACTTGGATTCTCGGCATGAAGATCGTTGTGAACACTGATGAGGTGAGGCTGAACAGCCTGTGTTCAAATGGGATTGCATGAAATGCTTCTTCTGATTTAGCAGAGAAATAATTTTCTCTCTTCATTCGAGTCAGCAGTTCCACAGATCTCTTCTTTCTCAGGTGAGCATCTGCTTTCGGGAAACTGTCAATATTCAGGTCACTTTTCAGGATCACTAATGCTGGAACGTGGACGTTCACTTTTGTGCATATACCTCACCAGTCTCTTGGCAGTCTGATGTATGCTTTGGATCTGCATGCCCAATAATGATCCATAATTACTGCAGTTCCATGCACCATTCCTGGAGCATCAAAAACTCGTCCACAGTTCTTATTCTCTCCCGTCTTTCTAGTGTCATAATTTCTGAAGCAGAATGTTTGGCTTTCTAGTGGCACTATCTGTAAGGGTCCTGCTCTGTCTTCGACCCATATCAGGAGTTTTGCAAGCTTTGGCCACAATGGCTTGCATCCGTTTCGCACTATGTTGATGGTGGGCTCGTAGTGACCGAAGACCATTCATGCTCGACATATCACTAAGCCTTTCTCCCATCCGTCTGGTGAAAGCACTGCTCCCCAAATTTGTATTTGGCCTCAATTCCTCCATCCCTGCGCTTCTTCTGGAGTGTTTCCTTGGACATTTAGCTCCTGGTTCACTTCTCTTTTTATTTCTGCACCTTTAACTCCAGGCTTCTCATACCTGATCACAATGTGTTTCGTCTTTCCATTGGTTCTTGTCTTTATGTCCTGGACATAGTCATCTTCATTGGGATCAGTTGCTTCAGTAGCCCATTTCAATGAGGCATCACTATCCATGAACTGGCCTCTAGTTTTGTACATGGCTATGTGTGAAAGACAGTGTGCTGTCTGGACATCAATGTCTGCAGCTACGAAGATCTTGGACTTCCCAATGCTGTATGGTAGGAGTGCAAACAAAGCATTCCGCTTCTGAACCCCTTCTTCCAACTTCCTTCATGTGCTGGTACCACATGTTGTTTCCCAGATGTGCTGTGCTGTCCAGGTAGTTGTTTCGTTCATTGTCATCTCCATGCATGCTTCTCTTGGTTCTTAGTATTTTCCTATAGTTTGCTATAACTGCATCCCTAAATGCATCTGTATGGCTCTTTCTTGCTGGAGAATTCTCAGGTATCCCGGTGCATGGTGCAGGCTTCCTCATCTGCTCCATTTGTGTTTCCCTCTTTTCCTACATCTTTTTCCTGCAGGTTACAATTGCCCACACCAACCACCCTGACACTGGTCCGGGGTATGGTTGTATTGTAGAACTGGTACTTGTCCCTTGTGTTGGAACATATATGCTTGGTAATACAGTCTCTGCTGTATTGTTCTTCAGTTCCTCTTGTATTTTCCTTGCTTTGGCTATGAACGGCCATAATGAGTCTACTATTAGTTGTGTTCGTGCAGAGAGCTTCTCCGAGTTGGCTCTTGTTTTCTTAAGGGTTTTGGACGTGGCTGCTTCTGTTGGCTTTCTTCCCAACTCTCCTTGTCTTTCCACAACATCTGTTGTGGAGTTTCTTATGGCAAGCAGTCTCTTCTTTCATTCAGTGTTTGCATGCGTGTGGTTGTCAGTAACCTTTCTTCATTCATTCCTTGCCAACCCAGTCTCTGGCTTTTCTGTGTGTTTGTTACCACAAGTGTGTGTGCGTTATTGCTAATTACATCCATTTCAAGTTCATTCATTCCTCCTTCAGATCTTCTAGGGAATAGAATGACTATGTAAGGTCTGGGTGCTTTTATGAGTTTCATGCGTTCATCATTAGGCGGGTGCACTGGAATTGGAACGCTTTGTGCACCAATAAAAAATGAAGTTCTGATTCTTAATGACAGTAAAAACAATGATGAATATGATACATAAATACATTATGCCCCTGTAGGTCAGGCGGTAGCATTAACTTCCAGAGAAGCGTGGTCGTCTCTCCTCCTGCGGAAGGACCAGATTGCTGCTCTGGATCCCCATCTCAATCATTCACCAAATGCCAAAGTTTTATTGTTTTCCTTTACACAATAATGTCTTTCGGACTCTGTGGTTAAGGGTCTCAAGTGTTCCACAAGTGTCCCCCCTCTTGCGGGTGACAAATAGTCTCTTATGCCAGGATACAGTTCCTTTGCTAGACTATAGGAAAAATCAAATTAAATAACACTTCAATAAGTCCTTTTACTGTGCATGTTCGAAGTAAGTAAGCTCCCAGTCCACGCTTCGGATTTGCTTCAGGCCTGAGGACTTATTGTATGCTGATCAGTAGGACGAAATAGGGACAAAATAACAACAAATAAAATAAGTGAAGTCCTTGACACTGCTTCCTCGATCTGTCTCTCGGCGGAAGGCTTTTAGAATCTCCTCAGATAGTTCTGCTGATGGTTAGAGAGTTCCACTTGGAGCACAATTCCGTGCAAGAGCATGCCCATATGTGCAACACTACCTGGATCTCTGATGAATGTGAGGATGTCAACTTTGATCGGTCTCCTCACTAGCTCTGGAAAGTCAGTGACTAGGCGAAAGAGGATGTTGTGGGACAATCTGCTGTCCTCTGGTGACAGGGACATTCGTCCTATCTTGCTGAGGTTCAGGATTATATGTTCTCTCCTTGATGTAAACAATGTCTGCACTGTTCGGTCGCGTGGAGTGCGACTAAGATTCCAATTTTATTTAAAAGTTGCTTTAAATGTTCTGTATTTGCTGGGTCTCAAAGAAATGTGAGTGTGTCTGTTGTTCTTCCGACAAGAGTTGGCCAATCTTCGATTATGCGAAAGAACAATGTGTTGATAAGCTCATTTATTTTCGTCTGTGTTTGGGACATTTGGTTCCTTCCCACTGTATTCAGGAAGTAGGAGAAATTGTTCGGCAATGACAGTAATCAGTCTTCTTATTGTCTTTTCGTTTTCAGGATCATGAAGAAAGTCAGTGACATTGGTGAGCCTCCCTACCAATGATGGGTATGATTTTAGCACTAGATCAAAATAGGTGACCACATCCTTGGCGATGTCACTACTGCAGGACACCATAAGTGATTCTGAATAGGGTCTTGGTGTGGAATGAGTCGGGATACTGTATTTGCTTCCAATGTAAGTGTCCTCGGTCAAAATTTGGCTAATTCTTTTCTCATCAAGGCTTAAGTGTGCCTCAGTTCAAAGTTCAAAGTCAACAGACTGTGTTGTGGCTTATATGTGCAATTTTCTTCTTCACCCTGCAACTAGGATGCACAGAGTGTCCGTTTTTTATGTCCTTATCCCCTTTTTTGCTTAGAGGAAGTGTCTAATTTAAGTCACAACTGGCAAAAAGTTCTTTGTCTGGCTGGTCATGCGTCCTTCTTCCTCGTCATTGATCTCGTCTGTACGTGTTGTGGTTCTTCCCCGTCGCTTGTCGATTCCTCTCGTTGGGGTGCAGGCAGGGGGCCATCTCTGATGTAGGGTTTGATATTGTCGTAGTTTCACTGCGGATGAGGTGCAGTCTTTGACTGTGAAGGGACCGTTAAATCTTGGCTCGTCCCACTTGTTCCTTGTATGGTTCCTCACAAGGACGGTGTCTCCAGGGAAGACGAATGGAACACGTAAACCCTGAACCTGGTCTGTTGTAGTATCTCCTTCTGTGTTCTGTGCTGCCCTGACCCCTTTTCGTCGTCGCTGCAGCTGGTCTGAAATTACAATAAGGCAAGATGTCATGCAGTTCAGATAGTTTTGCATTTCAGACCCTAAAATATCTCCCGTTGACTGGGATTCACATCTAGCTCTATCTCGGGGTGTCAAGGTAGTTCTCATTCTTCTTCCTGTGGCTATCCCGTGTAGTGTACGATGATGGTCAGAACTGGGTTGGTTCCGAAGTGCATACAGTGCCAAAGGAAGACAGTGCAACCTTCCCTTTCTTAGAGTCAGCTTCAGCTGGCTATCCTTTCCTTTAACAAGCCGTTGAGCTTCTCACAGAAACCGTTACCTTGTGGATGATACGCCAACGAGAACTTGTGCTTTATACCAAGCAGCAAGCTAATCTGTTCAAATGTCTCGTTTACAAAATGAGCTCTGTTATCTGATCTCATGATTTCACACACCCCCCACCTGGGGAACACCTCTCTCCCAAAAAATGTGGCCGCACAGGTAGAGGCTGGGTGTGTACATGGACCTGCCTCAATCCATCTAGAGAATGGACACACCACAACAAGTAAGTATCTGTACCCCTTACATACTTGTATCATGTTGACGTAATCGACATGCAAGTGCTGAAAAAGCCTGTTTGGCCTTGGGATGACTCCTCTCATTACTTTTAATGTGTGCCCAGCTTTCAATTGCTGGCAGATTATACAGTACACTATAAAGAATGCAATGTGCTCGGTTAAATTCGGTATGAACCAGTCTTCTGCGAGTGTTGCTGCTAGATTCTCTTTTGTCATATGTGCCGGATAATGTAACTGCCCTAACGCTATCTTTAATAGGGCTACAGGCATTACTGGTTTACCAGTGCGGTCTTGTTGCCACACGCTGTCAGAGGGGTTTAAGGAACACCCTCGACATCTCCAAATATTCTTCTCTTCCTGTGCTGCCTCCCGTTGGAGTTCCATTGGCTGTGTTTACCCCAAATTACTGTAACTTTCAGGTGCAGTTCGTGTAACCATCATTCGCTCGTTGGCATGGATAACTTCCACTTTCATGATCCTTTCACTTTTGGATGCCTTATGCTTGGCTTCCATGTCTGCTGCTTGATTTCCGCGTGAGATAAAATCTGTCCCCTTTGTGTGGGCGGCGCATTTCACGACCGCTATGCCCACTGGGAGCTGTAGTGCCTTGATCAGTCTGACCATTAAGGCTGCATGCTGCACTGGCGTGCCATCCGCTTGGAGGTAGCCCTTCCATTTCCAGCGCGCTAAGCCTGCGTACACTGTTAACATCACATAGGCGGAGTCACTGTGCACCATTACTTCCTGGTCTGCATGATTCTCAATGACGAGTATCAATGCTAATAATTCTGCAGCCGGTGCTGAGTAATGAGATGGTATTCGTGCACTAATAAGCACTCGAAATTCTCCATTTTCTGTGTGGTTCACCACAGCAACGCCAGTATATCTTTGTCCGTCACTTTGATCGTTCCGCGAAGACCCGTCAATGAAGACGATCTTTCCTTCGGCCTAGGCATTTTCTTTCACCCTGGGTATTTCATCATAGAATTCTTCATAATTTGCACAGCCATGTATTAGTTCTTCTTCAGTGACTGGCTCTGCTATAAACATGGCTGGGTTCACTATACTACATCGGACTACCTTAATCGATAGATTTGATATGATCACTTCATAAGCAGAAGCTCTCTGAGATATCAATGTGCCCTTTGGTTTCTAAAGAATGGCAAATAGTGAGTGCTCAACGTACAACGTCATGGAGCATCCCATCACACTGGTTGTAGCCTTCTCTATGGCAAACACTGCGGCAGCTAAACTTTGTTCACAAGGAAAATGACCTCTCATTACTGTTTCTGAATTCCCACTGTGGTATGCCAGGGACTTGTACCCCAACGTGGTTCTCTGTGTGAGCACTGCCGTCATAACGCTGCCATTCGTGTGTGAAAACAGGTAAAATTCCTCTGCATAATTGGGGATCCCTAGGACTGGTGTTGTGCAAATAGCTCTTTTGAGTTCAGCAAATCCTTTCTCCATTGTCTCAGACCAGTCAACCTTTTCTTTCGTCACTTGGGCCTTCTTTAGGTCCTGAAGTAAATTCTTAGTGTAGAAGCTATAGTCGAAGACCCATGCCCTAATGTAGTTGCATAGGCCTAGAAAGCTCTGCATCTGTTTTATCCTGTTTGGCTTAGCCGTGTTCAGTATGGCTTCAGCCCTTTCTGGGGTCACTCTCTTTCCTTCATGTGAGATCAGCTGGCCTATTTACAGCACTTCTTGTTGACAATATTGTAGCATTTCCTTGTCAACCTTATATTCTTTCTCAGCCAGTATAGTCAATAGCTGAACAGAATCGTACTTGCACTGCTCTTCTGTTGTGCTGCAAATTAAGATGCCATCCACGTAGTTCAGGATGACACTTTTTAGTGCAATATTGCTCAAGTCCATCTGCAGGACTCTTTTAAAAATAGATGGAGACTCACAATACCCCTGGAGTAGTCTCATGCTTTTCAGACGCATCTGTCTGAATGTGAATGACGTCAGATCTTGTGAGTCACGGTGTAACAGGATTGCGAAAAATTCCTTTTTCAAGTCAGTCACCTTGAAATATTTTGCCTCAACAGGTATATTACATAGAATTGTAGACGAATTAGGGACTAGAGGGAACTCGGCCTCAACAATATCATTTATTGGCCTTAGATATTGAATTAGCCTCCAAGACCCTCCCTTTTATTTTTTGATCATATAAACCGTGGTATTGCATGATGACTCTGACCTCACTAAAATGCCCTGTTCCATCATTGCAGAAATTGTCTTAAAAATCCCCTCATCTGCCTCTCTGGACATGGGATATTGTCTGGCTTTTTGTAGAAATGCTCCTGGCTTCAGTTTAATCTTCACTTCTCCAACCCCCTTCAAAAGGCCTACGTCATAGGGTCCTGCAGTCCATAATGAGACAGGCACTTGGGCCATGCCAACATCATTCTCTGAGGTACTTCTCTTTTGATAATTTTTACCCAAAAGATGAGACTCACTTCCACCATTGTCTCTCCCTTATCTGCTTGTTCTTCAAACATATCGTCATTGGTGACGATAGTCAATCGATATCCTTCTTCAATAGCAATTACTGCTCACCATTGTCGGCCCTCGTCATCATAACCATCAATCAAGGCCACCCTTCCTCGTACTGCAGCTGTGTGTATCATCAAGGGAAATACTTGTCCCTTTTCCTTGTGCATCGGTATTCTTGGCCCGAATAGGAATTCATCAGGGGTTCTCATGATTCTGTCTGCAAGGCCTGGCAATCCCGCCATAAGCACACGCATACCATATGCGAATATTTATGGCTCTAATGGTATAGCCCTCATGGCTGTGTATCCTGCGTACGCTCTGATCATTTCGCATACATTTGAATAGTGCATTCCTGTAGTTGAACATATTATGCCCTCCTCCGTGAATGAGATTGTCATGTTTAACTTTGTCATTAAATCTCGAACCAAAATATTAACTGGAGTCTGACGTGAATATAGTAAAGGCACATTCATCTCACATTCTCCTATGGAGACTGGAAGTGCATTTGTGAAGGGAACATGACTTGTAGCTCCTGTAAAACTCTGAGTATTTATGGCCTCGCCGGACAAGAAAAACTTGCCTTTGCATATGCACGAGCATGTTGCACCCGTGTCAACAAGGAAGGAATATTCTTTATCCCCTATAATGACATCCACCTTAGGTTCCCTGTGAGGGTCTGGTGTCACTGATAGGATAGAACACATCAGGGTTCCCAGTGAGCTGTACTAGTCCATATACAAATTTGGCCCACTGTGTGCTGGTGGATTTCCCCCATTCCCATTGTTTCTTCCCATTCCAGGGTTCGTGGTTTAGCCTGTGCTAATCGTCTGTGACAGTTGCATCAGTGCCTGCTGGGATTGTCCTTGTGGAAAATTCCCCATATTCTGAGGTTGCACACCTTGTTGCGCTCCTGGCGCTTGGTGTTGCGCCGTGTGATTCTGTGCAATACCCTGCTGTAAAACTGCAGCTGGATTCGCCATGCCTGGTCCTGTTCCTTGGCCGTTCTGCATCATGCCTTGGTTTCTGTATGTGTGAGCTAAGTGCCTTATCATTCCACACAACCAACATACTGGCGGTGGTCGGATCATTTGCCCATTTGACATGTCTTGATTACCATTTTGCATATTTTGAAAACCTCCTTGATTATTTTGGAAACCTCCCTGATTGCTCTGCCATCCTCTTCCCATAAATCCTCTTCCCCTGGGGTAAAACCCTGTATTGCCATGATTATTCTGCTGTGGATTAGTCACCTGTTGCATGCTTGATTCAGCTTTGTTAGTTATCATGGCTCCCTCAAGAGCATATTTTGACAATTTCTTCCGCACCAATTTCGCTTCCTCACCCTTACGTGCAGCTTCCTTTTTGCAATTCTTTTCTTGCAGCAACCTGCAGTAGTGTGCGATGGTCAGCTGTATTTTAGCCCAAGGCTTGGACTCAATTCCCGTCAATTTCTTGAGCTGTTTCTGCACCGGCTCTGGCAATCCTTGGCACAATATATGGTAGAACACAAGTATAGATTTTGTCCAAGATTCATGAGTCTCGAGCACCCATACGTCTTGAAAATTCTGTATATAAATTAACGGATCCTCAGACTCCTTCATTTTTCGTGTCATCATAGCTCCAATATCGGTAGTATCTGGATATGGCACTCGTAGCACTTTCCATACTGCGGCTCTACAATTGTTAAATGGAGCTCCATCATGCGAGCTATTAATTGTGGTTACACCAGGGTAGCCTGCTCATGCCCACACCCATGCCCTAACGTAGTTGCACAGGGCTAGAAAGCTCTACAGCTGTTTTATCCTGTGTGGCTTAGCCGTGTTCAGTATGGCTTCATCTCTTTCTGGGGTCACTCTCTTTCCTTCATGTGAGATCAGCTGGCCTATTTACAGCACTTCTTGTTGACAATATTGTAGCGTTTCCCTGTCAACCTTATATCCTTTCTCAGCCAGTATAGTCAATAGCTAAACAGAATCGTACCTGCATTGTTCTTCTGTTGTGCTTCAAATTAAGATGCATCGTCTGCTCTCTCACCAAGTATGGCGATCAGGAGACCTTTGATATCCCCTATAGCTAACGTGTTCCCTCCTGTCATTTTTTCTAACTCATGTATCCACTTTCCGGCTCCCGATGTCAGCAATGGAAGCTTGTTTTTCAAATGTTCTCGATCCATGTGTGGCCATGGAATATATTGTGGTCTTGCTCCCCCTTTCTCAAGTAACAGAAATTGGGATGTATAGTTCTCTCTCTCTTCCCTCATGGTTCTTCTATCTATGGCAGGGGTAATATTCCTGCATCATCGCCTGCCTCATAGGGACCTAAGTCGGTCTATGTAGGGCGGTGAAGACACCCCCTATGGCCGAGTGATACTTCTTCATGCCGGTCTGACTGAGTGGCTGATTCTGATGCCCTTGGTACAGGTTCACTAGTGTCTAACCATCTTATTCCTTTCTCTCTTGGGAGTCGTCTTTCGCTCCGTCTCCCTTCCCCATTTTCCTTGCGCTCCTCCCTTTCCGAGTTGGACATTGTCTGTCCCCAATTCGTGCAACTTCTTGTATCTTCATTGTTTCTACTGATTTCTATTCTATCCAGCGATAGTTCCCTACTCTCACTACTTCGGGTGACATGCTCAGTGTCGTAGAGCTGGTTGCTCTCCAGGCGATCGTCTTCCCCCTCCCCTCGGGGTGTTTGTTCCAGCCCCATTTCATCATATATTTTATCGATCGTTTTTCCGATGCTTCTATTGTCGAAGTCATCTTCCATATTTGCCCTAGACTTGCCTGGTACTAAATCCTACGCAGGAGAGAATTCTTCTATGTCTTACCAATCTACTACTGGAGCGGGTTTTCTAACCTCTCTCCCCAGATATTCAAGATAGCGTGCTCTCTGTCTCTGCTTACTTTCTATGTCGTCATTGAATTCTCTGCGCTTCCTCACCTCTTCTCTTACTCTTTCTTCTTCCTTTTTCTTTTAATTTCTACGTTCATCTCTTCATCTCTTTATTCTTTTCTCTCGTATTCTTTGTTTGTCCTCTGACATTTGCTGTTCCTGTCTGTCTTGATCATTTGCTGCTCTTTGTTTGTCTGTCTTTCTTTCTTATTTTTTCATCTCTCAACTCCTTCTCTTTCCCTTTTCTCTGTGCAACCTCTATCTTTTCCTTTTGTTTCGCGTCATAAATGCCTTTGCCATCAAGTTTCAATAAAATGTGTCCTCTCATCCATTCATTTTTTGTGAATGCTATCTCATCAGTTCTATCTTGGTTTCCCTTCCATCTCTTCCCTTCTCTCTCTTTGTCGAGAGATGCGCTTGTCTGTTCTTGATCCCTTCTTTCGTCATCGCATCTCCCTTTGTCCCTTGGGACCGTGGAGGCAATATCCTTATCCTTATCTTTCCCTTGATTTTCGTCACTACTATGCGTAGGTGACTCATGTGCCGGGTTGCTGTACCCCGTGGCTGCTTTAAGCTCTCTCAGCGGGTATAATCCCTCGTTCTTACTATTTTCACCCTTTGTTTCGGATGGGGCGGGTGGCGCGGTAGGCGTATCAGCCTCCTCTGAGCATTAAGTATCCATTCTATTGGCGGCTCCTCTCCCTTCTCTTGTTCATACATTTTCCAAAGTTCTAAAATAGCTAGGCGTTTGTCTAGCTTTTTGCCTGTGTATGTGGCATGCAAATATGTCGCCATGTGTTGCAAGATGGCTTTAGATAAGGACCACCCTGTGGCCATGACAGAAACATCTTGTGGGCGGTTCATTTAACCCACTCTGTACTGTATTTCTTCAGTTTGGGTGCGTGTTTCGGCAACTGTTTGCATAAGTGTGTCAAAGGAGTTATGTCCTCCATGTTAAAATCTGTTCCCTTTCCTCTTATATAAAACTTGTCAACATTTTTTTGTGGCTTAAACAGTTCCAACAATATGAGCGAGCACCAAACACTGCTAGCTCCAATCCTGAATTTTCACAAACTTTTATACCTTCTATTTTACTCAAAAAACATCAATTCATATGCAATATTATCTTAACTATTCAATCGCATAAAATTTAAATCAGTTTTCTCCAAGAAAATGTTTCGATGTATGACGTCACAACAAAAAACATGTAAGACAGACGCTAAACAGCCTAGATGAACACTAGCTGGTCACAGGTATCTCTGCCTCTAATCATTACCCCTTCATGGAGTCTAAACGTACCCCTTTCACGACGTCTTTAACCACCGTGGTAGTCTAATCGTTCCCCCTTTAGCTGGGACTCGGGATACACGTTTCTTCTACCTGCTTGTATTAAAAGTGTAGGAATAAGGTGAATCCTCTCACTTCTTGAGTGTCTTCCCTGGTATCCTCTCTCTTGTCGGGTGTCCTCCCCGGTAACCTTTATTTACTTAATTATTCTCGAGTCATTATCCCCTTATGTATATGCATTCTTCTCTACCTCTAACTATATTTTGTTTTCCCACTTCCCTCCGTTACCTTTTCCCTTTACTTGTTCTAAAGCATGCACTTTGCTAAAACATTCAATCTTTTTACTCACCATTCTCATATTTCTTCTCTGGACCCTCGGCATCACCGCCTTTGTTACCGCCTTCTTCGGCTTTTCACCCGCTCAGCTGCCTGTAGGAATGGGAAGGGATAGCCTGGGGAACACAGGTCCCTTCAGGCCCTGGTCTGCAGTTTGTCTTACACTACCACTGTCTACGGGGAGCTTCACGGTCTACTCAGCCGAATAGCAAAGGACTTGTGATATTGCCGAAGAACTAGAGTTACTTTATGGCATGGGTCAATGGGTGTCTGATTCTAGTCAATAATCGACAAACCATCCTCTGCTACCAAGTGTACTCTGGAGATCCCCGACCGGCCCATAGAGCCAAGGTTTGCTACGAAGTACTTTAAGACGAGATAGCTGCACCCTTGAGATGGATGGGGGTGCAGATTTATTACTCCAACACCAATCAATAAGGACAACTCAATGGTTTGGCAAAGGGAGTCTGTTTAATGACAAGTACAAAAAACGGGGAGTCATGGAAATCAACAGTGATGCAATCGTCCTCGCTTCAACTCCAATGAACTTCAAAAAAATCAAAGTATTTATACTGAAAACTCATCATAATTGACGTGTAACACTCAAAAGTTAATATGCAATTCTATTGGTTAGCAAAAGGTAACTTTAATATGGGTAGTATATCTGTATATGGTAACGGAGTGAGGGGATTGGGTAAACACTGTCAGGTTGGCGTCTAAGCCCTTCCTTCAAAAATGACTATGTCTCATTGGTTCTACTAACTATAGGACACTAGATTATTTGGTCCATTGTGATTGGGTTGGCACCAACCCCATGCATACATTTCCACTTTGCTTAGCAGCATGCAGAATGGTCAGCCAGGTGCAGGGTGCCCCCTAGTTACCCAGCCTTTCTCCAATTAAGGTTACAATCAATCATCGCTTCAGTAACTATGTGTCAATTATTTTACTGTGGTTGGCCTCGACACTGCATTTTCTGTCTGGAAAAGTTCTGATATCTCTGCCTGGGCGGATGCCAAGCATAGGTGTGAACCTGTGCTTCGCCTCGCTCGGCTGGTCACGTGCTTCCCACACTGTGAATTTGTCTAGTTTCTCCCAATTTGTGCATTTGATTCTTATTCAGCTTGCCACCTGCCTACGCCTCCTTATCTTGACCTTTCAGAGACAGGATATTCTGTTCTTAAGTTTCAATTATATGTAGCTACTGTTCATTCCTTATATTGGTATGATCTTGGCTCTCCTGGCACGAGTTGCATCTGCCGAGTTTCGATTCAGCCGTCTTTTCTCATTTTGCTAGAATATGAATCTCTGTTCATTTGGCCTTTAGTAACCTGGGTTGATTCTGTTTCGTTTGCAAAGTGGAATATACTTATACTAATGTACTTCGTTTGAGGTAGATTTCTGTATGATAGCGCTTGCCGCATTATTCTTTTACTTAGCATAGAAAGCCATACTGTTTTCTTAGCTTTCTTGCGGTTCCAAGCATATGTACAGGTGTAAACTGATCAACTGTGTTCATTGTGCTTACAGCTTAACTCTCTAATGTTTTTTTATAGCATTCTTTCACTTTAAGTTTGCGATCTCGTTTCTTGTGGCGTTTCGTCTCTTTGTGTCATTCTTGGGTCATCATTTCTTCTATCTGTGAGTCCATCCGGGTCTTCGTGACATCACCATTTGTCTTCCATTAAGACATTTTTGGTTTCTTCCGGGACTGTACTTAGGCACTCTTCATTTCGTCTTATTTGCTGGTAGGGTTTTCTTAATGGATACCTTACTGTCCATGGTTTTCTGGGTATCGGTACTTCAATAGGCGTTGCTTTTCTGATAGGTACAGGGCAGAGCACTACTGCGGCTCTCTGCTGGTTTATTTGCTCATCATACGTCACATATTTTGGTGTGAACGTACCTGGTACTTCAAAATGGGCGACTGGAGTGCAGGCTTTATTTGGGACCTCCTCTACAGTATTACATGTTGACGCAACTTGCATGCTAACAAATATTAATTGACAACATACAGCCATGAAAAGCGACATTTACATTTTCACCAGATATGACAGGCGCCATCCAAATGCGGCCACATGCAACATTTCATTGCATTCACCAACTCACACTTATTTCTCTTCTCTCTCGATACATCTTAGCAGGAAGTTAAAAGTGTATTTCCCCCTTTTGGGCATGCCACCTAACCAATATCACACTGGGCATGTCAGATAATTTGGTCAGTCTTAAAATGCTTCCTTTTGCCTTTGTCATCCCTGATGAGCAGTGTCGGCTAGTGAATTTTGAAAGTGGTGCAGGCATAAATGTTTTCCTTGTTCTGGCCCACGCTAGCAATAACAGGGAGCAAGCGCAGCAAGAGAGTCAAAACCAATTTAACGCAATATGGGGAGGTCCCTCTGCTCAGAACACTTCAAAAATAGTAGGTTGAAATGCTGCATTCTACAAAACTGTTGTGGAAAAATGACCATTGGCTATTGCAGCGGATTGGTGAACAGTATATTAGTAAAACGCAAACAGGACAAAACAATCCAATGACATCACAAGACTTTGACACAAGTGAGAACCCCCCTCTCTCCAAGCACCGTTCTCTTATACCCAAAGGAACACATGCTTTTGAATGGAAGGGGAGGTCCAGACAAGGCAAGGAATCAATGTTACAGGCAAGGAACAAAGTCCCACTATCCAAATCTGTGATACCAGCTGCATCCTTACATGTAAGAAGGTTGTTATCAGGAAGGACAGCATAAAGTGATAGTGCAGCCGAATATACTCCTCAAAGGTCCGCACATGGTCTGAGACAGGCGAGCACACTTACAGTATGATGACTTCCACCTACTAAAGCTGCTTTTCCTAAGGATGCAGGAGCCTAACACACACTTAAGGAAACACGTCAGAAGCGAGAGAAGTGAAGGTAAGCATAGCTACACGCTACACAAAGAGCCTACATTGTAAAGAAATGCACAGTAAAGCCTAAAGCCTCACTTCGTACAAGCAAGAAACAGTTGTTACAACATGGCAGTTTGCAGTACCTACTCCATATTATAATGCAGCCGCATGCTAGGGGGATACATAACATTTTCGATTTTAGACTTTCTCCACAACACAAATTTTATGCAAAATAGGTAAAAATGTTAACTTAAAATGTAACTTTGGTGCTGTAGAGTAGCACCCGGAATACTCCAGGCCAGCAACCATACACAGTAGCATTTTGCAATACATGTTCATGCTGACAAATTACAAAGAAGAATCATAACACCTTTGTGAACCATACATATCAGCACTGACTAGCTTTGAAGCTGATTGGTCCTAAGCAAACAATGTAGTCTACCAACAATATATGCCAGTACTTCCCCCAGTTCCTTACTAATTGTGCCCATGGAGACTTACAAGGCTTGTTCCAGCAATATATGCCAGCAATAAATACCAGTGTGAAAGACATTTTTGTGCTGACGGTGCCCAACAGTATATGCCAACATGTCTCTTGAACACATTTTCAAGTTGCATGTACACAAAGGAAATATGAGGCCAAATCGCAACAAAATATGTTGGTGCTGCTTACCTTTAATGCTGGTTGGGCCCAAAGATAACCTGATGACTGTCCAAACAATGTATACCCTCACTGCCCCCACCTTAATGCTGCTTTGACCAAAGAAAACATTAGGCCCTGTTTCAACAGTATATAACACCACTGGTCCTCTAGCACTGGTTCCCCAACTTTGTGCTTGTGACCGAGGGACACATTAGGCATGTCTAATCAATATATGACACACACACACACATACTCCCTGATAGGTTTACTGATGGAGAACACGCTGCATGATACCAGTGGTGTCCAGTGATTTGTTGTGGGGTACCATCCTAATGTCCATTATGCACGGTCCATCGCAGCTGATGGCCACTCCCAAAATGGCATTCTCTCTATGGGCCCCATTCACATCTGGATGGCCTCTCACATATTCTGGTTCACATGTTCTTGGAATCAATCGCTTGTCTCCAGGAGAGTGCATACATTTACAGATGTAGAGTAAATGTGCCTGGTTCTGAAGTCTTTTTTTCACACTCTCTCCACCCA